>NC_092208.1:57810422-57885037 GCF_043381705.1 Parasteatoda tepidariorum
CAAACTATTGATATATATATATAAGCAAGATAATTTCCTTTATCAAATCAAATCACACGTAACTTGCTTGTTACTAAGAATATGATATTGTTAATCAAAGCCAAATATTGGAAATTCTAAATATGGGACGATTACACATAGTATCGTTTGCTAGAATTATTATTTTTCTTTTCTCGTTTGAATACTTTACATATTTATTATTGTGTGAATACTTTACATATTTATAAAAAAAAGAATGTTGAAATTAGCATTGTCATATATATTTATCATCCGAAGATTGTCATGGCATATCTTATTTATTTAAAAAAATTTCCAGGCGAGAAAAAGAAATTATTTTTTTAGCAAACGATTCGTTTTTTTTTCTTTGTCAAATAGTTTTTTTATCTTTTTTTTCCTTCTTTTTTTCGCAAATACTTTAGTTATTCCTTAAAAATAACCTTTAAAGTGCAGCGGTTCCACTCTCTTTTTCAGACAAATATATATGTACATATGTTTAAAAAATTATATGTATCCAAAATAAGAATAAACATATCAGTCGTATAAATATGTTTCTCACTTTGTAATTACTTGAGAATCTGAAACAGATTATTAATTTTAAATTTTTAGAAGAAAAGGCGACCAGTCAAAAAATCGTTTGCTATTACAGAGCAGAAAGAAACACCACAAGACGTCTTCAACCAGAAGATATAGATCCGAATTTATGCACTCATTTGATAGTCGGTTTTGCAGAGGTTCGATATGATTTCGCGCTACCAAAAACCATTCAAGATCTCGAATGCTTCAACCGAACAGTTACTTTGAAAAAGAAAAATGCAAAAATGAAAGTTATGCTTTCTATAGGAGGAAAATCAAATGGCGGTTTCTCTCGAATGGTAGCTACGAAATATGGAAGAGAAAAGTAAGTGAGTTATTTATATTAGTATGATGCTTTAAGAATATTTTAAGGATGGATGAGAAAAAAAAGACGAATCGTACAAATTGGTGCAAGTTGGAAAAAAAGTGGATTTTAGTTTAAAATAAGAAAAATTTCTTTTAATTATCAAAATCATTTCAACAGGCGTTAGTCGAGGTGTTACATAAAAAGAGAAATATATAAACTAAAAAATACTAAGATAAAATATTATGCTTGTTGTCCATATATCATATTGATAAAACTGTAAATATTAAAATGGTTTCCAGATCTTAAAATTATAGAAAAGATGAGAAAGATATTATATTTTCAAAATCACAATATTTAGTCAGTTCCAGGTATAATAAAATAGTTTTTCATTCTAATGTACACATAATAGTTATTTTTATTAAAATTTATACTATAAGTTATATATAACTAATATAGAATGGTATATAAAAATATTATTTATTTACAGAGTATGAAATAAATTTAATTTGGAAAATAGAAAATCTGCAACCGATGGGAGATGGACCCAAATAGCGCATATAATTTAGACGTTATAAACACTTCGTTAAGACGAGTAAATAATTCATGATTTGGCTATTAATAGCTAAAAAATATTACTAAAGGTTCTCTTTCTTTAGCTTTAGTCTTTCAAAATCAGAGTTGGCTTTTTGCCGGCAAAAACTGGTTATAACCGGTAAAAACTGGCAGAAACTAAAACGACGTCTATATTAGTTCTAGTAATTGTTTAATGATATTTTGTTTAAGTTAACTGAAAAATGCATTAAGTAAAGAAAATCTTATGGCTGTTTATAAAAAGGAAGTGACATACAGATTTAAACAGGCAGTTACTGATTATCATTTGCTAGCTTATATGCTGCATCCAAAGTATTTGGGATTGAAATTATCATGTGTCCAAGAAGAAAGTGCCAGAATTTTACTCGCCAATATTAACCCAGATTTTGTACCTTATGTCATAGCTTTGCAAAACAAATCGGCCCCATTTCCTGAAATTCATTTTTCCAGTCAAGTTTTGACATCTACCTCATCTGCTACATTGTGGTTCAGTTTTAAAAAATATTCAATCGATGAAAGTTTCACAAATCTTGCTTGTTCCTTGATGGCAATGCCTGCTAGTTCCAGGGCTAAAGAGAATAGCTAGTTCTGCTGGACTTGAGAGAATCTTCTCAAATTTCTCGTTCGTGAATAGCAAATTGAGAAATTGTTTAGGTTTAGAAACTGCATCAATACTTGTCTTTTGTTATAGATCACTGTAGAGTGCAAACAATGTAATATTTGATTTTGAATGGTGATAATTTTGTAAATAAATTGTACTTTGTTTAACATTAAATTTTTTTTTCTATGAATTATTCATTGTATGTCAATCTCAGTACTTACTTTTATTTCATTATCTGAATTTCTGCCAGTTTCTGTCACAAATGTGGCAGAAAAGGGTTTCTGCCATGCCATTTTTAATCGGTTTCTACCAGTGGTTTTAACCACCTCGGCAGAAACTTGCCAACCTTGTTCAAAATATGTTAGCGAACAACTATTTTACAAAGCCAAAACATTGCAGCAAATATTTTATCCATAAATTTCAATGGTTGAATTTTAAAAGCAATAGTAGAAATAATATCTATTTATAGATGAACATCCGCTCACAAGTGTTTATTTTGAGAAAAAAGTAAATAATTATACTTATTGAGAAGAGAATTAAATGAAATATTAGTTTAATTCTTAAATTGAAGGAAATGTGTTATGCTTATTTTGGTAGAATAAAATGATTTAGAGATTTAGCATATTTCACTTAATGATATTGACTTTGTAATCGAATCTGGTAGAACAGAACAGTATTCTTTTGAAGTTATTTCTTCAATTCTGTTATTTCTAACGAAATTCTGTTGAGATTAATTGTTCTATTGATATTGTTGTTCTACCGTAATCTGATAGAACAATAATCTCAAAAAGAAACGCAATTTTTGAAGTTCATACAATAAATGTCGTATTAATGTGCACATATATTAGGGATTTTTAACAAAATTAACAATTTAATAATATTTGTAATTAATAATAATTCTATTAAACATGAATATTTATTAAGCGTTAGGCAGTTTTATGATTAATTTACAAAATGAGAGGTGTAATATACGCGAATATACTCGGGCCGCATGCGACCCGAGTATATTCGCGAAGTTTCAAAGTTTTCAAATTTTTTTTTCTAATTTTTAAAAAAAATATTTGTTGATAAATGGTACTTCAAATTGTTTGAAACTTTCATAACACCAGATTGGGGTACTTCAAATATAAACAAATATCAAGGTGTGCATATGAATTAACAAGACTCTTTTTTTAATTTGATACACAACTTTAATTGGTAGTTTCATGCCTTTTCTTCTAGGTTTATATTTTCTCTTTTGCATTTCCTGGACAAATACAAATTTGATGGAGTTGACTTTGACTGGGAATTTCCTGGGTGGAATGGTGCTAGTCCTTTAGAAAGATTTTTTTTCAACATACTTCTAAAGGTAAAAATATAAAAATTTCAGAAATTAGAAAGGAAATTATTTGAAACCATTTTTTATTATGTCAAATTGCAGACAAATTTTAAATTCATAATTAATATAAGAAATGCGTGAATAACTAATTATCATCAAACTCTTAACTGTCTTATCGTCCATCATCACGGCAAACCTAAACTTTAAGTACTGTATAGGTATAGTACGATATGTAATGTTCCGCCAGTTCTCAATAATATTATTCAAAATATTATTGTTTCTTTAAAAAAAAAAAAACGGAACAAAACAAAAACAGATTCTGGTAATAAAAATAATACTAATTAGAAACATGAAAACTATTTTAATTTATGTAGTATATATTGCAAATTAATCATTATAATATAGATTTTTAAAAAAATACGCTCTGCACAGGTGAAATTAAGAAGAAAAACCAACTGAACTCCCTTACTAACACTGTATGTGTGCCAGTTCCTGATATTTTTCTTGTAATCCTTCTTCATGCCCACACATCTATTTTTTTTTTCTTCTCTTATTCATTTAAAATATTTTTATATTTAAAAACTTCGAAAAATTTCATTTCTCACTCATATATATTCGATAGTTACTTTTACTAATTGAAGCATTTAAACCTTTTATATTCCTCCAATGTCTAATGGCAGACGATAAACAATTAATGATTTCCATAATTATTGCTTAGAATGACTGAGTATATGTATGTTGTAAGAAAAATTTCTTTCTTGCTGTTTAAAACTTTATTGCAAGCTTTTTTTTAAATCACAGTTTTAAAAATTTTTTAAAATTATATTAAATCGTATTACATTTTTATTGTTTTAATAATGGATGGACGGTTATGCTACGGATAGTAATTATAGCTTAGATTCACAAGCTACTTGTATATTCTTTGTTTTTGTTTAGTTGGAAAGCTTATAAAAAGTGCACCATCTAGAGAAGTGGAATAAATGTAAGCAATGAATATTAACTTTATGTTTTGTTAAAATGTTATTTTCGAATTAAATATGTTCAAGATGAATTATTTTTAGTTTTAAAAAATCACCAAATTTAGCGATAAAAAGCGTTACTTGGCAAAATTAGAAAAAATAGGAAACTTCTTGTATATAAAAAATAATGTATGTGAGTGCGTACGTTCTCTATACATATCGAGATTTCTGAACCAAATTTGACAGACATACGTTTAAAGACAAGAACAATGTCAACCTTAAAATTCCCTCCAACAACCCTTTAGAGCGAGCTACGACACTAAGGAAGAGTATTCCATAGGATTAACATGAGAGTCATTATTGAACTGCAGGAGATTTTATTTTTTATTATTTACAATTATTTAAACAGTAACAATCTTGCTTGTAGCTTTATTTATTCAAAAATTAGTTACACACACAGATTTTATTGAGAGTTTTTGAAAATTATTTGTCTTTAGTTTCTTACGTTAGGTGTGATCAAGTGGGGGTGATTTCACCTAATTGATACTTCGGAATCTGCCGAAAATCACGTGCTTGTTTATATACACTTTTTTATAAAACCTAAAGATTTTACCACAACCACGGTTGTATTCAAATCTTAATAATTTTCGGTGTCGAATAGTACTGTGTAAACCAACACTTCCTAGAAAAGAGGTCTTTGCACGGATTACCATAGACGGGATATCCGATTCTTTAGTTGTGCAAGCGTTGTGACATCTTTCTTAATTCCCCCACTACGAAGTTTTGTTGTCCCAAGGTTGTGACATCTTTCTTTTTTATCTCCCACTACGCAGTTTAAGTTCGTTCATTCAGACTACTTAAGTGATCCGTGCGAAGGTCTTCCTTGCCACCTTTCTTTTGGCGTTTAATAAATTTAATAATATGTTTTAATAAAGAAAAGTCGACGAAAAGGGCAAAAAAAAAAAAAAAAAAAAAAAAATGGAAGGAGAAAAGAAATTAAGTATAGCCGATTCTACGGGTATTGAGGTGGAAGCAAATTTGCACCATATTGCAGTTCAACACGCCCCAAGACTTGTAACCAAGCAATGATGTACAGTGCGCAAAATATGAAACGGACCACCCGGAATAACTTTTGATTTAATGATCAGATCTTCATGTTATGGGACTCACGCATAATAGTTCAAGGGGGTGATCTCAAGTATGCTAATTAATTAATGTAGACGATATTTTAAGTTACGACATCAGAAACAAAACATATGTTTTTTCTGTTGATAGATTCGTATTTCTGAACCTGAAAAAATAGAGGGTAGCCGTAATCCGGGAAATAAGGGACCAATTGTCAAGAGAGCGGCCCAAAATTTGGACCCTATAACTTTACTTTCTACGTATTTCTCAATTTTTCGACAACTTTTTTAGCAAATTAAAAAAAAATTTGCCCATAATCATAAAACTCGCTAATCCAAAGATAATTCTATGCAAAATATAACTTTTAGTAAATATTTATTATTATATTTAATAGTCAAATAAATTTTGAATTGCAAGGTATACAAATTTTTTGTAGATCATTTTAAAAAATGCAATTTTAAATGGCAAAATATAAAATTTCAGCGAAATCGATGTAATTATTTCCTAAGAAATCGAATTTTGAAAAAGTTGTATTTTTACAATTCCTAATTTGTGGACTATTATGTAATAAAATAATAAATATTAACTAAAAGTTGTATTTTGCATTTGAAATTATCTTTGAATAAACAAATTTTTTAATTGAATGCAAAAAAATTTCAATTCGCCTATAAAATTTCTTCGAGATATGGGGAAATACGCAAATTGTATAATTAACATTAAGGGATCCAAATTTTGGACAGCTCCTGGTCAAACTATTGATCCCTTGTTTTGAGGGTCAGAAATCCGAATTCGTTGGGAAAAAAATTACATGTTTATTCAGAGAAAGTACGTTTTTATGTCTGATTTCATAAGTTAAAATATCGTCTGCACTATTACTAAATTAGCATATTTGAGATCACCTTTCGAACCAGTAAGAATGAGTTCTACAACGGGAAGATCCGATCATTATATCAAAAGTTATTTAGGGTTGTCCGTTTATTTATTTATTCTCTATCATTTGTTCAATGTATTATTTACACATACTATATATGGAATATTGCATCTTTTTTATAAATTTCAGGAGCTACAATTTGTTATAGAAAAAGCGAAGAGAAATTTTCTAATCAGTTGCGCAGTAGCAGCACATGTAGCCATTATTGACACCTCATACAATGTACCAGAAATGGCAAAGTAAATATCTCCGTAAATAATTATAGAGTGAATTTTATACTAACTTTTTGTTTATTTCACACATTTTTTTACATTGTTGAAAAAAATGTAAATAAGTCATTTATATTCTAACATATACAATAAAAGAAATTACTTAAACCACCATCACCATGATTAAAATACACTATGTTCTTACTATAAAGTTTATTTTAGGGCAATACTGAAAAAAAAATGTATGTATTCATTTATGCAAATTAAATCAATTTTTGCTTTTTATGTGATTAGATAAATATATTGGAATAAGGTTTTCGTTCATTGCTTATTAGCTTAAAATAAAAATTAAATATTTCTTTTTAATTCCTTATAAGATTCAAACCTCGTATTTTAAAAATTGTCAACTATTATTATAAGGTATAATTATTTTAAAAAAACAATGTATTTTTTAAAAAGTCTTTTTCTGAAATTAACATGCTTTAAAACTCTGAGCATATTTTATGTAGGCAGTTATTTTATTATAAGCACCATACATATTGTTAAAAGTCATACATCAAAGATTCCCATAATGGAGAGGTTCCGCACCCACCACGTTATTAGTAACCTTATCTTTTCAATCTAATAGATCACGGTAATGAAAGCATTAAGTATTATAGTTACTGTCAGATTGGAGATTGCGCAATTGTGCGAGTTAATTGGACGGAAAGACCATATTTTTAAAAGATATTGAATTCAAACTTATTCACGTATTCACTATTAGATTCAATAAACGGCATTTCAACAAGCGAAGTTACGTATTTATATCTGCTACTCTATAATTTTGAACTCAAATCAGAAAACACTGATTTTTTTAAATCTATATTAGTATTTAATAACAAAATTAATTAATTTCCAAAATTCCATTATAACACGGTTACGTAATAGCATTTATACTTATTAGCTACTTCATGAGAAAACAAACAAGAGTAGTTTCTGTAAGTCCGGTTTTTACATTCATTCATTTAATGAACAATATAATTTCAGAAGTTAGAAACTATTGTTTTTTACATGCATTAATTAAATATTTATTGTTTTTCAGAGTTGTGGATTTTATAAATCTCATGTCTTACGATTTCCAGTTGTATAATCCAGCATATCCTATGACAGCTCATCATAGTCCTCTGTTTTCTAAAAACAGCGAAAAAAATACGAACTATTATTTAAATGCGGTAAGCATAAAATTTTTAAAAACCAATTGCTACTTTTAAATCGAATATCTTTTCAACTCCATCTGTATATGTATTGTATAAGCAACCGCACTTCGGAAAAGTAATTCAGGTAACGGGCATTTCACTTGGATTTTGTTTATTGATTGTATCGACCATAATTCACATATTTAATTAAAAGAGTTTAAGTAACAGTTCCACAATTAAATAAAAAATGACACTTTAAATAAGGTTTTAAATATGCATTTAGTTATCATAAAGAAACATTCATGTTTATTAATACTTCTGTTTTTCAATGCTTCCAAGTATGTTTTGTCTAAAATGTGTTTTCCTGATTTCCATCATAGGCATGGGCTGCAGGATTTTGGGAAGCTAGAGGCATGCCGCGAAAGAAAATAATGATTGGCATACCAACGCATGCTCGGTCATACTACTTACATTCTCCTTATTGGAACACTATCAGTGTTCCAGCAAAAGGTCCTGGAATCGGAAAAGGAAAGCTCACATATCCTCAGGTATGCTTGAAAATGGGTGCCACTCTAAAAAGATTTCAAGATAGAACATTATTTTTTAACCAATTAACATTTAACAGAATTTTTCAGAAAATTATACCTCACCCTCTATGAGAATGGTTCATATATTATATCAATGACTTAATTATTTTTTATAAAAATTTATTTTCTTAATTTTATTTTTTACAGCGAAAAAATTACAAATAATAGCTAACCTTGCATATCTACACTCTTTGCACCAATTGCTGAATTTTGACTTTTTCTTGGAGCCATTCATATCTCTATTCATTTTTCACTTCATCATTAATGTTTTGTCATAGATAATTTTTAAAAAAAATTAATTTAATTTTACCCAGCATCTCAAATTATCAAGAAAAAATACAAACTCAGTCAGATTCAGATTTAACTATACAAATTTTGTTTACACAAGTTCCGTCAATCCCACTCTTTCTTTGTGATATGACTTCATTAATTGATCATTTTGTATTAATTTTGAAAAATAACAATGCTTTCAAAAAGTAATCTATTTTTTATTTATTTTAACAGAATTTTTTTTTGTTAAATTTTCATAAGTAAGGAAACATTTAATTTCTTTTTGAAAACATAATTTTAAAAAAAATTGGAAATATATATTAATTGGTGGACGGAATTCAATCTACTTGATCTTTTCTTAAGGCTGACTTCAGTCCAAGGGACTAAAGAGTGGAATCCGTGTTATTTATATTACAATCCTCTTTGCTTGCATTATTAAAATTACTTGATTTATCAACACTATAACGTTTGGACAATTTTATGAGTAGAGAGTTAGTCAAAAGCTATAATAGTCAAAAGTTGAACAATTCAATATATTTCATTTTCTGTTCATTTAAACAATAACAAAAGTACTATCTGTCTCTAAAATTTAAGAACATAACGAAGTTCGATAATACTGTATAATTAAAAAATATGTGACGTATTAACGGGCAACCCAAACGAAATGTTATTAAGAAATGTTCGTTAATTAAAATTTACTTTAATATTGCAATTTTTAAAATTTTTGTTAAATGGCTGTAACAAACGTTTAAGCACCATTAATTTCTTAATAAATGAAGGATCGGTTCGATGAAGTGACGTATTTCCTGCAAAGCATAATGACAGGCAGATTATCTCTAATCAAGAACTCAGACGTTCACAGTTCTGTAAGCTGCAGAATTTACAAAAACAGAGTTTTGAAAATAAGTAAAATTCCAAAATGGAAAAATGTGTGTCTGAAATTTCAAGCTTCTGAAATAGATCAAAGTCATGTATTTATCAAGTGTTGGAGAAAAAAGAATGATTTCGCCTGAAAACCGAGATGCGAACGAAGGCGTGTGATGAATGTTCAGACCGATAGGCGAATTCGGCAAAATATTTCAATTTGTATTTGATCTATAGGCAAAATATGTCAATTTGTAACGGGGAAAAAACACTATAGGTGTAGCAGTGCCTCGATAATATAGAAATATTTCGAAAAAAAAAAAAATTCGCCGCAAGCCATGTCTTAAACCACATAATAAACGGGCAAGAGTGAACAAAGCAAAAAATCGCATGGCAATAAATGGTTATCTATACCAGTCAGTGATATAGAGAAAAAATAGAACTAAATGATCCTGACGACTGGAACTCATGTTTGCATGAACTTCGAAAAGAGCCAAGGAATTTCTTCAACAGGTAAATCTCTAATAATTTGGGGACATGCCTGCATTTCTTAAGCATGCCTGCATTTTCTTAAGCGAAGACATACATATGAAACGTAGAAAGTTACACTGAGACAATATATTCTCCCTTTTTAAGAGCTCCAAGGAGGCCCTGATTTTATATTTCAACAAGACAATGCCTCAATAAAAGATTAGCCTATCCCCGAGTCCGAGCTTAAATCCAATTGAGAATGCATTAAGCATTTTAATCTGCCCAGCGTATAGAAATAGTTAGGATTAAAGAAATCCAAGAGTCTATTGAGAAAGCATGAAATTCTCGCCCCCTCCCCCTAGAAACACACCAGAAGCTAATTAATTCAATGGAAAAATGTATATTCGATGTCATTAAGAATAATAAGGGATCAATATCCAAGTACAGTAGGGAACCGATTATCCGGAAAGATCGGGACCATCGCTATTCCGGATAACTGATTTTTCCGGTTTTCTGAATCGCTACAAAAAGCCGTTTTTTTTATTGTCAAACTCAACTAAAAAAAAAATATTTGGAAATAATCTTAGAAAGAAGAAAAAACAATGAAGTAATACACTAATGATTATTTCCAAAATGATGGTAAGGTAAATATCTTTCAAAAAAGAAAGAAAAATCCTGAAATCTTACGATGGAAAAAAAAAATTTAAAAATGGCGGGAAAATTTATCGAATTTCGTTCCGGTGTTTTGGTTTTCTGATTTCCGGATAACGGGTTCTGTACTGTAATATTCTTTAAATTGTGTTATTTTAGCTCCTACTTAAACTCTTGATGCAGCCTATTATTTATTTCAACAAAATCAGAAAATAAATATTTTTGTGTTATTTATTTCCTGCTTTTAATTACAATACATGCAAATGTCCTTTCGTTAACATTCTGTTCCTGCCTTTGAAAATCAAAATTTTTTGTTAGTACTTAAGCTTTTGAAACGATTATTAAAATTTTGTTGATTCGAATGTAGTTTGAAAATAGAAAGGTCATAGCGGCAAACAAGATAAACAAACAGTAAAAATAAGCTCAAATACAAAAATAAAATAAAAATGAAAGCATAAAATATTTTGTTACCATCATGCAATTGAGCTTAGTTTTTCGTGTCATTGTCCGGTTTTGAGCGAATCCATAAGGCTAATCATAATTTTTTGTCAAGCTATCCTGTAATATCTCATTAAAAATAAAATTTATTATAAATATATTACTATATTATACCAGCTTTTAAAAGTTTCACTATGTACATAGATTAAGGTTATATCACCTGTTATCCAAAAATTCGCGATAACTATTTAGATTTATTTACTTGTGCTGAGCTAGCAAACAAACAATAAATTTATTATTAAAAACGTGCAATCTAGATATTGCCTTATCAATCAATTAGGAAACCTTGTGGGGAAAAAAACGCGATTCAACAAGATTGGTAATTAAGACAACGATAAGGCTAACAATATACTTTGGTACTTAAAGAATAGATTGTTACTGGAATTAACAACCTGTTTTCGAGAGGTCCAATGTGTACGGATAGTTTTTAAACCTTCATCGCAGAACTTATAGCTTGAGATTAGAGAGCTTTTACATTACGTAAACCTTATTTTCCGCTTCTTAGCGATACTGCACATGCTCAGACATAGTGTATTGCACCTCACTAGAGGCCCTGAATTAGTATAGCCGATTTTGTGCCCTGAAGTAGCGTAGGTACGTTAATTTTAACGTAAGTACATATTTTAAAAATGGAGACAAAAAAACGCCTTAGTTGGAATATAACCGATGAAATATTTCTCCTCAGAAAAGTTATAGCTTCTAATTCTTATGAAGATCTGGGGCGTTGAAAGGATGTACAGTGCGTCATTAAAAAAAAACGGACCATCATGAATAACTTTTGATCTAATGATCGGATCTTCACGTTCTTAATAATTCGGAGGGGGTGACCTCAAACATGTTAACTAATAAGCTCAGTCGATATTTTAAGTTACGAAATCAGACACAAAAACGCACTTTCTCTGAATAAACATACCCTTTTTTTTTCCCCCCTTCTGAATTCAGATTTCGGAACTTAAAATAATGAAGTTCCCATAGTTAGATCAGGAGAGCGATCCTAAGTTCTGATCTCAGAATATTAATTTTATTTTTTGCGTATTTCGCCATATCTCGGGAACTTCTTAAACGAATTGAGAAAATTTCGGAGACAATTATAAAATTCGCTTATCCAAAGATAATTCCATGCAAAAAATAAGTTTTAGTTAATATTTATTATCATTTTATTTAATTAAAGTCTAAAGTTTTTTTTAATTGCTAGGTAAACAACTTTTCACATCATTTTAAAGCATGTAATTTTACATGGCAAAATACAAAATTCAGCGAAATCGGGTGAATAATCCCTGTGAAATTGGCTTTCAAAAAAGTTATTTATTTACAATTTGATTTCTGATTTCTCAGGAACTTATACGACCAATTTCCATCAAAATTTCTTTTTTGCTGTGTAAAATTACTTGTTTTAAAATTATGTAAAAAATTGTCGACCTTACAATTAAAATTTTTCCGACTGTTATTAAATAATAAAAAAATCAACTAAAATTTAAATTCATAATAAACATACTACTACTACTAAACTTTAGCTTAACGAGCAATCATAAAGTTTGCTGTTTATGGCCAATATTATCTGACTGAATCAGCAATTATTTCTTTACTAACTATTAGTCAGTTTAACGTTGTTTATCATAACCTTGGTGTTAATCAGCTAAAAGTAATGTCAAGTGTCAGGTGACTTTATTTACTTTCTCTATTAGTTCTCGCTTAACCGAGTTCAGAAATAGTATTTTTATTACGTAATTAATATTTTCACACTGTTGCACTCGTAAACTTATTGCACTATGCAATCGATCTAAAGCAGGGGTTTCCAACTTACATGAGGCCGGGGGCCACAATTAAAGACACAAATCACATGGCGGGCCGCAACTTTATTAAAATTTTATGTAGGACTCTTTTATGTTTGAAGGAACATTAAATATTACTGTCAGATTTTTACCAAGTTGTATAAAACAAAGGAATTGAATTACAAATTAAAATAAGAAGTAGATTTTTAAAAATATTTAATTACATATTAAAAAATTCGGGCTGCAATAACTTTAATGTGCGTATTGAACAGTTAATGTGCAACAGATATCTAATTGTTAAGATATACAACTTAATAATGGTTGATATTAAAACTTACATAGTAGCACACAAAAATTTCAATGACAAAATTTAGGTTTGTCTTCTGCAACCACCAGAGAATAGATATTTACAGATTAAATTTAAAATTTACAAGTGTGTGTGTAAATATTTTCGTCCAAAATGATTGGTTTCAAAAAGTTAAATCGGAGAGATTCTTCGAGAAAATTTCTGATACACACAAGCTAAATTATATTCACAAAATACAAAAAAATAAATAAAAAAGAGCAACATACACGATTATTTTTGTATTTGAATAAATATTTTCTTGAATGCAAAACCGGAGAAAATTCTTTTTTTTGCACCGTTGGTATGATAAATTTCACAGAAACGAAGAAATTAGGTTTTTATTAACGAGAAAAGTATTTTAAACCCATATAAATTTTTTACGAAAATTGTCCGCAAAAAAATGACAACTAATATATTTAAGTTCGCGGGCCATAAAAAAAGGCTTCGCGGGCCGCCAGTTGGAAACCACTGATCTAAAGGAATATTGGAGTACAGCATATATAATAATAAACTTTTTTTAAGATTTAATCTTACATTTTTAATAGGATCTAAAGAGTTAAGCTCTTACTTTTTCAGTTTCATCCTGTCTTTTCTCCTTAAATGTTTACTCAACACACTACATGTTAATGAGCATTTTTCTTTAAGCAGTACATTTCTTATTTTTAATTCTAACGTTATTCACAAAACATGTAAGAAATAGTAAAATATCCAAAGAAAAAAAGAGAAAGAACTATTTTGAAGTAAAATAGGATGGTATAATCTTAAAACATTTTCTTCCTTATCAAAGAAAATCCATTCTAGGAATAGTTCGTCTATCTGAAATGTATTTCCTGACGAGACGAAACTGCGATAATTTTAGTATAAATACTTCCTCGATTTACCCCTCTTTTATACCATCGTATAACGCTAACAACAAATTCTTCTATTCTAAAAAGTATAACGAAAATAAAAAATAATTAAAAGAAAAAAAACTAATTACATGAAGAAAAAAAACTAATTAAATGAAAATAAAGGAGAGAAAAAAACTCTCGACAGCAAACGGCACGCAGCGCAAACAAATCTCATCAAATCTACATACATTAAAACGTGCGGCCTATGAAAAATAGCATTTCCAAACGTAATGCAAAAACTGTTACGTTAATTTTTTTTTTTCTTTTCTTACATTAAGCCTCGCACGTGCTCTGTTAAGCTTAATTAGAGTTTGCATCAACAGGAAACCATCACGGAACTCAGAAGCTCTCTATCAAATAAATCTAACTAATAAATCGTACAATAAATTAAACTAGCTGCCTTCTGCGACCATTCACAATTGTGTAGTACAGCACATAAACTCTAATGGTCACCAAGCCAAATGCACAGCCAGGGCCTGATTACCGAAAAGGCACAGGAAGCAAGTGCTTCCCCTTTTAAATTCTAGGGGGGCCCCCAAATGACTGAAATTAAGGGCCCAATTTCTTATTTTTTGTAGCCAAAAAAAATATTAATAATAAAAGAAAAAAAAAAAAAAAATGACTCCAACAAAAACTCTCGAAAAGAAAAAAAATGGGATGCTTAATAAATGGGATGCTTTGTGTTGTTTTGCCGCTAGTAAAAAAATTGGCATAAAAAAAGAGACTCTTCTTGCAAAGAACCTTTCGTATAACAACAAGTAACTTTATAATTTAATTTAGTGAAATATTTAAATTTTTTCAACATATGTGCTAGCTACTCCCTCATGTTTTTGTTACTATATATAGTTGGCTACTATACATGTTGGACCCTACTTTACGTGCTTTATAAAGCACGTAAAGAAGGGTCCAACATGATTGCATAGGATCTCTGTATTCCTTTCTAAGGTTCTAATAGTTTTCACATGGTTCCTCCCTCTTTAAAATGTATTGTTTATGGGTGAAAAATATCAAAAGTTTCTTTTGCTCAAGTTAGGGGGCCCCCAAAATCCTATTATGCTTCCCCTATTTTCAGAGGTTAATCGGGCCCTGTGCACAGCAGAAGTGAATTTAACTATTCTAATTCAACATTTTAATTAATTTTAAGCAATATATTAACCAATTTTTTTCTCTCCACCGTTTAGCTGTAGCCCGTGGCTTTGCTCTCACTGAAGTACTTGGGTTACAGTTCTAACTATTTTCACAAAAATGTGCGTGATATTGTGAAAGTTCTCCATGTATTCAATTTTAGTAATATTTTTAAATTTGTCGGTATGTATGAGTTCGGGATATACGTGCTATACTACTTCCTCCGATCCTTAACTAGAGTATCGAATAATATAGTATGTACTATTACTCGAAAAAGGAGAGCTGTGGCACCATAGAACAGTTAATGCTTAAAATCACAACAGCCCTTTTAAAAAAATCAAAAGTAAATCTAAAAAAGTTACTTTTTAATTAACTGGACGCAATGAAATTCATCTCCTTTTTTCTTTAGCTAAATTTTTATGAGCTTTAAAAATAAATTAATGTCTGCGGTAGTTTATATTTCTGGGCGACTTTTCGCTTGCGCCCGACTAACTGAAAAGTAACCCAAGTTTTTATATGTATAAAAATACTAACATATTCTAACAATTCAATCCTCTTAAATTATTACTTAAGACAATCTAAGAAAATTAATATTAACTATAGTGTTGCAAATAAATAGAGAAAAACCAAAGCCTACGGTGTCACTTAAGATATATATATATATTGTTTAATTAAAGATAATTAAGTTAACGTGAAATAAAAACTTTACACGATATATTTGGAGGGAAAAAATAAAAAAAATTTCCCTCCAAATTCGGAACGAGATTTTGAAGGGGGGGGGGGAATGAATAGCAGCATTGACAAAATTTTTTATTTAATTATTCTATAAATTCTGAACACGATGTGTGTTAAACACGTAAACTCTAAATTTCGGCAAAAAAATAATGATTTCTTTTTTTTATCAGGTTTGCAATTTTCTTAAAAAGGGAGCAAGGCAAATATTTGATCTATCAACGAAAGTTCCATTTGCCCACTTAGGACACGATTGGATAGCTTTTGACAATGATCACAGTATTTCGTTTAAGGTAAATAACTTTACTTATTATTACACATTTAAAAAGATTATAAATTTTTAACATTTCAGATTTGAAGTATACTACTTGTACTGGAGAAATGAATGATTTCTGCAAAAGATACGTAAAAAAAAAGTATTTGGAAGTAGGGTTGCGCTGGGACGAGTAAAGCAGTAAACAGCATGACATAACCTGCACAAATTGGGAGGGGGAAAAAAAGTTCAAAGAAAGTAACGCAATTAAAAAATATTTGTTTTGTCCCCTACAAAGCTAACTTCTATTATGAGGTTGTTTGACAGGGCCTATCCTACAATAATGGAAGAGACATTTTCTGTTTTAGACGTTTTAAATTTCTAAAGAAATACTGAAAGGATTATTTTGTAATTTTAGATATGCGATTTTTCATATCTAGCAATAAAATGTAAAGCTTTCAGAGGCCTACAATAAATTACGAAAGAAAAGTAATTTACCCTAAGCCAGAAAATCAAGCAATAAGCTTGTATCGATTACTTTAATTATTTTTAAAAACTGCGTAAAGTTTCGTTAACCTAGAGTAAATATTTATGGAAATATAAACATTTTAGTAAAAAATTTCGTCCTACGTTTTTTCATTATAACTTCACAGATATTCAATGCAATGAAACAAAATTTTTGGAGCAATTTAAGATTAATAACAAAATTGTTGCTAGTTCTTTTATACTGCGTATGCACTGAAAGAATGTTCAAGTTTTTTCATAATTTTGCAGTCAATTGAATTTGGCAACTAATAAAAAAAATTTGGTTTGAATATCTTAAAAATTTAGAATTTTTTAAGATATTCAAATAAGCTTTTAACATTAGTAGCCAAATACGACTTTCGTATCGCAGTGTAAAAGAACTAGTTTATAACGGATTCTTATAAAATTTTAAAACAATTTCGTAATTAATCGTAAATTGCTCCAAAAATTTTGTTAGCAAATAAAAATGTAAGGCGAAAATAATTTTTTATAAAAATGTCCCATCTCTATAAATGATTATTCTAGGTTTACGAAACATTATGCAGTTAATAAAAATAACTGAAGTAATCGATACAAGTTACAAATTTTTTGCTTGATTTTCTGGCATAGTGTTTCTTACATAATTTATAGTAGGTCTTCCAAACCTCAGAGCTTAAAAATTTATTGCTAAATATCGAAAATCTCATCTCAACACCTCTTAAAGTTGACAAAATAATCTTTTAAGTATTTCTTGAGAAATTGAGTGGACGTTGCGTTAAAAAAAAGCTGACTGTTCAATATAAAAATGGTTTTTGACGATTTTGATTTCAAAAAAAATTTCAGTCATCATTTTTTAAATTCACTGATGTTTAATTTAAGAGCTAGATATGCATTCTAAATGTTTCAGTGGCTGGTATCCGACTGTGCGAAAATCAGCAATTTCGACGAAATTTTTTTTCTATTTGAACTTAAGTTTATGATTTTCGATTTTCAAAAATGAAGTTATAAGAAGCCTTTTCGTCAACTGACAGACAAAACTGAAAGTTAACTCACGAAAACGAAACTAAAATGTTTATTGTTATGTTGAGTTCTTTAATACTTTTAGGACAAAATTTCGTTTCACAATTTTTTTCCATTTTAAATGCAGTTTCTGAAGACCGATGACCTTGAGAAAAAATTTTCTAACATACATAACAAAAAGCTATCTTGGAATCCTTCGAAATTTAATTAGATTTTGCATAATGCCAGCGATGTTTTGAACTAGAAGTTAGTCTAAGGACGAATTAGTTATTTTGTTATCAAGCTTTAAGTACGATATTTAGAAATTTTTCATTAAAAATGCAATATTAAACACATTCCCTTGTCTTCTAGAGACATTTTTTTTAAAAGATTTTAATTCAAAGCCAAGTAACCAATTTATGATCCAGAAATTTCTTTTTCTCGTTTTTTATATTTATGCATTACAATTTCCTCGAGTTGAAAGCGTACTTCTAAATAAATTAATTTGTTTTAATATCACTCTTGGACTTCAAAATAACGCATTTTAGTTTTTACATCAGCACAAATTTCTTCAATTAATCAAAGATCCTGATTATTTTAACCCATCAAACCATTTCGTCAGATACACTGCTACAACGATTTTCCATTCCATTTTAACACTTTTTTTCCCTTTTATCTAATGTTTAATTGGAATTCATTAGTTATTACATGAACACAAATTATTGCTTCCTTTTCTCCAATTAATCAGATTACGATTATTTTGACTGCTACAATGATTTTCATTTCCATTTTAACACCCTTTTTTTTTTAATTTTTTAAAATGTTGAATTAGGAATTCACAATTGTCAAAACAAAAAGTTTTCAATAGTTGTTTAATTTCAGAGTCAATGGGTAAAAGAAGAAGGATATGGAGGAGTCATGATCTTCAACTTGAATAATGATGATTGGAGTGGTAGTTGTGATAACTCAACAAAGTTTCCTTTGACTCGAGCTGCTTTTAAAAGTTTGACATAATTTATGAAGAAATGAGTAAACAGACAGAACAATGGACATACATGCATAGAATCTCACCACGAAATTATTTATTTCATAATTCATAGACTTGTAACAACATTTATTGTTAGTAGCCATTTGTTGAAAGAGTAGCATATCTAGTCAAATCAAGAAAGGCATGTAAAAAAATTTAGATTTTGCTCTTAATAAATTAAGTTGGAAAAACTATTACAAATTAAGTTATATAATAAAAATTACTATATAAAAGGAATTGCTGTATTAAATAAACGCAATTACTATAAACTAAGTGAACAATTTGAAAAATATATTTTATAAGCATACTCAGTCATTAACTTAAGAGAGTAATCTTTATTTCACTTGATATGACTCTAGTGAATTGCTTGTTGAATTCTTAATTTGAATTATTTCTTACTAAGCGCCAGACATTTCCATATCGTCTAAAAATAGTAAATAACTTTATGACCCTATCTTCCTCTCTTTTAAAATTACATAAGAAAATTAAATCACATTCTTTTTATAACATTCACAAGACCGAACAATTTTGAAGTAACAAATCAGGTGAAATACATAAAACACTACAATCCACTTTGTACATTAGTTGATGATCACAAAGTTCAACATCAATTTCTAGCTATTTTAAAGTTGTTAATTAAGTCCCAGAGGCATCACGGAAAAATGACACATATGAGAAACATTTTCAAAAGATAAAAAATGAAACAAAAATAATAATAAAAAAAAAAAGCCTTGGAGAATAATTTGTGTATTTATGCTAGAATCGAAAAGAATTTTCATTCTGTTCGGTATATTAATAAATGTATAAACTTCTTTCCTCGGCAAATTTTAAAAGTCAAGCAACAAATCTCAGAAAAAGTTAAGATTCAGGTAGACAGGGGTGATTGTGAGCCCAAGTCAAAATTCCGGAAAAGAAAAAAAAAAACCAGTTTAAGTTGAAAAAAATTTAAACAAGATTTTTTTCTTTCTTTTTCTTAATATTTCTTAGGTTACTTAAAATATATTTAAAATTTTACACATACCTATGATGACCTGAAGAAGTAATTAAAGTTTACAAATATGTCATTCTTTCTTGGGTTTATGATTATAACAACTATTTACTGACAAAAAATGAATATTAATCATGAATATAAGCTTATAAAGTATCTCTCTGGCTCTCCCTTACAAACAAATAAAATAGTGTTTTTAAGTTCCACCTTTGAAAATTTGATTTCCGGAAACTTCTGTGATCAATGATTTTTTTAAACGTCTGGACCTTCGATCTCCGGATCACTATTACCGAAAATTCCGGAAATCCGGAGCACAATCAGCCCTGGGTAGAATAACTTTCTTAATTAATTGCAATGGGAATTTTGTTCATATCTTCAATTATTACTTTTACTTGGTGAGATGAACCATGTTACTTGGATGCCCAATTCAAGAATTTTCAATTAATGCTCATATTAAAAAATGTGATGTAAATTCTTTAAATGCACTTTATTTATAGCTTTGAAAGTGTGATGAAAAGATAACAAATAACATACAAAATACTTACAAGTATGGAATGAATTTTATTTAACATGATCTTCACTACACAATGTCTTAATTCACTATACAATGATATTTATAAATGATAATGATGATAAAACGATTTAGCAGTAATATGTACAAATTTTTTTTTAATTGTAAAAAAGAGAAAGATTAGATAGAAGTATACCATTTTGACAGGTCAGCAAACTGCAGTGGTCTAGAAAGTGCACAACATTCTTGAAGTTAACGATCTAAAGAAAGCAAATAAGAAAAACAAGAGAAAAAAACAAAACAAAAAAGAAAGAAAAACTGTTTAGGAATGTTTGAAATTGATGCAAATCCATTTCCATACTAATTCCTATGAACATGAAAAGAAAAGAAAAATTTTACACATTTTTCAATCATGACATATTTAATAATATCATTCCTGTTACTTTTTCAATATCACTTTGATCACAAGACAAATGGGATAAAACTTCATTCATAAGATAGCACCAGATGACAAAATGTAATAATATCAGCAAGGTTTTCTGTAAAGAGAACACATAATCTGCATATTTTTATACGAAAACAACTTTGCTGAAAAGGAAATATAAATTAACGATACATTTACATTGAGCATTGCTTTAATTGGAAGACTAAATTAAACATATCACCATTATCCACGAGTTGTTGTCATACTTAATTTAAGGCTACTGTTTAAGTATAAGCAAAATTTATCGTCATATTTTCAATACGTAATATCAGACATAGGATTGCTGGATGAAAAAACTATCTGAAATTTTTTTTCTTAACGTGCATACTTTTAAGTATTGAATTTTTTCTTTCATTTTTGTAGGCACATGATAAATAAAAGGTTGTCATTTGCACATAAAGGTAATAATTATCTAATAATTTTTTATCTTAAAACAGAAAAAAATATATATACTGAAAAGAATTACACATTCTTCCTTCTTCACTTATGTGAAGGTTAATTTCGCCCATACTTTAACATTAGGGAAAAACAAAGAAATATGATGGATAATTTCACCCATACTTCAACATTAGGGAAAAACAATCTTAAAATGGCAAACATATATTAAGTACATAATGAGTAATCCATGAGCATTACTTAACTGCCAGCCTACTTACCACACCTTACCTCACAGAGGATCATAGGCTCCCAGAATGTTCTGGAGCGCCATTTAATAATGGCTAGCAGGTAGGCTCTAATTTTGAGATGAATAACCACCAAGAGTTTTTGACCATCTGTAGTGTAATAGAAGCCTTATCAGAATTTAAAATCACCAAAGATATGAACAACTACCAATAAAATACATAGCATCATTGGAAGAGAAACAGAATGTAAAAACCCATCAACCAACATAACAATTCATCAAAAAAAGAGACATAGCAAAATATTTTTCAATAGAGAAAACTATCACAATCATATAATGAATGTCATCAATAAGTCATACATCTCATTATAGAGTAAGCATTAATGGGGCAATCAATCAATATCTTAAGATATAAAAAGCCTTCAACAACCAATAAAACATGACATTTTATGCAGCAAATACTAAAACATAGCAAGATATAGTCCTTATCACAAACATGTAATCCATTCAATTAATAAATTAAAAAAACATCCAATAATAATGAAGATAGAAATGGAAAGACAAGCATAAAATATTTTCAGCAAATAACAAATAAGGTTAATATCAGGGTAGTTCAAAACAAAAACATTTGAAATTTATAAAAATCATGAACATTTAGAAAAGCTACATTTTAAAAACTTAGAAAAAAAAATCCCACATAAAAACATATATTAACATTTAATATACAGGTAAAATTAAAATTTTAGAATATTAATACATAATTATTTTTAGGTTTCTCAAAATTAAAGAATAAAAACAAAACATTTATAGTAAATTAATTATTGGCATAAAAAAATAAAACAAAATTGAATACCATCACAAGGCTTTGTTTCAGATAAGAAAAATAAGGAACCCAAACCTTTGAATAGAAACAATTGAAACGACACGAAAGTTCTAAACAGAAAGGAATAAAAACCATACTCTTAACAACAGCTCATCAAAATATGGATTTAAAAAGGATATATCAAAAAATCAGAAGCAAAGACTGAATAATCATGACAAAAAATGTATGTCTTCCAAAATACATATCAAACCAACTCAATGAAAAAAAAAGCAAACAAACAATTGTCAGTAAAAAATGGGACAACTTTAAACCTCTCTAAAAGGAGAAGAAGTGCGAATAAATCTACAGACTCTATAAGTAAGAACTAATTAAAAAATTGCAGCTATATCAAAAATTTCAAAATTCAATTGAGGCATTTTACTTATTTTATACTGAAATATAAATTTTAAGGGTTTCCTTCTGTTTTTTATACGCCGCTCATTTTTCAACTTTCCCTTTTATTGATTGTCATAATATAACTATTTATGTATCAGTAAATATATGTAATGCTTCAAGAAACAAATTGCATAATTTTGAGGTATCTGTTTTGCAGTTAATCTTGCTAAAAATGAAACAAATACATTGATTTAATAAAATATAATATTCAAAACTATACAAAAAAATAAATAAAGCATGTCTAGAGCAATTTTGTGAAAGTAAGACGGAACTGGAGCAGTTTNTTTGGGGGGGGGGGGATAACGCCAAAACTACAGAATTCTTGTTATATAACTATCTACTAACAGGAATTGAAAAACTGCATACTACATACAAAATTGCACAATTATGGTCCTTAATTCTGGTTTCAACTTAATTTAATGAAAAAAATTAAATCAAATAACATTAGCCTATAATGGTTAGTACAAAACAACAGAGTCTTGATCTCTACTAAAATGAAAATATCGATGCCAACCACTCCCTACACTTTTTGTTAATATTTTACAGAGCAGTAACCAACATATTTTTGCCAACATTTTAAAATCCCCACCACAATAGAGCTTAGACAAAGTAGAATTACAGTAGGGCCGGGAAGAATAGATTTATGTTTATTTAATGCCGAAGAAATATTGTGATTAATAGAACATGGAAAAAAAATGTTTCCCCAAATATGAAATGAAAGGAAATAAACTATCTTTTAGTTTTGAAATGAACAATTAAGAACTAAATATAACACAGACTCAATGATCATCATGAAGATGTGCAAGATTATTAGGATAACAGATTAGATCTCGAATTTACTTATTAAAATTTCATACATCAGACAACCTACATAGTAAGTAACTTGCACCCTATCTCTATGATTTTATGCATAACAAGCTATTTGAAAAATCGAGAATGCAAGTTTAAGCAAGAAATGTCAAAACGCATGGCCAAAAGAAAATCCAACAAATACACCAATTCAAAGGAAAATAAATCCTGAAATAAAAATGATTATGCAAAATATAGATTCAATATTAAATTCAGTGAAATCCCTATCATTTAAGAAGTCATTTAAAGTATGTTCTGCTTACATAATTAAAGCAGTAAATGAAATGTAAGATGTCTATTTAAAAAGATGTATCAATACTTAATATACAATTATTTGAAAGTAAACATTAATTTATCCTAAACAAATTTATTTAAATCAATTAACATAAATCTGAAAATAAAACAGATTATTGGATTTTTTTTTTTGTAAAATGATATAAAAAAACTTTTTATATGTAAGCACTAATAAGCATAAAGTTCACAAAATTTTAACAAAAACTATTATTTATTAATTTATAGACATTTAAAATTTTCATAAATACAAAATTTATTTTTTCAAACATTTAAAATCTTCCAGATCAGTTATACAAACAACTTTATTAAAACTGAACTAACCTTTCACTGTGGTGCAGCAGCTGCTGCAAAAGGTTGTTGCCCATATCCAGGATAATTGTAACCTACAAAAGCATTAGGTTGTTGTTGTCCAAAAGGTTGACCAAATGGAGCAGGTGTTGGCCACTGAGCTTGAGGTCCACCAGGAGGGAATCCTTGAGGGTGTCCAGGAGGAGCAGGGACTCCAGTGGGAGCAGGTGGAGCTTGAGCTCCTGCAGTTGGTTGCTGAACGGGAGGAGCAGCAGGGGGACCAGATGCTGGAGGAGGTTGAGAAGGAGGACCATTAGGCTGAGGTGCAGTTTGAGGAGCAGAATTTGGTGCTTGAACAGGAGTTGTGGTTGTCGACTGACCTTGAGGAAACGCCATTCCAGGCTGCTGAAAAAATAATTAGTCTTTAAACAATGAAAAAATAGTATATAATAAATACACAGAAACCTGATTTTAAATTTTTCCTTCTTTCTTTCATTTTCTTTTAGAAGCCAGAACAAATTATGTTTAGTTATAGGTCTGGCATCAGAATTTCTCAAATAAATTCGTAACCCCATTGCAATCAAGATAGAAATTTATTCAAGATAGAAATTATATCAAGATAGAAATTTAAAAATTTATTCAGTGACATTTTTTCAAATTAAACCTTACTTGAGGAGTCATAACTGTAGTCATTTGTGTTTTTGCTTGATTTTCAATCATCTCAGCTTCTCTGTACATACCCAATGATCTGTAATACTCAGCCCAAGCAGCACTATAATCTGGCTGGGCAGCCACGGCACTTCCAACTGGAGCTGCAGCAGTTGGAGCAGCAGGAGTGGCTGAAAAATATAAAATTAATTTATATGGTACAATAATACACTTAATTATTCTCTTCAGATTATACCGTAATTATTCTTAATTATTCTCTATACACTTAATTATTCTAATCCTATAATATACACTTAATTATTCTCTTCAGATCATATGCTGTTCAAAACTCAAACATATTTCATTGTGAGCTTCAACATTAACATTTAATTAAGAATCTAGAAATAGGACTAGGCGATACATTGGAAAATATTGATGTTATGCTATAATCATCGGCTTTATATTTGGAGTGGCAAAGAATAATTTTCCTCAAAGCATCGGAAATAAAAATATATCCGGAATGTGTATAATGTATCAAGATGCAGTCACGATTGATACTTACACTCATGACAAAGAGCATTGTTTTTGATAGTGCATTGATTGTTTCCAGATAAAGAGCAAAAAAGAAGGGGGGGGGAACTAAATAAAGAAATCATTAAAAAATACAACTATTGACAACTAGACTAATTTACACCATTTTTTTTTACTTATTTTATTTGTTAGGTAACTGGAGATAGTTTATTACAGAAATAGAATTTAATTATCTCAATATATGCTCAAAAAGTTAAAGAATTCAATAGTTAACAGATTAACTAAAAAAAGGCAGTTCTGAATAAAAGCATTTAATACATCAAAGAGAGATAAAAGATTAATTAAACAAGGGAGTTCCTAATGAAAATAAACTCAAAATTTTAGAGCAAAAAAGTTTTAAACTGATTTTTATAAACTAGGCTTGCTTTATTATGCATTAATAACTTTTATTTAGATATTCAAGCAAGTAATAATCTGAGCAAAAATGATATTTCAATAAGGAAATTTTTAGGAAACTTAATCAATTTTAGAAAATTTTTAAAAACTTTGAGAATTTTTATTAAACTAAGAAAAACTGGTGAAATTCAGTAGAGTTGAAGAAGTTAGCTAGAATATAGCTCACTGTAACAATACTTTTAGACTTGAGGGTAAAATAAAGAAATCTTTAATTCCCCGCCCCATCAAAATTACAGAATTCTGGTTACAGACCCCGTTATAAGTACTGGTGTTTCGGACCAGCGGATAAATTTTCCTAACTTCTACCATAGTATCACAGAGGATTATACTTAACAAAATGAAAGAAAATTTACCAGCAGGTGGTTGCTGAGACGCTGCTTGATTTTGATCAGGCTGAGCAGGCATTCCTGGCTGTGGAGCTACACCGGGTTGAACAACAGGTTGCGCACCACCGGGTTGCATTTGATGAGCTTGTTGCTGACCATAATATTGACTATAATAAGCAGCCCAAGCTGCTGCATCTATAAAGAACAATTAAAAATTAAAACACTTTTCCTTTCATTGATCACATTAAAAAAAAAAAGTCTACAAAACAATAATTAATAATAACATACTAGGGTCTGTAGCTGGAGCAGTCTGTCCTTGCCAAGGCTGATACGCATTGGCCCAACCTTGGGGAGCATATGGCTGAGCAGGTGCTGGTGCTTGTTGGCTAAAATTGAAAATCGCTCAATTAACAGCAGTAGAGAAACAATATACAAGTTAAAGAATGCTTAAATCATTAGGCTAGCAGAATTTGCAGAACACATAATTGAGTCGCTCAGAAGCCAATGCGGTTAAGTCCAAAACACAAAAATTGAGAAAATTAATGTTTTTTGATACATTAGTTTTTAAAATTCTTGGTTTAATAATTTAATTAGAAAATCGAGGTGTAAACTCTGCAAAAAAACAAGATATGTACAGGATGTCTAAATATAAACGTAAGTACTTATTGAAATAATGACAGCATCTTAAAAATTTTAGGACTTATACCTTTTGGCAGCTGAAAAAGATAAGAAATTTGTGTAAAAAAATATTGATAAAAAGTGGACTTATTCACAATGGCTTCTGAAATTATTATACAATATATTCAGAAGCTATTAAAAAAAGGGCTGTCTAACCTAGAAAAAAGTAACCAACGAGTAAATCCTTTAATAACTAAGAAGATTATTATTTATTTCATCAAAATTTCCAAAAATCAGAAAATATCAAAAAATGGACTTAACCGTATTGGCTTCTGAGCGGCTCAATTATCTAATAAATCTTAATTATCAATAATAAAATGCTTGCAATAATTTTTCAATTATTTTAATAAATGCCTTTATGACACGTATGATATAGGCAGATCCGTATAATATATACAAAAGCTGCTTGCAGAAATTTTTTCAAAATGTGGGAATTTTTTATTATTATTACGAAGGGGAAAAAAGATTAATTTTTACGCTTTTCCCTATCAATGAAAACTAGATAAAATTTACATTCAGGTGATTTGAAAATCACACATCGGAAATTCCTATTTATGCGATTTAGGATCAT
This sequence comes from Parasteatoda tepidariorum, assembly GCF_043381705.1. NCBI lineage: Eukaryota > Metazoa > Arthropoda > Arachnida > Araneae > Theridiidae > Parasteatoda > Parasteatoda tepidariorum. Next base: position 57,837,705 of record NC_092208.1, read on the forward strand.
GTTCCTTACTTTCCCGATTTTGTATGAAATATTGCATTTTATATTCACATGATTTAAAAGCAACAATTATTGAAGTGTTCAAGTGACACACTAAAAATTCATATTCATGAGATTTAAAGATTATACATTGAGATTCATATCCACAAAATTTAAATAAATAAATAAAATCTTGCATTATTTTTTTAAAAACTTCAATACATTCTGAGAACAAATATTTTCGGCATGTATTTTACTTGCTGAAATTGCAGGTATTTTTTCAATTATTTGAAGTGCTTCTACACATGAAATTTTTTGATTTTTATTTTCAGTTTTTTTTTTTTTTTTTTTTTTTAAAAAAACTTAACCTATCCTTGTAGTATGAATCAATAGAGTTCCGTATAAAAAGAGCAATTTTTTTTAAAAGAAACCTGTTTTTTGCAAACGAATCTCATCAAAATGAGGTGGTGACGAAAGGGTTATATGAGTTAATCAATATATGCAGTTTTTTGCAAATTTATGTTTGCAATAAGTTTTTTTTTTTTAATCCAAGTCTGGTTATAAAAAAAAATAATATTTCGAAGATGATACAAACAAAAATTATGATCATTAAACCTGATGAAACTGCACATTAGAGAAAAATAGCTTTTTTATACTTGAAATAAAAAAAGTATTGTAATATTCTTTGAAAAAATGTAAATTTTAGTAATTGTCTAAGGATCGTTTTAAAAAATTAAAACAGAATCTTTTCTTTTATGCAACTGTTTCATTGCGCATGTTGAAAAGAGATTACTGAAAAGCGTGATTCAAAATTTCCATGCCGTAAAATCATATTCCTTGTAAACAAGTAGTTCATTAATTGTTGCGTAAATTATAGAATTTATTGCCTTGTGTTCTTGAAGTTTATTCGAAGTTACCTTTTATTTCACAAATTCTTGGGAAAAAAAGTCAAAGTAAATGAGAACTTATGAAAAAAAAGAAGAGGGTGCTGGGAAATAAATGCCTTAGTAACGAGTTTTTGCGTAAGTAATGACCCTGAAATTTCAGATTATTAGCGTAACCCAGAGTAAGATTTTGTTGGAATACAAATTACTGATTCGCAAATCACTAATATTGAGATTCACAGAACTCCGTGAATTAGCAGAAGAAGCACATGCCTGTACTAGAGTCAGAAAATATTCAAATGCAATTAAATGTAAAGGAAAATAAAGATATAAAACTAACCAAAAGCTAAAAATAACAATTAATGCAACAAAGTGCATCCTTAAAACTAGTAAGAACAAATCTAGCATATAGACACAGTTAAAATTAAATAACAAAACTGATATAAACAGAAACTTACAATTGTTGCTGTTGAGGAAATTGAGGTGCAAAATTCTGTTGATTTTGAGGATTCTGTGACTGAATCTATTAAAAAGTAGCAACAGTTATAAAGGAAAATAACACAAAATATTTCATTACTAAACAAAATGATATTTAATCTACTTACAACATTACCAACACCACCAATTCTTTCATTAATAAGCTCTTTTGCATGTTCTATTTGTTGAGGTTGCCCTTTAATAACAAATACTTTTTCTTGTGAGTTAGGAGGCGGCAATGCAGAAAGTGACACATAAGCTCCAGATGTTTGGTTAATATTCTTTACAGTGTCACCACCTATTTTAAAGAAGTCAAACTCATGTGACACTTGATAAATTGCATTATTGATACATTAATATTTTAAAGAAAACACACCACAAAGCAATGATTTAAAGGAATTGTACCTTTGCCAATGACTAGACCACACTTGTTAGCAGGAACAGCATAGTGAATTTCAGGCAAATCAGGTCTATTTCTTGGATTATTACCAAAATTAGGATTGCCGTCACCTCTTCCACGTCCTCTACCTCGACCAACATTTTGTTGATCTCTGACCTACAAAAAGAATTTTGTTAACTTATGATTGCTTATTTATGAACACATTATCTTTGAATATACATATATTATATTTGAATGAACAGTAAGACTTGTAAGACAATATTTGTAAATATATAACAGAAATAAAACAATTTAACTTTAATAAATAAAATAAGATAATTAAAAAAAAATAGTAAAATTCCCAGTAGTTACACTTAATAACATTTTAAAATAAATAAGTAGACGGGATTCACCTTCTGAGGTATGTTTTTATTAAACGTCACATTAAAGTGACATTATGAAGCTATTATCAAGTCTGAAATTCACTACTAATGACGACCCAGTTTCCTGGCGGTGTAACGGCTTGGAAAATTAGATTCTATTAAAACGTTTTGAGGATAATTTAAACTAATGAGTCTTTGCAGATTTCTGGCTTTGAGGTGTGATTTGATCTATTAAAATGATCGATACTATTTAATGATGGTTAATTCAAGATTCATAACTACAATTAATTACATGTGATCTATGACAACAGCTCTTTAAAAGCGAAATTTTGTGAGCTAAGAGTTTCTCCATACAAATTAGGATGCTAATCATTGTGAAGTTAATTAAATACAGCGCTACATTGCACATTGTATTTTTTGAAATATATTTCTTTCTTGTCTACGTCTTTTACTTAACCAAGATTTATTATTTACGTATTTTATTATAGCCATGATATATTTTATTTGTGCACCTGGCAATTTTGATGCATAGTTAGTTTGTTCATGTTCCACATGGTTGATGCATGGAAGAATTGAAATCTTTGTGTAAGAATATAGAATGAGGCACCTAAGAGAATTGATACCCGATGGGCTTGACTTACTCAAAATAGAATGGAAAAAACAAAGAACAGTTGCCAATGTAAAGAAATACCACATTTTAAGAACCAACCAGAATCGAGACAACCACACTACACCACTCTCACTACGCACTCATAACTGTCAGATCATTGGAGACTTTATTAAATTGATTTTGTGAGTATATAAAAATAAACAATGAGAAGCAACTCAAAACAATTAACAACTAAAATATCTTGTCTAATATAAATAACAATATTATGGGGACAAAAATCATTCATAATTTTCTGTTAAGTTTAATTAGGATGTCTCAGTTAGAGGCAAAACAATATCACTTGACTATTAATCATTCAAATGCCAGAATATCATGGTTGATAATTGCAATTTACTTTACTTTAANGGTTTTTGACATTTTCGACATTTTTGACAGTGAGGTTTTGGACGTGACGGTTTAAACCATGGTTTAAACTGTCAAAAACTGTCACATGTCAAAAACCTGCCAACCCTGCTGTTAAGTTTAATTAGGATGTCTCAGTAAGAGGCAAAACAATATCACTTGACTATCAATCATTCAAATGCCAGAATATCATGGTTGATAATTGCAATTTACTTTATTTTAAATGTTATTACTTTACTTTAAATATTTACCTACCATTTTACTTTAAATGTTTTCCAATAGGTTACTATTAGTAAATGACAGATTATTGTTAGATTTTCGGTAGGCTGGCAAGTAAAGTGAGGTCAGCTAAAATTTAAACATTACTCTTGCCGTTTTCATACAGTCAAATATCAGAATCGTCGTTACAGTAGTAATTGGATTGAACAGAATCTAATTGCATGAATTCAATAACACAAGGTTCAAATATAAACCAGTAATTTGGTAACATCAGCTGTACTGATAAATTTATTTATCTTAGTGCTTTTACTGTGGTTTTTATTTAACTGAAAAAGTGCTCTTACAGGGGTCTTTCTAGGGCTAAATTTACTGCCGTTAAGTGGCAGTTTCACAAATTCAATTTTAAGAAAAACGGTAGTTTCGCAAAATACTTTTAACATATTTTAAAAAATATTTAAATCTTTTTGAAAGTATTTTCGTATTTTACCATATTTTTCTGTTATTTTTTTAATATAATTTTTAAATTTCACAAATTATGTCTAAATTTTCACAAAATAGGTACTTCATTATTGTTAGTCAGCACAGAATTAAAATCATTTTATTTATAAAAAAATAAACATTAATTACATAGCATTCTTTTAAGAAATTTCACAAGATCAGCTTTGATGTTCTCAAAAGCAAAAAAAAAAAAAAAAAAAAATCATATTACATTTATTATTGAAAAATTTCAAAACTGAGCATATTCCTAGGAAATGACCTAATGTGATCAAACAATAGCTTGTTGTAAATTGACACAAACATAGGAGAAAAACGTATTAATGAAAATTAAGAGCTATTGATCCTTTTGATAATTCATAATTTGAATAATTAACTATGTTTAATTCATATCAAAACAAAAATATATATAATAACAAAGCATTATTATTTATCATTCCTTTTAAATAAAAAAAATTGAGTTAATGGTTTATCAATTCAATATTTTGATTAAACTTGCAATTGGGCTTAAATTTACTAGATTATAGCTGCAAATGTGTAAATGTTTTAGTCAAATACACTGCAATAAAATTTATTTCACCTGATGTTTATTAAATCAAATATCAATAGAAAGTTTGTTAATACTAGATCAATGAAGCAATAGCTAGATGTTGTCTTGGAGGGTTCTGATCGTGTGTTATGGTAAATTACATACATACAAAAAAAAATTCTTTATAGAGATTGATTTTATTTATATTGCTATTGAGTTTTAATCTCAGTCAATTTTGAAAGCCAAAGTAACAACAATTTGCCAGCATAAAGTAGCAATTAATTTCAAATTTCGTTTAATTTAAATGGAGTTGGTAACTTTTATGAAGCTTTGGCAATCTGTCAACAATAGGGCTATATCCACTCACTTGATTAGAAAAAAAAGAATAAAAGAAAAAAACAACCATGACAGGATATCTTGTCTCCATAACTACTGTTCTATATTTTAATGCAACATCGAACACTTGAAAATAGTTGCTATGACAAGATTGATAAATATCAAAGGAATTTTAAACAATGTTTAATCTGAAAAACGTATAACTTTACTTTGGTAATCGGGGCAGCAAATAGAGGGAATGTATGTGCATGAAAGAAAACTTTAGGGATTCATTATGTTTTTTATAATAAGGAGGTTTTCTTAGACACATAATTTTATGCTAGCATTTTTTTTTTTTTTTTGCAAGTTTTATTTCAAATCACTAGGGATCAGAATTTAAAAACACCATAAAATTTTTTTTAATGCTGGAACATAGGTTTGTTCAGAATGAAAAGTTCAGACTCTAAATTGTTGGTCAAAGGCGAAATTGCATGTTTACTTCAGAAAATCTACAACTAGAGTCTCTGTCAATGTTTCTTAGCAATAGAACTTGCCAATTAATGCAAAACTTAAGCTCTCTCATTGAAGAAATTAATATTTTCTTCTATCATACACCTTTTCCAATTTCTTAATGTTTTGATTTTGCAAATAATTCCAAATATTTTTTGAGTGTCATAAACCCATAGTTGTGATACACTAAGTTAATTAGTTAGGCAGAACAATATAAAATATTAAAGCTTTGTGTCATTCTTTCTATTACAAAGTCTAACAAAAAATTTAAATTACAATAATTTATATTGGATTTGTTTTTAAAAATTATATAATTTAAATTCATAATTTTGAATAATCAAAAACAAATTTAGAGGTGTCAACTTTCCAAACTAGCTATAAGTAATCAGAAGTACAATAACACAGAAACATATAAGGTTAGCATTTTCAAAATTCAAATTAAGGCAACTTTTTTAGGTATATATGCTACTTAATTCTTTAAACGCATTATATTAATAAAATTCATTCACAAATTTACTATTTAATAAAAAAAAGTAACACTTACTTAAAAGGTACTAAGTTAAAAATTATACAGCACTGAAATTTTATATTTCATTGATAAAATTAAATTGATCACTTGGAATCAATGCTCTAGCTTTTGGTAAGAATTAGAACTAGCCTTACTGCTTTCTTTTATCATCTTCCATTTGAACCAAAAGTAACTTACACACAGCACTTCAGAATATTTTGTTGGGAGGGAGAAAGATGAGATTTATTTGTTTGTTCTCTTATTATAATCGAATTGTTTTTCTTTTAATCACAGTTTTTAAAATTGTTACGGTAGTAGAAAAAAATTATCGCAGCTTAACAAATATTCGAAAATTGTATTTCTTATAACTCAACCGTAAGACCATAATTTTGACCAGGAAACTTATTGATAAATTGAGATAGTTGGAACTTCTAAAAATTAATTTATCCTTATTAGTAGAAAATGTTCTTAAATAACAGATGGCACAATTATTTATGAACAAAATAATTAGGGCTTAAAATAAACAGTCATTAATCTAAATTATCATCGAAAAATTTAACTTGGATGACTAGAAAATTACACCCGGTAATCATTCTCCCAACTTTTAAAATACCATTGTTTCTTAAATTCCCTCCAGACTGAGTTACACAACTGCTGGGAAGTTGGGAGTAAGAACAAGCTCCAAGTATCAGCAGATGTATTTATACATCTATATAGACCTAGTTTAATAAACCACGATCAGCATTCTACAATTGATATGTGGTGGAATGATGTAAAACTTGGATGGAGCAGACAGTCAGATTTTAAAAATAAACACAATAGAAATTTTCTTGACAATTTGCAATACTTATAAATAGTTTTATCATTACATTTAGAAAGTGATTACTGATTTTAAAAAACTAAAGCTGCTAAGTTAAAAAAATACTGTTTGTGCATTTAAGTGGTTAAACTATTTTGGTATAATATAAATGTATATCAAGTTTAGGTGCTGTGCATGCACTTTCAGAATATTTATATTCTGGAAAAGTTTTTCAATACTAAGATTTAAAAAAAAAGGATAAATATTGTGGTTAAAATTTAGCAGAGCTGAACTGTTGACAGCTAAGAAAAATATTTAGATGACATTAACGCCTCTCTCTCACATTCTAATATTTAAACCTGTTTATAACACTATAAAATTCTAAAATTAGCTTCTAGAAATAGCTTTGTACACCTGGAGTATTGTGTACAACTACTAGAGTTAGCTAGATAAATATAGTTTACTAAAACTTACATTTAATCTATTACAACCCAACATAAATGAGAAAGTAACACAAATTTCAGAAAGCTTGAATTAGCCAAACTGATAATTTTAAAGACTTAATCAATAACACACAAAAAAAATTAATTTTGATTTGTGATTTTAAAGCAATAAAAAAATAAAATATTTAACACATAAAGACAATCACAAACACTGCATAAAAAGTTACATTTTTGTTACTCTTGTGACAGTATATTTTTTAAAATTCATTTCAATGCAAATATATACCAGTTTATGAAAACAAAATATAATCCTAAATGAATTTTTTTTAAAGAATAAAAACATCAAAAAAAAATTACATGATAAAAATGTAAAAGAAAAAGAACATTAAGCATAAATATTGAAATTTATAAGCTAATTATCAAACAAGACGAAAAATATGTGTGAAAATAAATTTTAACTTAAAGGGCTTACAATCTGATTATATACAATGCACGTAGGTAAAATTTCAAATTTTATTAGGATTAAATTTGATGCAAGTATAAATGCCAATCAGTAGCATTATGGCTGGTGATTATTTCGATAATAAAAAAATAATCTCCAAAACAGAATGCCATCCACAGCCATGCGAAATATAAAACACTAGGTATAACTGTCATAAGAGAAAACAAAATTAAACTTAAAACATGCATGGAAAATAACATTTGGAAAATTTTGATACAGCAAATTGTGATTAAGTAATATCATGCATAATTCATTGCCTATATTCCCATTTACTAAATTTCAATTAAACAATTTACGCTATACAGAGCAAATTAAAAAAATAAAATATTTGTTAAATATTATAAATACATATACATTTGGAAGATAGATATCAACAGTTATCCACGAAAGAGGTGATTTCTTAACCTGTTTGTCTACAAATTTTAAGAAGCAGCACAAATTCTAATCTGAATTTAGAAGAGATGTCATTTTTAAATTGTAAGAATATAAATAGCAATAACTTTTCAAACACGAGAATATGAAAACTGATGTTTTAATTAAAATGGTGTAAAAGTGTAATGTGATGAATTTAAAAAATTTAAAAAAAAAAACGTAACTACAAATTATAATATTGAGTGCTTAAACTGCGCAAATACAAATGCGTTGAGCAATCTTTAAGCCGTGTGAATAGGAATCGTGATGTCGTGTATGCATGAATCAATTATATATGTGACTTGCAAATAAGAACAAAATTGTGATGTGTAATTTACAAATTAAGTGAAAATTGATAAATAGATAGAGAATTCATATTTTAAGTTGGAACTTGCTTTAAGTTTTAAATTTGAAAGTTCTTGGTGCTTAAGGACACAGTTTTCAAAGCCTAGCAGAACCACCACTAAGCATATTTTAAAAGTAAGGAATTAACCAGTATTTATTGATTTTAACTCCTTTTCAACTGAACTGCAGGCATGTGATTAACTTTTAACTGTTGATAGAAACTGTTATATTTGTCGTTATATCTGTTACACACAATACCTAATTTAAAAAAATAATAATAAATTAGCTAATGAAATTTATTAAAAATTAAAGTGTAAATAAAATTAAGAATAATTTTAATGTAAATTATTAGAACTGCTTGATTTTCTCTAAGTATGTTATATCTTTTTAAGTTGGCAAATATAATAATGCTCCGAAATGATGGAATCACCCTAAAGTAACTTAATAGTTTAAAAGCTATGGAGTTTTATATTTCTGAAACTAAAATAAATATATATAGATAAAAAAGTAAATGGGATTATGAGGCAACCTCATGTCAAAATTTAAGGACATATGAACCGTGCTTAGGCAGTATTTTCCATACATGCATGCAGCTAGTTAAAATAAATATTCACCAGTACACTTTGGATGAGGTCACTGATAAATGAGCTTGCAGCCTGGATCTGTTCAGGAGTACCAGTGACCACACAGACTTTATCTTCAGGACCTTCCTCTTTCACATTTAGGAACTGAACTCTCGCACCAGAGTCTTGTTGTATCTTTTTAATCATATCACCACCTTTACCAATAACAACACCAACAGCTTGTTTTGGAACCATGATCTAAACATTAAAAAAATACATTAATACATGTAAAATGTGATAATGCCTGAAAGTATCAATAAGTTGTATTGCTGAAGCTGTAACGGGACAAAATAGAGCTTTTAATTGTATGTTTGCATAGATGCCAATTTGATTAAAAAAATAAGAAAAAATCAAGGGGAAAAAATCTAAACAAATATGAAAGAATTTTTTAATCAGAACAGGAGGCAAATATGGATAACATAAAACTGCCCTCTCAAGTTTAAAATTTTTCTTTCTTTCTTTCAATATACAAGGCTTGCGCCAAGAATTTCAAACTATTAGCCAGTAAATTAGCTAAATATCAAAAGTGTTTGCCAATTTTCGAAACTCTTCGCCAAATGCAAATCGTAACTACGTTTTATGATTATTCTCCCCCCCCATAGAAAACAATTTTACGTTAGTTTATTTGAGTCTGATATTATTTTGACTCAATTCTAATAGGTTATCATCACAAATTACTGTAATTGAATAAAAAAATACTGCTTAGCTTCGACAAAATAATTTTGAGGATATAGTTATAGCATATATTTTCTTTCCAATGGAAAAAAATCATTTGACAAATTTACAATTTTATCGCATTTGAAGAGGTGGCAAAGTATAGCACAGGCCCAAGCGTTAATTGTTTAGGGATGCATCCACATCTTGTAGCAGATTATTATACTTTTATTAAACAATATCTTTAAATTAGTAACCACAGCAATTATTAGGATATTCTCAACTTAGAATTTAAAATATGAGACCAAATTTTTGAAATTAACATGACAATAAAACTAAAAAAGAAAAAAAAATTAAATCAACCAGATCAAATTAAATAGGATATTGAATTTATCTTGAAAAACAACTATTGTTTACTTTATACTATTCTTAAACTCTAAAGAATATAATTTAAAATCTTATTTCTCCACTTATCCAACAATATACTCGAATAACAATTTGTCATTTTGTTCAATTTCTAACAAAATCTTAATTCATGAAATGATTCTCGAAGAGCATCTTTTACAAATCTTTTCAATAATAAAACTGTTTTAAGTATTTTAATAAAAAATGGAAAATCAAAATTTGGCAAGAATTACTTACTTCATGTGTGTTGCCTGATCTTTGACCACCTGCAGAACTACCATATTCATTAGTTCCCTCAAAACCTCTTTGTAGAGTCTAGAAATAAAAATTATGCTCAATGTTTAACCTACAAGTTGTTAAAGATCTTAATCACTGTTCTCGAAACTTACTTCTAATTCTTTTTCCGTGATAAGATCCATTACTAACTGTTTGGCATACTAAAAAGTAAAATATAATATTAAGATTTAATAACGCATTAAGTAGGTGACTTTTTTTTTCATAGTACACATTCTTAGATTGAAATATGCCAAAATATTTTAATTACTTGAAATATGCAAAAATAGTTTAATTACTTACTTCACATTTATCTGGTTCTCCGGTGATTCTTAAAGGTTTCTCTTGAGAAGTCTGCTGAGGACCATCTTGAATAAGCACCATTTTAACTGCTGCTCTTTCCTACAATAAATGAATGCACATTTTGTAAGAGAAATATTTTATAACATATCCATAAAAACAGATTAAAATTATTTTCTTCAGGGTTCGTAACCAAATCTTTCGACAAAAAATAAGCACATTTCAAGCACTCAAAGATTATTTTTAAGCACTCTAAATATTTTAACTAAATGCAAAATAATTTTCAGACTTTACATGATCATGATAAAATAACTAGTCTCTGACAAAGAACTCTTTTCTTGTTTATCTTAGCCATTATAAAATGATTAAGAGATTTTTCAATTTGATATCAGAGGGAGGAAAATGAAGCCTCAAATTGAGAATTACAAAATGCAGCAGAGTTGCATATGAGAGTGCAATAATCTCACAGATCCCAACTCTGAATATGCACATGCGGACAGATAAGAATTTTGTAACATGTAAAATTATTGGAAAATTAAGCACTTTTTAAAAACACCCAATGAAAAAAAGGGCTTTTTAAAAACCAAAAATCGAAACTAAGCACATTTAAGCACTTTTTAAAAACACTTCGCACCGTGTCCTTTAAAGGGAAAAAAAAACTTATATCAAAAATTAATTATCTCAACACAATTCAAAGATATTGGAACCCCGGTTTTACATTGTCTGTATTGTAAGTTATTTTTCTTCCTATATCGTTTTCTGCTGGTCCATGAAAATTACATATACGGATGTCAAATTATACCGGATTTTATATTACCCATGACCAAAAATCCTATTTTATACGATTTTTTAAAAAGTCAAAATAATTTTTACTTTTAAAGTTCTAAATTTTTCTCAATTTTCCTTTTTTAATAAAAAAAATACTTGCTTATTAACTGTTTGCAGCTTTTCTGACATTTCTATCCTTTTGTCTGTGAAAGCTTTTTGGGATTTTTTGCNGTTACAGAGTAAAATTAGTAAATTGTAGTATTTAAATAAGCTTTTGAATATCTGCAAAAAATTATTCATAATCAGAACAACTTTGTCAAAATTTCTGTGAACTAGGAGTTGACTGTAAGTGAGTTAAGAAAAAAACAACAATACATTTGAATAAAGGAAGGGGTACTGTGGATTTATTTCTTAGTTTTGTCGTTTAGATTGTTAAATCGATATAACCTAATATCGTGATATAAAAGGGTTGATTATATCGATTTAAGAAATTTCTATATCGTCCAGCCCTAGCGGACAGATAAGAATTTTGTAACATGTAAAATTATTGGAAAATTAAGCACTTTTTAAAAACACCCAATGAAAAGAAGGGCTTTTTAAAAACCAAAAATCGAAACTAAGCACCTTTAAGCACTTTTTAAAAACACTACGCACCGTGTCCTTTAAAGGAAAAAAAAAACTTATATCAAAAATTAATTATCTCAAGACAATTCAAAGATATTGGAACCCCGGTTTTACATTGTCTGTATTGTAAGTTATTTTCCTTCCTATATCGTTTTCTGCTGGTCCATGAAAATTACATATGCGGATGTCAAATTATACCGGATTTTACATTACCCGTGACAAAAATCCTATTTTATACGATTTTTTAAAAAGTCAAAATAATTTTTACTTTAAAGTTCTAAATTTTTCTGAAATTTCCTTTTTTAATAAAAAAAATACTTGCTTATTAACTGTTTGCAGCTTTTCTGACATTTCTATCCTTTTGTCTGTGAAAGCTTTTTGGGATTTTTTGCTTCTCAGTATCTAATGTTAATGCATTTTTGGAGATCTTTATAAGTTAATCATGAATATATCGACTACAACACGCATTCCATTATATTTCCTTCAACATCTGATTTATTGCCTGCTCTCTATGATAGTTGATGAAAACGATGAAGATGAGCAAAATTATTGGAGAATATACCCATAACTGATGAAAAATTTAAAGGCATAAAAACTCTTGAATGTATACTATAAAGCAAATTTGCAAATGCAATAAGTACTGAGAGGGAAATTGTTAAAAATTCTATCTAAAAGCAAAAAACAAAAAAAAGATTACTTTTCTTTTCCTAGTGGTTCATCTCATAAGTCTCAATTTTTGAAATATAAACTTACATTTTTTAACAACAATTTTACGTTATCCTGCACTGTGCGTTTTGTTAACAGTAGCCTAACAAAAACGCTAATTCAATCAATCTAATTCATTTAATTAAATCAAAATTTTTAACTTATCATTTTGGAAAAGATTAGAAAGAAAAAAAATTACTTGACTTCAATATGAAATATACATTATTAAAAAATTAGAAAATAATTACAAGATCTGATTCAAAAAATTTTAATAGCCAGTACCAGAACATAATTTATAAAGTTTAATTTTACCAGATTTTATACATTAATAAAAAATTATCATAGTTTAGCAATAGATTTATCAATATTCTTTTCAACATGAAAAAACATATGATTTTTACAATTAAATTAAAATTTTTAAGCTGATTAAGCCTTCATCAGAATGCAACGTAATTGTTAGCACTAAAGGTACGGACTTCAGATAGATAACTTTAGGGGTTTTTTTTTGTTTTGTTTTTTTACAGAAACTGTACATGTTATGAGAGTTTCTAGCACTGTTAAATATCACAATATCTATGCAATTATAAAAATTTTAAAGCTAGAATATTATACATAGGATTGCTATTCCCCGGATGCTTTGACACATAGGATAGCCACCAAGAAACTAATGTAAAATTATTAATGAGTCATTTCAAGCAATTTTTAGTTCGATTACTTACCTGAAGATTTCTAATAGTTTCCCCACCTTTTCCAATTACTAGGCCAACTTTTGGCCCTGGAATCATCATTTCTACAATAGAATGCCCATCAGGAACATGATTTGTATCTAATACTGGTAAAGGTGGTCCTCCTCGATTAATAATAGCTGTCATCAATTCTTTAGCCTTCCTAAAATAAAACATTTTTATCTTATACATTTTTTTACAATTCATGCATAAAATAATCTAAGTTTGATTTACATAAACAACAAATGTTTGGAGAGAACAAGGCTATGGAAAAGCATAACTTTTTTCTTAGGAGTCCATACTGCATATCAAATTTTAAACTGATTATCTTACGACAAGAAATGATTTTAAGAACTAAAAAAAATATGTTATTTGGCTACCGTAAGCAATGAAAGCCTTTAAATTCTGTAAATTTTACAGCTAAGCTATATAGAAATACAGCAAAATTAAGAAATTGCATGCCAAGAAATACTGAACAAGAATTTTTTCATTATTTTTAAGTTCTAACATTAAAAATACAATAATTGCAATTATAACAAGCTTAATAAAAAAATTACAAGTTCAAGATCTATTGAGAAATCAAATGTTACTTAGAACTTTAATGCCTTCTCTAAATTATGAATGTCTTTTGTCTTAAGTTAGCTGAATTCAATTTCTAAGCAAAAACGTTAAAATATCTCGATACTCGGTTCAGCAAGAATTAATAGCGAAAGTAAATAAAAGAAATCTGACATGTGTATTACCTTGGCTAAATGGCACCAAGGTTATGACAAATACCACATAACTGATTGGTGGACTACTAGAAAAAATTACAACTCTGCAATAAACCAGCACAAGTAAGCGAACAAGCACAACAAACTGTATGTATACTTTTATTATCAGTTCTTGCAAATCAGAGTTAAACCATCTACAACTTATCATTTGATGCAAGTTAAAATGTGACAATTTATCTTAATAAATAAAATTAATTACTAGTGAAAATTGAAACTTAATGAATATAATACTAAACCAACTTGTTTAAAAAAAAAAACAAGCATATTACATTAATGAAGCATGTCCATCAATAAGCTATTTCTAAAAATATTACTACACAAGAAAATATCAGGGGTCTGTCTAGGTTTTCTGAGAGGTAGCTAGTTTGTGAAAATTTAGACATAATGTGAAAAATTAAAAATTATAACACAAAAACATAGTAAAAATATAGATTTATCGTTTCTTAAGGATACAAAATTAAAATTTTAAGATAAAAGTATTTTGTGAAACAACAGATTTTCCTAAAGTTGAATTTGCGAAGGTACCTCTAAACGGTCGTACAGCATATACAATTAGAAAATATAACTTTGAATATGCATTTCATACAGAAGCTCATTCCTAATTATTTTACCATATAATCAGCGCCTAAAAGGACTTATAGAATATATTTTGATACCATTGAAGTGAAATTCTTATACATGAATTAAAGTATAAAAAGTCCATATAAAGATATATTCTTATATTACAACTCATGAAGATTTAATAACACTTTAACAACTATGATTAATTTATGGAGCCAACATACAAGATAACCATGTGAATAGGGAAAAAAGGTTTTGCTACCTTTTACTATGTAGTATAAATTCTTGATAATAAAGCTGGATTTAAATTTTTCAACATGTAAGGAAAAATAACAAACAATAAAATTCTTACTCAATGGATTGCCGACTACCAGTAAGTGTGCAGATTCTCTCTGGTAAACCTCCACTATCAGCAGCCATTTGAACTTTACAGCCAGAATCAGCTTGCAGTCTAGTTATCTGTTCTCCACCACGTCCAATAACTAAAATGAATGAAAAGAAAATATATATACAAGGCTGATTATTACTGATCTTCTGGACTACCAATCGTTGCAAAGGAATAGTATGTAATTTTGGTTTGACCTTTGGTTCAATGTATTGGTCTCTTTTTGTCAGCAAATAGCATCAGGGTTTACTCAACTCAATTAAAAAAATATATACATGCAGACATATAAACAGACCACGTGCAGACTAGAAATATCATTTCAATCACAATATCATTCACGATCTTTTCCCACATTTTTACTGTTGAGTAATTTGTCACACTTTGTTCAAATTTTGAATCAGTTTTGAAAGGTTCAATAATTTATCCGTTTTTTTTTAAACAATTTTTTGAAAGCAAAATTAATGGAGAAATTAAATTCTTGTAGTCATGTGCTTATGACTGAATATATAGTCAAAAAAAATTTTGGTTTTTTCACAACTTCGAATTAGTTTTAAAGTTTTAATAATTTGGTATTATTTACACTATTTCTAAAGGTTAACGAAAAATAATTTTCAACGGAACCAGTCCAAAACCAAAGATTGACAGAATTTTTTTTTAAAAATTTGTTTTTAGACTGGTTAAATTAAGGGCTTTAAATGTTGATTTTTAAATAAAATATCAATAGTTTCATTTTTCAACATTTTTCTGCCATTAAAAAAAAAATTCCAGCTGAACTTGACAATTTAACTGTATTTACTATGTAAAAATTAAAATGAATATTTTATTTTGAATTTTTTTAAAAAAATGTCCATCATTTAAGTTGTGAAAGCAAAACAAGCTTAGGTCGTACATCTGGAGGGGGGAGGAGAAAAAGACAAGCTTGTGTTTTTTTTTAAAAAAATTGCATCACATATTATAGCCATAACTATTAAATAGGAAACTTTGTTTTTTTTTTTTACAATAATGCACCATAAAAAACACTAGTGCAATATTTTTATAGTTCATACACTTCGGTATAAAAAAAATCTAAGAATCAAAAGGCAAATAGTAACCGAGTAAAAATTGCAAACACATTATGAACAGATGATAAAAACAACTTACTTAAGCCAACCATTTTATCAGGAACTTTCCATTCTTCTACAGTTATTGCATTTGCTATACCTCCAACAGATCTAAAATAAGAAAAGAAAAATGGATACTACATATAACAAATTAAAAAAGTAATAAACTGTTTGATTATAAAGATAGTGTACCTTTGAGCCTGTATAGAAGCCAACTGTTGCACAATTCCTAAAAGAGATGCATATATATATAGATATTTACATTAAAAAAAAACATTAATACAATATTACTAACACTATAAATTGCTAATATAAAAAAATAATAAACATTTACCTTTTTCATCTGAAATTGCTAATTTCTTTGTGTCTGGTAACCCAACTGAAAAAGGAAAACAAAATTATACATTTTAAAAATAAACAATATTTCTTCATAAAAAATAAACTTCCATTCAAGAAAAATATAAAAACTGAGCTAAAAACATTATCAATTATTTACAATGATACTCTTAAACAGATAGAAGAAAATTCTGAGAATAAATTTCACAACAGAATTTTTTTTAAATAATCGTTTATTCCGTTGAGCAGAAAAAAAACTACCTAGAGAAAAAGAAAGGGTCCTACTTGAAAGGTATAGCTGGTAGCCACCACATTTACATGCTTTTTTTTAAAAAAACAATTTCAAGCTTAAAATCTATTTGGCAGATTTTAAATAATACTGAAATATCCCCAAATTATATTCATCATAATTTAAAATATTAATTTTATATAAATTTACTTTCATGATTTTCCATGACTAATTCCAAGAATTTTTCATGACTTAACGAAGTTCATATTTTCTCCAACAATAAATTAAAAGCATTTATAATAACATTATTTGAAATAAGTATAACCAAAACTATTATACTCTTCATCTTTGTATTTATAGCTTTTAAACTTAAAAAAACAGAGTAAGGAAAGAGTGGAAACAATAAAATAGCTGAAAAAAAATACAAAAGCAAAAAAAAAAATTTTCTGCTGAATTATATTCTAAGGATACTTTTCTTGTTCATCAGAAAGGAAAGAAATACTCCTGATTTCTCTGTTCAATATCGAATAAAAAAATTTGCTTGGTTTGCTTCAACTCAGGGTTTGAAAAAACCCGGGGATTTTTGAAAAAACCCAACCCACCTGGGTTTTATTGAAAAAACCCGGGGAAAATTGGGTTTTATTTGAAAAAACCCGGGGAAGATTGGGTTTTTTCATTTAGTGTTCATAAATTTTACTGTGAAAATATTTTTATTTATTAAATAGAGTTGTATAAGTAAACACTAAAATTTCATCTGACTTTTACCTGTAATAAAATTAAACTGGAATAAATATTTAATGGTCTTCCATGTTTTTATAATACGATTAACAGAAAGTGAAATTAAAATTACGAATAATTATAAAGAGTATCAGTTATTTGCCCCTTTTTTCAAATATTTAGATAAATATATGCATTTTTAGATACATTTTAACTTTATAATTTCAAAAGACAAATTAATCTTAAAATTATAAAAAAAGCATATATAAAAAGTTATGGCTTATTTTTTTAAAATCAGAAAATAAAACTTTAAATTTGTTTATTGTTGTTTAATGTATCACTTAATAGAAATTTTTTTTGTTTGCTTTCAATATTTTTAAACATGATTAAAAGAAACAAAATAAATTGTATTCAAATGAAATCTTAAAAATAATATTTAAAAAATCTTAAAAGTAATATTTTAATTTTTAACTGTTTTTTAATTGTGATAAACTTTCTCCAAATAGTTAAAAATTGTCAGCAGATGTTAAGAGTTAACTTTTAAAAAAAAGTCCAATTTTTTCCTTTATTATTATTATCATACAACAGATTCAAAGTGTCTACATTTCTCTCTTAGATGGTGATACACTTTTACGAGTTTTGTAGTGCATTTTAGTGCATTTTTTTGTAGTGCATTTTGTTAAGTGCATNTTTGTTCAATACCGAAATTCATGACTTTCCAGGTGCGCGGATACCCTGTATAAATTCTAGTTCTAATATTTTTAAATAAAATATACAAGAATTTTTATACATAAATGTGATCAGTGATTTCTTGAAACTTCTGGACCTTAGATTTCGGAAATTTCCAAATAATGGTTGGCAGAGAATCCGGAAACCCGGTTTTTCCGGAGCACAATCATCTCATGTCACGTATAAGATAAAGGTAAATATCTTCAGAAATAGATTAGTAATTTTTTAAAAAAAAATTTACAATCAAATAAAAGATTAAATTTTTATAAATTAAAATAAAAGTGTTCTTACTTGTAGCTTGCACATCATCAAGGGCACGTTTTGTGCCAGTTGTTTCTACTCCTGAATGTATTTTGGCAGCAATCTGAACAGCAATAAATAATAAATATTGTTATTACATTAGTTCATTTTACTACACTGTTAATTTTTAACACAAATAACAGTGTAAAAACAAGAATGAAAATTTAAACTTAGATTTATCAATAAATGGGTAATTAGGCAGTTTTCAGCACTTCCCATTTCAACTGGGTCTAACCAATTCTAATTGGTATCAGCCTAATTATCCATAACGCTTACAACATTAGTGAGTTAAAACAATGCTAGTAGTTCAAGAGCAAAGTCAAATCAAATTGTGTTGGCATAGCAATGCAATCAACAAATAATATTTTAACTTAATATTAACGACTCACTGATGTTGATGTTTTCCTTATTTTGAAATATAAGAATATTCCTGAACCTTTCAAGCTTCCGCAAAATCTTGGCTTTTAACGTGCAATTAAAAATATATTACTCATGAACTTTTAGAAAAACAGTAACTATTAATAATATATGGCCATTAATGACTGTTCACAAAAGTTTTTTTTTTTTTTTAGCAAGCAAAAGTGACATCCGAGCTTACGTTTTAAAAATCTCTCGCCGATAATCTAGCGATATTTAACATGCTAATTAATATCAAGGTCATAGTTCATCATGAATCGCAACTTAGATTTAAAAATTTTAAGAGTCAGTTGTAATGTCACTAAACTGCTATTCTTGATTTAAAGCATCCAAGAATATTGTTTTAGTGACTATTTTCTTAAGAACATTATGAGATCACCAAGCAAAGATGCAAATTAAGATTTGTGTATTATCTTCATTCGATCAGACAAACTAAGAAATTGTCTTACCTGACGTGCTCGCTGAACTGCATCAGCAAAAGCTGAATTGGTATCATAATTTTGAGAAGAAACTGAATTAAAATCACTCATTTTGAATAATTTTAATATTGCAAATGGCGACAATTAAATTGATTATTACGGATTACAGCATGGGAAAGAAAAGCCGCTAAGGTTGCAATTACGGTTGCGGTCAACAATTCTTATTCTTCTTACATTGGGCTGCTTGTGCCAGTCTGAATCTTTAAAATAAAATAAAAATTTTGATTTTTTGTTGGCAAATATCAGTTTTGGCAACCAAAGTTGTGGTTTTGTTTTCATTATGTCATTTTGTTTAGATTTACTTACATCTATTGTGATGCGTTAAGCATCAAATTTTAATAGTAAGTTTATTTGAATAATATTTTACTGTCAAGTGTTTAGTTTCGTTGTATTTTTGCAAAATATCAATATTTCTAAGAATTAAAACGTTTTGTATTAGTTCATTTTGGTTTATACAAATCAATGCATTCAGTTATTACTTTCACCTTTAATCAAGGTTAATAGATAGATATGAAATTTTAATTGTTTAGAAATTGAAATGCATATTTATATCAATCATTTTAAATTTAATAGTGTTTTGTCTTTTGAAATTGCTTATCTGTTATTAAAAATACTGAAGTGTTATTCGTTTTAGATGTTATCACCAAAGCTTGTTTTTCTTAATGTAAAGTTTAAATTTGAACATATTTTTCTATATTTATATACAAATTATATTTTAATGCTTTTTAATTATCTCTAGTCTTTTAAAATTATTTTTTATTAGTTATTATGCGATGGGGAGATGATTACGTACTTATCTCCCATTCGCGGAGTATTTAAAAAATTGTATATTGTGTTAGCAACTGATAAGAATCATTATTTTATGTGACTTTTAAATTAACTTGTTTTTATGACGCTATATTACAAATATGACGCTATGTTACATATATAACCAAGAGCATTTTAAATCAGACGCTATATTGCATCTGATTTAAAATGTTCTTTGTTAGTTTGACAGTTGTTGCTTTTAACGAACAATTTGATTTCCTAATATACTGTCTATACTCTTGTGTTATAAATATTGATTTTTAGTATTAAACTTCTTTCATCATCTTATTATCGATTTTATTTCTTATTAAACTGCAATCTTATATTCATTGTCTGACTATAAATTTTCATAAAGTTAATAGTTACACAACAACTTTTAATCATCAACTATAAACTTTAGTTTATCATTTTATAGTATTCAGCTGTAAGCTTTTATTCCATCTGATTATTATTTTAATAGAGATTTTTTTTTTGTTAGAAAATATTCTAATTTTAAACCTTTCAGATGGGTAACATGCAATGGTCTATTTTTTATCCAAAAATATTTTATACATAACTACTACAGTGCAACCTCGAAAATCCGGACTGCTGGGGGGGTTTTTAAGGTCCGGATTTTAGATACCTTACTTGAATTGATAGAATTATCGAAGTTTCGAATTCGCCAGGCCGATTTCGCGATTAATCACGCGTGTGTAGACCTCCGACATCAATTTTAACATAAATATACTCTTTAAATAATAAATAAATGACATTAAAAATCAAGCTTTCGCCATTTCCCCCCAGCAATCGACGATAACATAATATTAGCAATTAAAACTAGAAGTATAGGCTTAAAGCGCGAGCTGAATTTCAACTTATAACCGAAAAAGTTGCTTCTAGACTAGACTGTACCAGCTGATACTAATCCTTTTTTTGTTGGGGGATGAAAGAACTTGTCCCCGCCTCCTAAGTTTCAAGGTTAAGAAAGAACCAGTTTTCTTTCATCACAAGGGGGAAAAACAAGGAGATGGAAGAATTCCTCCTTCTGAGGGGATTCCCCTTCAGGAGGAGGGGGATTCCCCTTTAAATTCTTTGTTATCCATACAGAGCTGATAAGAATGACTGGAATTTCCTTATCAGCTATGAGCTTTCATTCACACCCCACCTCTACCTCTTCATCAACTGCTTCATTGTTGGAGAAGAGTTGTGGTTTTGCATTAAAATTTTTATTTGAAACAATTTTGTTAAAATTGTTTCTTTTGAAATTTTTTTCTGAGGAACTGGACGTATGAGTCCGGATTTTAGAGATTTCCGGATTTCAGAAGTCCGGATTTTCGAGGTCGTACTGTATAATAAATTTATAACTAATATCTTAAAAGTTATTACAGGATATCTCCATATGAATACTTGTTTATGTAACTACAATTGCCAAGATGCTAAAAGATTTTGAACTTGCGTTAAATTTCGAAGAACCAGTTAAACCTTTCAAGTTAATCCCATTTTGTGATGAATTTTTAGTTACCTATAAATTTAGCAATTATTTTAGCTCAAGTACTAACGTAAAATGTTCAGAATTAAACCTACACAAAAATTATGTACCAAACAAAATCTGTTTCATCCTTATTCAAAGTGTCCTGCTATTCTATAAACAAAAAATTTTTTGAATTGTACTCAATTCCAGAATTTTTCCGTCTTATAAAGTATGTAGTGTTAAAAGACATAAAACTGGCCCTAATATTGACATAAAAATCCGAAATAATGATAGCCCTAAATCTGTTTGTAAAATTAAAAAAATAAACAGAGACTGCAAGACAAATCGATTTTTTTCCTGCATGAGCATGACCTCCAAAGAGATAGAGTAAAATATTTTTAGAATAATTGGTAGCTGCTTTTTAAAAGCTTCTTTTAAAATTGTTCAAAATGTGTTATAAATATTTTAATAAGTAAATATTTTACTATTTCAGTTGAAGAACATTTAAGATGTTTGATATGTTTCAAATCTTTGGAAAAAAGAAATCTAACACTGAAAATGAAAAAGATAAAAATTCAGATGACTTTGTTATGCTAGGACATAGTGAACAACCGGAACAAAATCCTGGTGAACGACCACTGCCCGTAAGTGGATGTTTCGTTTGGAAAAATTACTTCACTACGTCTCTATTATGATTCGTTTTTAATTTCCTTTAATATTAGTTTTTCTGAAAACTGTTATTTATAGAAACAATTAATTCTGATAGTACTAATGGGAATGTATTTATATTGTTATAATTAACGCATGCTAATTTTCGGTTACCAGTCTTGATCTGAATTTTTTTCTACTTTATTTCACATATCAGGTGTTATTTATATGTATGTCGTGTTATTTATATATTTGACATGTTACTGAGGTATTATTTATATGCATTGAATTAATAAGCTATCCTGATAATTTAATACTTTCTTATGGCACTATCTGCTTTTAGCAACTAGTTGTCATCACTTACCTCTTCGTTTCTAACTGTATGTTTGGTAGCAGAACTATCTGAGTATATCTGCAGCGCTATCTTCATAAGTTCATATTAGTCCAAAATTCAAATGTAGTCTTTCAAAGTCTATTATTGTCATAAGTAGGCTTTATCTAGCATGTATAAAGCAAAATTTTTTTATATTAGGCTATAAAAAGTATATAAAAAAAGTTTGTTAAAAATTTATATTACTTTAATTAGGAATTTATACAATACTACTTTGGAAAAAAATAGAATAAATCCCAATTCATCTTGAAACCTAATAAAAAAAAGTTTTTTAATTAAAAAATAATGTATTTTATGTATTTTTTTTAAATATTGTAGATAATTTTTTACAATTTGTTTCGTTAAATTACAATTTAAGTAAATAATTTTAAAATCAATTCTCGTTAGCTAAATATTTGCACATTATTTTTTAATTTTAGATTATATAAGTTTTCTAATAGTTCAGAAAATATTATATGTGCAAAGTATATAGCAATTCTTATGACAATTCATTTCCTATGTCAGATTTTAAAAAGAAAAAATTGTTATGAGGAGGATAGAAAAATATTTTTCTTACCTTTTCTCTTTAATTTTTTTTTTCTTTCTCTCTCTCAACAATTTTTTATCCTTCTCTCTACCTCCCCCACACTTCTTTCTAAAATCCAAGACTCAAAACAATCTGCAGCTGTGATTTGCATTGCTCGAAGGTTTTTAACTACCAGGAATATATGGTATAACATTTTATTAATAATTTCAATAATTATTTGACTTCATGAGCAACTATGCTAGATTATTAATTTTTACTCAAAATATTGAATGAGCCCCCAATACTTTTGAGGATTAAAATTTCATTTCTAAATCATGATCTTCCAAGCCTGAATTCATACGCAAGTTAAAAAAATTGTAAATAATAATGACAACAGAGATTCCCAGAATCAGATTTAAATATATAAAAATTCTAATTTTTTCATATGAATCATAAGTGCCAAATCAAAGTAAGAGGAGGCAAATCTTTTTTAATTTGGCAACAAAATAACTACTGATATTCATCTCAATCTATTTTATGCTTTACAACAGAAATGTAATTATTCATCTGCAATTACTTATGACTCAAGACATTTACGGTATTAAAGAGAAATATATATATATAAAGTCTTGCCAGGAAAATAAGTTTTCAAAATGTGACCTAGTTTTTGTAGTGCCAATATAAAGTTAAGAAATTGTCATGTTACTTGCATATTGTTATTTCTGTATTAAGTAAAAAATATATACAACATGCCATATCAAGATATAAACAAGTACTGTTAGGATAAGGAGAAAAGTAGGATTAAATTGTTTAGTCTAAGATAGATTGAAATCAGATTTCTCCAGAATTAAAAATATTGGCCTTTTAATTTGTTGTATCTTAATGTATTAATTATTTTATCTAATGAGAACGTATGGAGCAAAAATAATGGACAGTGTCAAATTGTTTTAAGAGCATCAAATGTTTACTTAGCTGAAAATAAGGTTAAGTATCTTGGTTATTAATTAGTGCTGTGTATTTATGTCAAAATTTGGATCAGATTGGTGTATAAACCATTTGTAGGCATAGTATAACCAATTCAGACTTGAGAGACTTATTTAATTTAATAAATCGATCTACATAAGTGTCATACTATTTTAGATCAAGGTTTTGTATGGCTTATATAAACAAATGTAAGAAAAAGTGACTGTCATTTACTGCATGCAATTATAAAATTTAAAAAAAAATCTTTATTTAACCATTCACATGCATAAATTTTTCTCTTTCGTTCCTAGAAAAACCCCAATACTGCTCGATTTCTGCCAGACAATTTCACACCGACTCCTATTATCAAAAAAGAAGAAAAGCATCATCCAATCATGCCTCTTCAAGATGTACCCTTTACTATAAATTCAAGCCTGTATGCTTCATCGAAGTTGGATCAAATCTGGAAAAGTGTTTCCCAAAGTATAGGAAGCATTGGAAATTCATGTCCATATCAAGAAGACTATGATTTTGCTTTGGAAAAGTCAGTTATAGCAGAAACATGTAACAAATAATGATCAATAATAAGTGGCATATTCAATCTTGTGTCATTTTTTTTCTTTTGTATATTTTTAATTCTTTTAATAAAGTGCTATGTGTAAATAAATAAATTTTTGCATCACTTACTTAAAGACTTATATGAGTTAATATATATTAAGAAAACATTTCTTTTTAGCACTAATCTCTACAAGGAAACTTTTAACTAGGTATAGATGACTTACATTTAAAATCTATTTTTTTCTATTAAGATATTACAGATATATTGTAATTGATGTTTGCTATTTAGCCAGATGCCCATTTTATGCTGCTAACTTATTGCATTGCTGTTTACTAGTCTTATGTAACGGAAATGTGAAGTTAAATAACTCCACTGGTTGTGCAGACATTAACTGTAGCTATTTTAAGAAATAAAATTAGTTAATAGTCTTCAAACAAACAATACTAATAATTTCAATCAGTGGCTGGCTGGCCTTTCCCACTTGTTACTATATTTCCAGAAGCCACATTATATACAAAATTGTAATTAGTTATAGTGAATCAGTTTTTCAATAAATTTTGATAATTTGGTTAATTGATTAGTGAGCACCTTATAGCTGTGTTAAACAGGTTTAGAAACAATTCAAGGTAAATTACCATTGACTCATTTGAAATTAATGGGATGCCGGAAAGAAAAGATGTAATGAACAGGTATATCATCCAGTCGTGATGAGTCTGTCAAACATTAACAATATCTCATATTTAAAAATTAATAAAAAAACTCGCAACTTTTTATTCTTAAATTTTTTTTAAGTGTCTTTCTAAGCTGAAGAAAAAAGTAAATATAACAGGTCAAATTTTTATTTTGATTCCTTTAACTTAATTCTCCTAAAATTTCATCATGTTTAAATGGAAAACAATTTTTTTCCTTTAAAAACTCCATCAAATGTCATTTTTTACACAATTATAATTCAAAGAAAATTGTCATCTTTTTTTATCAAAAAATTAATAAGTTTTAAAACTACTACTTCATACAGATTTAATTTCTAGTTTTGTGTTTGATTGGAACACAAATTTTCATAGTTTTTCCTCTTTTTATTGTTTTTAATAACTCTGATTTTCACTATGTCAAGAATTTCAAATGATTATTTTCCCTTTTAAATAAAACACACTTTTAAAACTGTTTAAGAAGTTTTTGGTAAACATAGACAACCTATGAGAAGAAAATCAGTCCAAAATTTGTTTTATGTATCAATATGCATTTTTAGGTACCTCCTTTGTACTTAAATCAAGTAAAATAGCTAGTTATAAATTGTTATTATTTGACCACAATAGTTTTGACTATTAATAGACAACTAATTGATAAATAATAATTTTAACTATTGATTCAGTTAGTTTAAAATATATGGGTGAAAATATTATGTTGAAGTTGATAAAATAGTTCGTTGCTCCACTTCATCAAAAAATAATTTAAAATTTGTGTCTTTGAATAAATAATGTAATTTTAACTACAAGATTTTAATAAACAATATATATATATTTTTACTGAGATTTTTCTTCTGATCACCAATCCCTGTGATTGATTCACAATCAACGTAGTTCCTTTTCTAGAAACATAAATTGCACCCAAAAAAATATATACCTATTCCCTTGAATATATTTTATTCTACTACCCATCATTACCTTCAATTTTCCTATTACCTATTGTTACCCATCGCTATTAACATGATTTTTTGTTAGGTAATGCAATTTGGGAAATAATAAATATCCTTAGCAATTTTTTGTTAGTTGCATAAAAAGTAACAATTTTACTTTGGCAATATTATGCCAACTAATACCTTTATTTTTATCTTTTAACTTCAAATTAGAGAAAGCGTATAAAAAAAGAATCTTGAGGAGTTAATAAATTCCCATTTTTGCTTGCAACTAAGGATGTAGGGTCAAAATTTAGAGAAAAAAACCACTTATAAAATGCAAAAAGTTTGGAATTATAAAGAAAACTTGATGTCAAATTCATCAACAAAATAGGCTCTTTCAGCAAAATTTTTAAATATGTATAATAATATTTAACTAGACTGCAGAGCAACCGAATGGTATATTTTTACAATTTCGGCAGTTCTTAATAATCAATATTATTCTTGCACTAAATATTGAATCTTATTTCATTGTATTTCCTAGACATTTTTCCAGGGTGCATAGCCAGATCTCTCAACAAAAAATAAGCACCTTTTAAACACTATATACATTAACAAAATGCAAAATAATTTTCCAAGACTTTACATGATCATAATGGAATATCTAGTTTTTGACAAAGAACTCTTTCTTGATTATATATTAGCCATCATAAAATGATCGAGAGATTTTTCAGTTTGATTTCTGAGGGTGAAAAATGAAGCCTGAAACTTAGAATATGAAGCAGAGTTGCACATGAGAGTACAAAAATCCCTTCCTCACTGAAACCAGCTCAGTATACACACATACAGACCTGCAAATATATTTCATCAAACATAATGATTAGCGCTTTCATACGCTATGCACCGACGATACGCCCAGATGCATTGTGTTTGAATGAATTGTGAAAATTTTGAATAGAACAATGTGGAAACCATGCTTTTGCATAATACATGGCAAAAACCATATTGTAAAGAAAAAATCTCAAGATAAAATTAAGCACTTTTTAAAAACACCCAATAAGGACTTTTTAAACCCCTTTTAAGGCTTTTAAAAACGAAAATCAAAAATAAGCACTTTTTGAAAATGCTTTGCACCATGTTTTCTGTCCTTTCAGGTCTTCTACCTCTGCTGCGACTTTTTCTGTTTCTAGAAATTAGTCGCTATGCAGTTCTCAATGATGGTCTTCCCAACTTCTTCTAAGTATTAGCCAATAAATTTTTAAGAAGCACTTTTAACTTTTTTGTTTTATAAAAATTTTTTTAAAATAGGATGAAAGTAAAAAGTTTTATGTACTGTACTGAACATTAAAACTCAGTATAATGGAAAATTTAGTCATTTCTTTTATAGTGGTTGAGCTAAATGTATCACAACTAAGTTATAATTAAAAAATTCAAATACATTTTAAAAATATTATTTTTATTTATGGTACAGCCACTGAACAACAATTCCACATAAAAGCAGAAACAAATTTTCAGAAAACATCATAATATAAGACTATAGATTAATGACAGATAAAAGGATTAATATAATGAATTCATGCATTCGAGATCAGCAGGAGACATATAAATGATCAGTAACATAAACATTAAATAAAATAGTTATGCTGAAAATTTAAATGCACTATTCTGTTTTTCTTTCTCAGAAATATTTAAGGAACAGATCTTTTTTCATTGTTGCTTAAAGAAACTTGTTAATGAAGCTTGCTTTCGGTACGAAAAGGTGTTTTGCTTAGGTTCTTCTTTACTAACGCTCTTCTTTTTTGGTAAAGGATCCTCATCACTATCTGATCCAGATACAAGTACTTTTTCTTGCTTTGCAACTGCAGTGAAGTAAATATATATAAATAAAAAATCTGTGATGTATAATTAAAAAAGATAATAATAAACATAAATACAGTGTTACATCGGTTTCCCGATTTAGAACTAGCAATTTGTACACTTACTTATCCTTGTTAGGGTGCAACACATTGGAATTTCTGAGTATGCAATTGCCTGCACCTGTCTGTCGGCGTCTTTGATTGACACTTTAGATGTTTTGAGTATTAGGTATTAATTGCAGCACGCACCTCCCTTAGCACATTTAAAACTGAATTAATGACAGTGCCTCAATCAGATACCTTTCAGCTGTGATGATGGAGAAGAAGCTTAATTTATCGGCAAGGGGCTGAACCAACATCCAAATTTACCATCTATAGTTGGGCTTCTCCAAATTGGAGCATATAGTCCCTTTCTCATCCATCATCGCAGCCGAAGGATGTCTGTTCGAAGCGCGGTGTCATCAATTAAGTTTTAGAAGTGCCAAAAGAGATTCATGCTGCAACTAAACCCAAACAGTCACATGTTGATCAGAGGTCGATAGACAGGTGCAGGCGATTGCATACCAGAAATTTTAATATGTTGCACCCTAAAGAAGGAAAGTCTACAAATTGTTAGTTGTAAATTGGTGACCCTATGTCACATACAGGCTTTGAATTTAATTTTTAAAAAAAGAGGTTAAAGAATAGATAAAAAAGGCTAGATTAAATTTCCAATGTAAATTTATATATGTACATACATATATAATACAATTCTCAGTGCTATAAATGTTGTGCTGTATAGTAGACCATTTTTTTAAAAAAATGAACTGAATATAAAATCTAGTTAAACAATAAGGATACTTTCTAGCATAGATACATTTGATTCATAAGTTAGCTTAAAGACATTGATAATAATAAATTAATATCAATATTGATTTGTATTTTAGTTAATTCAATTTGCCAGCCTTAATAATTCTCTAAACAACCCCAGTTGAAAAAAGTAATAATTGAAACAACTCATATTCTTATGGGCAAAATATGAATAATTTTTTTAAAAAATGCTATTACTGTAGCATATTGCTCACACCACATTTTGTCTAAAAATTAGTCAGGGTGGCCCCACTCCAGATAAAAGTAAATTACCCGAGAATTTCAGAGAAAAATTTAAATAATGTTCCACATTTACAAGATCTAAATTAGTTCAATTTTAAAAATTTTCATACATTTATAAGAAAAAATATTTATATACATCACATTTAGCAGAAAAAGTTTTTCTTGATTAAAAAAAATTTACACTATTTCAGGCTTTACACTTTTAAAGTCTTTTAGTTTTATCCCTATAAAAAGAAATAAATAAAAATTATCTTTAACTATTAAAGCTAACGATGAATATGAATTGATTTTCAAGAATAAAATGTTTGACACTCTAATTGTTTACAACGTCTAATTTTAACCCAAGAAACCTTTGTTTAATAGAAAGTCAAAATAATACATAATATTTAACAGAACTGAATTATTTATTAAAATAGCGATGAGGACAATTAATTATATCATATAGCTAGATAAGTTTTTATAAATTAATTAACAGTTAATAATTGCAGTGCATAAAAAATAGATGGAAAAAAGAACCAGCAGTAATATGTGATCATAGGTACAAAACTGTTTCTAGCATATATTTTAAAAATTTCCTGAGGAAATTGCAAATTCTCCCGTTTATTCTAGGTTTTCCAATGGTATTTTAAAATTATCTAAGATTTTCCCTGACTTCAGGGAGAGTGGCCACCTTATCAGCCTGCTAGGTTAAAACTAGATAAGTAAATAATCAAAAGTTATGTGTAGCATTTTACAGGAGTATGGTTCAAACAAAAGAATTGTGAAGGAAAAAAATTGCATTTAAAATATTTCAATTAAATTATCAACTGAATTTACCTAAAAAGCCATCTTCATCTTGGTAAGTTTTTTGCACAGATTTCCAAACCTTCGCTCTCCCTTTATTGGGCAAAACTGGGGGTGTGGGTGGTATTGGTTCCTCACTATCACTTAAAGCCATAGGTACATCGTCATTATCTGTCGCAGTCATTAAACGCTGAGCTCTGTCTTGCTCTTCTGTTAAAGAGAACTAGTTATAAACTATATTGCTACTCATTAATAAAAAGTTTCTTAATTCACAGTAATTTTGAAATTAATATTTTAAAAATGCAATAAATAGACATTAAAAGAAATTATCAGTGAATTACATAATTTTTTTAATTTTTCCTTTAATACTAAAGTTAATGTATTTAATTATTGTTAATGTATTGATAATGTATGATTTTACCCGTTGCTCTCTTGCAAGCATTTCACTCCAGCTTTTAATTAGAATATATAAATTTCATTTAAGAATCGACATATTCTCCAATTATGTGCAGGAAACAATCTCCATTAAAAGACCACTATTTTTAATATTTTTATTCTTTAATTACTTCTTATAATAATTAGTTTTTGTTCAAACTACATTAATAAATTCATGATTTAAGTTTTTTTTAAAAAAAAACAATGGTTTAACACAATTTCGGAATGAGAAACAAAATTTTCCTTATAATCATTTTTAACATTTATTGAGATATTTCATTCATATATCATTTATTAAAATATTTCATGCAGAATCAGCGATAAACTTTGAAAACAGTTATTTCATGAAATAAAGAAAAAAAAGAAAAGGAAGCAAATTAACAGAAATCAGGTATAAGTATGAAATCAGTTTTCTCACATGTGATAAATAATGAAAAGGTAAATAATGTGAAAACTACGTTAACTTAAATTTTATTTGATTTTTATGTGAATCTAGAGTTAACTTGCTGTTATAGAAATCTTCAAATACTAAGTTTCATCTATCATTTTCATTATATGCAGCGGAATTTATTAAAGAAGAAGCTGCTTACTCAGTGAGGATTGAATTAACTTTTGGATGTGGTAATAAATTTTATTTTAAGCATTATTTATAATATTGAGCATAGCTGCATCACTGTACACAGAATTGTAGTGATTGCTTTTTAGATTTTATTTGGTTCCTATATAATTTTCTGTTTAACAACAAAAGAATGTAAAAATAAGTAAATAAAAAAATACCTTCATTTTCACTTTCGGAATCTGAGTCATCCATTGTACATATTCTGCGATGCTTCTTTTTCTTTGGTTTCACATCTTCCTCTGTAAATCATTGTTATTAATAAAATTTTAGAATAGTGTTTATAAATGTTAGATAAACTGAAAACTGTAAAAGGACTTACCAGAATCATTATCACTAACTGGTTTTGATGATCGTTTAGTCTTTCTGGAAAATAAAACATAAATCAAAAGTTATGAAAAATAATATTGTTTTTTAAAACACCCATAATTAAAAACAACACTGGCGTAACTAAAAATTCTTTTCTTTTTATTTCCAATGAGCTGCGCAATCGGTCTTGCCGATGAGCAGACCTAGTGCGTTCTCCAGAGATGGTATCCACTCTTTCAGTGACCACCACAATGGGTGAGATACCGTTGGTCATGTTAATTTGGATGTCTAGTTTCTGCCACACTAAATGGCAGCACCGACACTCTATTTGGATGCTAAAGTGCACCAGGAATTTAATTTTGCCGGAAATGCCAAGAGCCAATAAGGCACTCCAGGGATCTTTTACATGCCGCATAATCATACGACATGGCCGCTGAGGATTTTCTGCATCCCGAAAATCCGGTGTCTGGGCCGGGGATCGAACCCGCAGACTTGGGCTCAGAAGGCCGACGACAAACCAACTGCGCCACCCAGCCTAACTAACATTCACATGCAAATTGTAACTTTCACTCCTTTTATCTAATTTTAGGAAATTCTCATTGATATCTGAGTTGAAATACTATCAGGGATATAAGTAAGAATAAATTTCTCACTGCTTTCTAGCAAAATATAAATAATTACAACTAACATAAAATTAATTATCTTATTAATTTCAATTTCTAAATATTATATATATAAAGAAAATGCAAATTAATACAAAATACCTGATTAAATATCCCCCCTCCCCAAAAAAAATTAAAAAACAAGAGACAAAACAACAGAATGCACGCATACACCAATCACAATATAAATAAAAATTGGAAAGTACTGATAGCTACAGGGGGACATAACTATGCTGTCATTTGTAGGTTGGCCTACAACCTATATTACAAACAACCCTAAGCCTCACCCTCTATCGTTTCACTTGGAGTTTCTTTTCAAGGACCCTAACACGGAATTCAATCAGAGGATTTTTCGGGAGCTCTGATTTTTTTCCAACAAAATTCAAGAACTCTCAAGGTTTTTCAAGTACCGTGGGAACCCTGTTAGAGGTTCAGTGCTGTTTTAACTAGAAATTAAGTATTCAATATTTTTAATTCAATTTTGCTCTGCTTTATACACACATAGTATAAAATGCTTTAACAAATCTTTTAATATTACTTCTTAGCGTAAATTCCTTCTTAATTCATCATTTAGAACAAAACCCATTCACATAATAAGTTTCTACCCTAAAAAAATAAGAATTCCATTTGGGGAAAACTCTTAACAATATTATACTGGCCTATAATAATTGTTGAATTATCCTTCATAGCACACGTGATCAGGAAGACCTACAAAATTTTCCTATCAAAATCCCTAACATATAAAATTAAGCCCATAGTTTTCAATGAAGATTGAATGCTCATTCTATGATTGGAAATGACTGAATAAAAGACATATTTTCAGTCAGAAGCATGCATTATTCCAAAGTTTTGCCAGCCCATTCTATTTTATACTATAAACACACACATATATATATATAGACACACTTGTATGCATGTGTGTGTATATACAAATATATTTGCAACAATATTTTTCATTCAAATATTAAATTTAATGAAAAGGCTTATTACAATTCGGTACTTGAATGTGTTTATATCTTTATTAAATACAATATAGTATTTTTCCTAGTTTTTTTAATTTTATATAATTTGAATCTGTGTAACTTAAATTACGTTAAATTGAAGAAACTGATATTTTTTATTTTATGATCATTTTAAATAGAGGCAGCATTTTGTTTTCAAGTTTTTTACCAAAACAGCCTACACACATTCTTTCAATACTTGATACAATGCATAATACTAACAAAACATTTCTATGAATTACTCAAAAATTATGTCAGAGCATTTTTTCTGAAACAGTGAGTTCTTAAATGAATGATTCTAATAGATTTTCCTGGTTTATAAGTATCTTTATATTTATTCTTAGAGTGGGCTACTTCCCTGACATAAAGCTTTTGGAACATTTTTCAAAATGATCTGGCTGTACAGTAAAAAAAAGTTGTTTAATTATTTTTTTAAAGTGAAAATATTCCATTTTACTTTCTTTTTTTTTTTCGATAAACAAACTACTAGCTTCAGTACAAAGTATTTTCCAATGCTCTAGCAGCTGTATTTTTTTAAACTTCTTTTTTAAACTTTTTAATCAAAATGAAAATTTACAATATGTATTAAAAAATTGAAAATCTGATTGGTGCATTTAAATCAAAAAGGGTCAAATCATATCCAGTAAGACAGTACTTTAAGTTTTTTAAACTTATCAACTTCTTTAATGTTTTAAATTGTGTCTGTTATAGTTTGTTTTTCTGAGAGACATTTTTAAATTATCGATAAATGAAATATTACTAAATAAAGAATTATGATGTCCCATGGAAACTAAGAACTGAATTGTTTGAAAAGTAGTCATTTGTTAAATAATTGTTTACATTTCATAATTCAGAGAAATTTGAAGTGGGCACCATTGACCCAAGGTTGTTTAT
The DNA here is from genome assembly GCF_043381705.1 of Parasteatoda tepidariorum. Taxonomy (NCBI): domain Eukaryota; kingdom Metazoa; phylum Arthropoda; class Arachnida; order Araneae; family Theridiidae; genus Parasteatoda; species Parasteatoda tepidariorum. Next base: position 57,871,578 of record NC_092208.1, read on the forward strand.
CTCACTCAATATCAGTTACATAATTAAAATAAATAATTCAATATCATACCGTTGAGAAGTTTTGGATTTGGATTTATTCTTCACGACAGCAAGTTTTTCAAACTCTTTTTCTACGTTGGAAGGCACATTATTGTTGTTAGTTTTCTCCAAGGTTGGAATAGCATCAGGCAGTTTTTTAATAGGATTGGCTGCATTCCTTTCTAAAAAATTTAAAGCATAAGAATGTTTCCAAAATAACAAGTGGTAGTGTCTATTGTGAATAAAAAAAATTTTTAAACCTTTTTCATAACCAAAAAAATAAAAAACTTAAATTAAGCCTCAAGCAGTGTTTTCATCATAGAAAAANAAACCTTTTTCATAACCAAAAAAATAAAAAACTTAAATTAAGCCTCAAGAAAACATTATTTTAGTAGATAATTTCAGAAAGACAATTTAAAATATAAATTTAAAATAAACAACCAAATAAGGTTTTAATTCTTATTTCCATAGTTATTGATATAATAATGCAATTCTATACAACAGATATCATCCTGATTTCAATCCGAATTGTAAATTTTTATTTTGACAATTATTTTTTTCGTTCAAGATAAATAATATTTCTATCTAGAAAATTTCATTAAAGTTTAGATTTATTATTAGGGGAAATGCATTTTTAATGGAAAAAAAAGTTAAATTTAAGACATTAATAGAAAATTTAGAAATTGGTAACAGTATCTTTTGCAAATGTACTTCTAATTTACATAGTTGCCGACCTGTTAAAAACAAAAATAGGAACATAAAGCATGATAAGCCAATCAGAGGGAATAGTGACCGAAGCAAAAAATCCTAAAACTTATATGCGTAACAAATCGATATCACAATATCAATTCATAAACCATGCATGTTTCATATCTAACATAATTTTTTGAATAGACATTTTTAATTAAATTACTTACTTTTAAAGAATATCACACATTTATAGTAACTAATTCAAGAAAAAACTTACTTCTTACAAGAATAGCAATATTGGATTGTAAAATTGCGTGAATATGAATCGTGATGTTGGATTTTAAAACGCAAAAAGGCAATATTGAAAACGCAATATTGAATTTTTAAATCATGTAAATAAGAATCAAGATGCATTATCCTCAGATCGCTTTAATATGAATCGCAATGCTTAGTTTTTAAATCACGTATAAATACAAAAAATGATGTTTAATATTAAAACTAAGTAAATACAAATTGCAATATTGAATTTTAAAAATGCTTAAATAGGAATCGCTATGTACGAATTTTTAATCGTATGAATATGAATTGCAATGCTTACATTTTATATCAGGTAAATACAAAAATTGATGGTTGATAATAAATAATCAACTATAATATTAAATAGTTCCAAATATTCAAAATGGCAAAAAATCACATGCATGTAAATGTCTCGTTAACAGGATTATCAAAGGTTTCAAAATTTCCTTGGATTATAAGTACGAGACCAATTGTCTTGAGATCCTGCGATAAAAACATAATGTGACATTCTGCAGTATTCGTGGAAAAATTACATGCCCTACTTCCAGTATAAGGAGTGAAAAGGTGCTAAAATACAGAGAAATTAGAAAATTTTCACCTAAAATCATATTTTTGGAACAAAACTACAAAATCCGGACAAATATTATTTAATAAGAACAGTTGGCAGCTATGAATTTATTAACTTTTTATTTTAAAAAAAATAGTAAATCTTATATTACAAAACATAAACTATTTGGACATCGGAACAGCCAGCAAGATATGACAAGGATATTTAAACAAACAGATAAGAAGTTTTGTTAACTCTATTTAGAAAAAAAATATTTTAATCAATTGGAAAAAAAAAGTCAAAAATGATACAGAAAAAAAAACATACTTAACTTGTAATTAAATTTGTATGCATAAATTCTAAGAAATGCATAATATATATATTTTTTTTAAAAAAAGTGAGTAATATTAAAGTTATACAAGTTTACCTGCTTGCTTTGAAAACATAGACATTATATTGTTTTTTCCAACAGTTTTTGAAGAACTCTATAACAGATTAGAAAATAATTAAAGAAAATCATTTGAAAATGAATTATAATAAATTAATGATCAACATAAATCATAACTAATGATAATAAACTAATGATCAGTAACTGTACCTGCATCTTATTCTTGCCTTTTGAATCTAACTTAGAATTTTCACTCTTCCCATTTTTAGTTTTATCTTCCAATTTTTGCCACAATGATGATAAGGTACTCTTTTTAGGATCTTTAGACTAATAAAGATTTAAATACAAGCTTTAATTATTATTAAATATTATTTTTCTTTATATAAAATAATATTCCTAAAGGAAATGTTCAAAAAAATAAGCAGTTTCTAGAGAACTATCTTTTCTTACAAAACATGTTAGTGAAAATTTTCAACAAATAAATTTACAATTTTAAATTAGATAAAAAATATTTAATTTGCGAAAAATGAAAACTTTTAGTGTTAATAAATTAGAAGCAGATTGAATAATTTTCCAAAACTAAATTTAATAGCTTTTTATTATTGCTTATTTTAATTGACACTTGCTTCTCTTTGTTTTCGTATTTGTTCTTTTTGCTTAGTTTTTTAACAAAAGAAAATTTTTCTTAACAAAACAGGAAAAAAATCCTACGTGCGCAATTTTTTAAAATTATATTTTTCCCAAAGTTTAAACAACTAAAATAGCTAAATAATAAAATACAGTTATTATATTCTTAAATTAGATTAATATTAAAACTTTTTTTTTATTCAAACAAAAACTATAACTATTTTTAATCATTACATTAAAATTGTCAATTCACATGATTTTTTGTTTAGTGCATATAACATAACTGATATTGGTTACTACTTTGATCCAGTTTGTGAGAGTGATTACTGGATAATGACAAATATGCACCTTACTTGGCAATCTTATAGCAGAAGACAAGTATTATTAAATATTTAAACAATATACATTACAAAAGACTATATGTCAATGAGATCATTACATATTTAATAAAAGAAAATGACTTAAATCCAAGTTAATTGGAAACAATCATTACCTCAGGATTTGATTTTGCACTATTTGAAGACTTCGATTCAATAGCCATATTTTCAGAAGCATTAGCAACCTCACTAGATGAATTTTCCCTATTTGAAGAGACTGAGTTACTTTTTACTTCATTTTTGTTACTTTGAAATATTGATGGTACACTTTCCATTTTCGTTTTCACCTAAATTATCAACAATGATTTTTACAAAAACATATTATGGTAAATTTTAACAGTACAATATTATTCAGATTAGTCAAATTAAATAAAAAGGAATCTCTCACCGGTTGGAGCTTTGACGAAACAACTTTGGCATCATTTTTCTTAACTTCTGTTTTTGTTAGAGCAGGCGCCTGAATTTTTATATTAGTATGTTTTATTGCAGAGTATCTAAACAATATATAAAAGAAAATTTTCATTTCTAGAAGAAGAAAAAAAAAGGTAAGAATTCATACTAGAAAAAATAATTAATGAGTAAAAGATTAAACAAGTATAAAAAATTTGGAAAAATCAGTTAATACTTTGCCGCATAATAGGTCTTGTAAGTAAGAAAATTTTTAAATATGCTGATACAAAAAATTTTATAAATATTGACTATACCTACCATTAACTAAAATTTTTGGTTCTACTAATTGATTGAGTCCGTAACCAAATAGCAACTTTTGACAAGAAATGAAAATGCTTCCTCAGTTTTCCATGGCAATATGAATATAAATATACTATTAGATTAATTAAGGAAAATTTTTAAAGCTTAATTTGCCATTAGAAATCACAATTCAGTAAGTGAAACTATTTTAATTCAAATTTGAAAGTAATACATTTAAAGTTGCTTCTTTTCATTGATTTCCTACTATTTCAAGTAAAAATAAATGAAAGACTCGGCTGTTAATCAGTTCAGACAAGAAACTGAACGAAGTAAGTACATATTTTTACTTAAAGGAAAGATCCAAACCTTTAAACCTGATCCTTCACTTTCTAATGAAACCTATACACTATCGTCAATATAATAAAAGTAATCAAAGTAATAAAAAATAATCTGCCCTTAACCTTTTGCTTATGGCTGGAACAACATGGAAAAAAGAACTAGTTTGATTATGTAATACCTGAGAATGAGTTGTTTCGTAAAACAGATAATAAATAAGGTATAACCTTTAACCTTCCGATTTAATCACTCCATCTTATAGTAAATTTTTATGGGTGCTCAAATCATTCGAATTCAAATATCCATCAGTAGAGAGTCTGATAGCTAAAGAAATTTTGATACAATGTAAATGTTTGCATTTTCGGGAAAGTGATTGCAAAAAAGCATTGATTCCACTAAGAAATGTGTTTACAAAGCAACAGACATTCTCTATACATATTTATCAGTAAAAATAAAAGAATTGCTTTAAAATTTTTAATGAGGAGTACGATGGTAGATTCACCTCCTACCCCGGAAACGTCTCGACGGCTAAGAGATCTACCAACTTCGGCACGCAACACATCTCGCAGCGAGTCTACTCATTCAGACTTGCAGTGGGCGACGATTGCCTGGTGAACCACTTCTGCCGCATCGGCATTCTCGCTGATCTAATTGCCCATTGTGCTCGAATAGTGAACTGATGGTCAGGAACCATCTATTGAGATGCTAAGCTCTGCGTGGGGACTCTGAGGCGAGGCGCTACTAGAGTGCCCGACATCTGTTAATGAGATAGTGACTTTTTTCTCTTACTTGTTGTTCACTGTTTTCTGTAAGAGTTTGTCATTTTCTTTTGCCATTAGAAATTTTAAAAAAACTTTTAAATTAAATCACATTTTGTTCGCTAAACAATTTGAAAATTGAAATAGAAAAATTGAATACAATAGGGTAAATTAATATGATATATAGTAGATGTGCACAACATTTTTATGAGAAGGGCCACTTGCACAGCTGGTAGATCAATGAAGGGAAGTATGCCTCATTATTTAGACATACTGACTACATTTAGACAATATGAAACATATGAAAAAAATGGGAGGAAAGGATAATTTGAGAGCCTAGCTTTTAGGAAGTGTTTTTCATGATATTAATAAAATGAAATTTTGTTTTTAAAAAAAATCCTTACTCTCGATGCTCTTCAGCCCATTTCTTACACCAACTCTGAGAATTAAAAATTGAAGAATCATCCTGTAAGAATAAAGGTGTCATTATTTATAACTTTTATTTTATAGCAAGTAAAAATCATTTTTGATATAGATACTTAAATATAAATCAAAACTTAAATTAAACCATTAAATCTTAATAAATATTATTAGCAATATGCAAATGTTACATTAGCTTATTGTTATAATATAACATCAGATTATTGTTATATAAAATGTTAATAAGCAATATGCAAATATTATTAGCAATACAAGAATGACAATTTTCAGAAATTAGCACCAAAAAAAAAGAGGCAAGTTTCAGCAGTTTAGCTTTGAGCGATGAAAAATGAATATAAATTTATTCAATCTATAATTTATAAAAGCCAAAATTCCTCCTACAATATCTCAAAAGTCATTGCGAAATTAAGTAATTGATAAATAAAGTTAAACCATATAAAGGCACTGAAAACTATCTTGAATAACTGTCACACACATTTAAAAATTTTTTTAATTTAACTTAATATTAACCCCCATACAACTATAATAATGTATTCACCTATATCAATGTTTCCCAAAGTGTGGTACGCGTACCCTCAGGGGTACGAGAACAGTTTAGCGGGGGTACGCGTTCTTATGCGAAATATCTTGCACCAAACGAAAAAAAATTCTTTAAAAACAAAGCTAGTCATGAAAATTTACAATTGCTTATTTTTCTATTGGCTATTTTTTGCAGAGTCAACAGTTAATAATTAGTGGTGTCAACAGCCAGTTGTGATTTTTAACTTTTGGGCATTTTTTTATAATAAAAAATACATTCATTTTTTTATTGGTGGTACACAGCGTTGCAAAAAATTTAGAAAGGGTACACAAAAGTCATAAGTTTGGGAAACACTGACCTATATTATATTATAAAGTAGAAATAATCCATACTGAATAAACTTCGACTTAACTCCAATATTTAGTTAATAGTTTTTAGGTGAAAAAGTGAAATATGTAGTTTATATCTAAACATAATATGTATAGATATAAACTACAAATAATTCTGTTCAAATATTGATTGAAATGTTATATGCATACCAATACCACCATCAATATTGGTTAAAAGTTATACAATGCATGCTTAATTGTAACGACATTTTTAATCTCCAACCATTATACTATAATAAAATTAACAATTTATTCACAATAGAACACAATTTCTTATTACAAATATATGGAGGAATACAAATATAATGAATACGCTCTCTCACTTAGGAAATGAATTTACTCAACCGAGTTTTTACAGTGAAAAACTCAAATAAGTAACTACAATCATCTTAAAACATTATTGATCCACTACTGGATGAAGGCTTTTTCTAAAACATTTGATCTGTTGCTGCTTTTACCTTTCCATTTACACCTGCTGATTTTCTAATTTAATCAGACCTTCTAGTTAATGATCAGTTACTTGGTCTTATGATGCCTTAAGAATAACAGTCCAAGATCTCGAAAGTATAGTAATTGTCTGTTTTCTGAGTTATTTGGCCAGATCACTGACATTTTAAAATCATTTTAATTCCTGATTAATATTGGAAACTTTTGCTTGTTGCTTGTCCACATTTCTTGCTTTTGGTCTTTTCTAATAAAACCAGGTTAAAACCTTTCATGATTTCCTTCCATGTAAGTATATCAAACATTGATTATTCCGTCTCTAAATTTATTATTTAACTGTAAATACTTCAAAATTTTATTTTACTTCTGTGTTCCCTTTGATTTTTAAATTAAATAGGTTTTAACAGGATAATTTTTTTTTTTATCCTTGAAACAATAATTTCATTCTTAAAAAAAATGTAAGTACTCTAGACATAAAACTTTTTTCTTATTAAAGATCTTTTTAAACTAAATGTAACTTAGTAACTAGAAACAGCTGTATTCTAAAGATTTGAAAGAAATACTTACTCTACTTCCTCCTTTATTAACAGAATAAATGTGAATGCAATCTACTTCATCAAATTCTTTTTTAATTTGTTCAAGTTTTTCTTCAGATACAATAATTATTTTTTTACACTAAAATAAAAAAATTCCTTTTGTTATAAAAAAAGAAGTAGTTCTTAAAAGGAAAACACAGCTTCAATATCATTCAATATTAAATTCATAATACTATATTTATAACATACATAACACTACATTTAATATGATAAAACTGCATTTCATACTAATTTCATCAATTATCAGTGGAGGGATGTTTGGGATATTCAAAATAATAATGAAATGAAAGGTCAAGTGCTTAACAAATCGTCTATTAATGTGAGAATTTAAATAAATTGTTGAATGTTAAAACCCACTTTTATCATTGAGTCTATTATTTTTTATGCATGTTTCAAGGAGGAGGAGGGAAAAAAAAGATTATGCATTAATTATATAAACTAAGTAACCATTCTCAAAATTGAGTGACCAATTTAGATAAATCATTAAACAAGCTTCTAAATTAAAAAAAAAATTTCTTATGTGAAATTTGTCTGTTTTTGTTATGGTGTTTCAGTGTTTTCATCATAGAAAAAAAATGGGTGAGAATTTCTCACCCTTTCTCAAAAACAGGGTGAGATTTCAGAAAGTTAAGTGAGATTTCTAAAAACTAAAAAAACACAAATAGACTTGAAAAAAAAATCAACTCTTTTATTATACTAAATTTTTAACGTCTTCTATTTTTTTAAGCATTGAATATTTTTGGTGCATCATCATAGAAGATTTTGCCTTTACTATGTATTTGTCCATCTTACATTAGTGCAAAAAAAAATTTTGAACGTCTTACATGAAAAAAACCTTACCTACGGTAAACACGTGGTTGCAGAGAAATGTGTTCTGAAAGGGGTTCCGTGGTTCGGTTGTGTTCTGTTGTTCGAAAAGGTTCTGAACAATACTGGTAAATAGGGAAGCTAGATAACGGAGCAAATGTTGAAAATAATGAAAGATCCAGGAAGAAAAGTGAAACGGATTTTATTCTAAGTAGCGTAATTCGAAGCTTCTTCCAAAATGCGAGAAATTCGCGAATTTTGAAATTGATTTAGAGAATGCGCGAATTTCTCGCAGTAATCATTTTTTAATGCGAGAAAAGAAAAAAATATGCGAGATTCTCGCGTTCTCGCGCTGCAGTGAAAACACTGTGTTTAGAAGTTATTCTTCTCCAATTAAAAATTAATAACAATAAATATCAGTTCCCTTTTCCATCAATTCTTAAAAACCAGATTTTTTTTTTAAATTTTAACAAATTAGATTTTTGTGTAAATTAATTTCTTAAATACAATTTTACAACATTAAAAACACTTCTATCATAGAAAATCTAGATGAGCATCAATAGGAAAATCTTATAAACTTCATTCTTTTTACTTTAAAGATGGGAACAAACAAAAATACAAGTAAACAAACCAAAATAAAAATAGTTAACAAAGAAAAACAAAAAGATATTTTTTAAAGTTTAAATTTAGGATGTGGAATTGTAATTAGAACTTAAAAGTATTTAAAAAATAAATATATATCTTACACGAAATCCATCCTTTACAATAAATCCAGAGAGGAAATAATGAGCAAATAATTTCATTTCTCCTTTTGAGCTCTGTGCTGTGAAAAATTCAGACAAGAATCTAAAAATAAATCAGATTAAACTAAAACTAAACCAGTTGATAAACTGCTTCTTAAGGAAAGAGACAGAGATGTTTTTTTTTTTTTTTTTTTTTTATATTNTTTTTTTTTTTTTAAATATCACAGTAATATCAAGTAACCACAGTAATAAAAAATATAACTTTTATGATTAATAGTGATTAAAAACTTTGATGTTAAAAAATCCAGAAGCAAACTCCCAACATTATCTATTCAATAGAACTTAATCAAATGGTTTTATTAACGAAATCTGATTTAAAAAAAGAAAAAGAAAAGGAGGGAATAAAGGAAAATTAATAGTTGAGATCTGTGAAGCCTATATTCACCTTAATTTCATTTTAGAATATGATTTGAAAAAATTATATTTTATGAAAAAACTGAGAAAATTTCACCCTTTAATGATAAAATATCACAATAAGTATTATAAATATCTTGAAACAATGAAGCATTTTAACAGATCTCTAAATTTGAAAGATAAAAAAATTAAGTGCATATGCATTTTTCTAATATTTTTTTTTTCCTATTTCTTTTGTATTATTCAAAGTTTAATCAGTTAATGCTCAGGAAAATTTGTAGAAATTTTCGTATCAAGTTACAAAGTAAGCTATTCTTATAATCTAAGTAACTAAATTTAATTAAGAAACATAATAATTTGTATCCAGCAATTTAAGAGCATTGTTAATAAATACCTATCTCATGTACACTTTTTTTTATGTTACACATATGAAATTCATTTCAAGGATATTAATTTGTTAAATAGCTTACTTTTTCGCTTCATTTACATGTATCTTTAATTCTTTACTTAGCATTTTATAGGTAACCTGAAATTGAAAAGAAAATTTTAGTTAAAAAATAAAACATGTAAATTGATTTAAAATAATAACAATGTAATTTTAATTTTTCAAAAAAGTAAGGAATCTCTCAAGCTTTAAAATTTATACACATAATACAGTAACTAAATACAATATTAAGTTTTGTGATATTATCAGTTTAATAAAATAAAAAAATCAATAATCACACACACAATTTTTTTTAAAAATTTATTATAATAATTAAGATTGATTTTTGATTATATCTATAAATAAAAATTTCTTTATTCAAGGCATTTTCTTAAATTGAAATGTAAAGCATTATTAATGATATTTATATGTATATGTTTTAAATTACCATTAACAATAGCAATAGCACCTGAAAATTTCACTTATTACTCCTATGTAATGTTTCACATTTTAACTGAAGTATGCTATTTATTGAAATGTAGTTTGCAAAATTAAAATAAAGTTTTGAACAAAAACAATTACGTAATAAAACAAGTAATTTTGAACACCCTGTGCCAGCAAATCAAGCAATAAGTTTTTACTTCTATCAATTACTTTAGCTGTTATTTTTAATACCTGCACAAAATTCCATAAACCTAAAGTAAATATTTATAAAAATATGGGAATTTTTATAAAAAAAAAAATTTTTTTTTTGCTAAAACTTTTTAAATATTCAATGAAATCTAACAATAATTGTGGAGCAATTCAAAATTACAAAATTTTAAATCGCATTAGATTTTTTGAAAACTTAATAATTTTTTAGTAAAAAAAAACATTAAAAATTGCATAACATAAGCATTTAAAGTAGTTCTTTTATACTGCGCATGAGTGGAAAAATTTTTTTCTTCTGAATTCTGTAGTGAATCATATTTGGCAACTAATAAAAAAAGTTTGATTTGAATATCTTCAAAATCTATAAAGTTTCACACAATTTTTCAAGCAGTTTTTGTACTTTTTGAAGAAAAACTAAAAATGATCAGGGATTTTCCACAAATTTCATTGTGTATTATTAAACATGATTTATTAAAAATGAGACTTCCATGAATGCATGTTGTCTTTCCTTATACCATCACATTTAGGTTTCCTGACGATTATTGTGAGGTATTATCATTTGTTATCGAATTTTGTTACATGAAACAAAATAAAATTTGTGGATAACTCCTTATTATTTTTAGCTTTCGCTTCATAAGTACAAAAACTATGCAGAAAATCGCTTGAAACTTTTTAAATTTTTAAGATATTCAAATTAAACTTTTTCCATTAGTTGCCAAATATGATTCACTACAAAATTAAGAAAAAAACTTTTTTTAAATTTTTTCTATGCATGCACAGTATTAAAGAACTACTTTAATTGCTTATATCTCGCTAAAAATACTTTAAATACGTATAGCTTTTAATTTTCAACAAATTATTTTAAAATTGTAAATAAATAATTTTGTAATTAATCTTAAATTACTCCAAAAAATATTGTTTGATTCTATTGTATTTTTAAAGTTACAGTAAAAAAATTAGCTTTTTATAACAATATGTCCATACCTCCATAAATATTTACTCTAGGTTTATGAAATTTTATGATGTTATTTCAATTAATAACTTAAAAGTAATCGATTCAAGTTACAAGCTTTTGCTTTTNAAATTACTCCAAAAAATATTGTTTGATTCTATTGTATTTTTAAAGTTACAGTAAAAAAATTAGCTTTTTATAACAATATGTCCATACCTCCATAAATATTTACTCAAGGTTTATGAAATTTTATGATGTTATTTCAATTAATAACTTAAAAGTAATCGATTCAAGTTACAAGCTTTTGCTTTTTTGTGTTCAAAAATACTTGTTTTTTTTCGTAATTCTAAGTGGGTCTTCCAAACATCTGAACTCTCTAAATCTTAATGATAAGTATGAAAAATGGCATAAACTAAACATCTCTCAAGCAATAAAATAAACCTTTACTTATTTGGGAAATTTGAAAACATGTCAAAAACTGAGTTAAGTGTCTCCTCCATTATTGTGGGGTAGTATATACGTATATTAGTAACAACACAACAAATGTAACAAAATGAGCCTTTTTATTCAGTTTAGAGCTAAATATAGACCAAACCTGCTTTCATTTTACAGGTTTTATTTTTTTATTTCTATAAAATAATAGTGATAGTATTGCTTAAATATTTTGAGTTAATTCTGGAAAATCAATGAATCCTGTCAAATAAAACTATTCCATGATGCAATAAAAATTAATATAGGAAAAATATATACTAATTCATTTTCATCCAATATTAGTTGCTCTAATTTATCAAAGCATTCTTCGGGAGGCATTTTTTTCTCAGTCTGCTAACACAATATATATAATACAGGAAAAAAATCTGTCATGTACATAATCCGCGCGCGAATCTAACTTAATTTTTAAAAACAAAGATTCTCGTCCCTTCAGTTCATCCCAAAATAATTTTGTGATAGACGTCACTTAGCAGCCGAGTCACATAATTAGATGGATAAATTTAATTGGCTAATTTTGTCATCGCTATCGCTGTATCGTTGTTCATGTTTCCAAGATTTGGCTACTTCAGCTCTTTGCAGCGTCTTTGAATTATTTTTGGAATTCTTGTAATGTTTTACGAGCGCCTGCGCATTTCCGACGTAAGTAGAGTAAAAAGTTCGAGATTTACAGTCTCCGAAAAAGACCAGTTTCATCATATCATCTATCAAAAGGTACCTTTAGTAACCTGAGGTACTTTTTAGAGATATAGTTATTATCAATATATTATCATCTATAGAGTTAACATGTCTAATATATTAGTGGTTTAGTATTTAATATTTGTATGTGGTAGTTATGCCACATTTCTCCCCTTCCAGAATTTTATATGTGATAGAAATTCGATGAATAGATACTACTAGTTGATTAGTGCTGCTTTTTTTTTTTTTTTCCCTTTTATTTACATCGTTTTGCTCATTATGTTTTTTTCTTCATTTTTTGTTTAGAGTATTTCACTTATTTTTTTCGTCATCTTGTTTATAGCATTTCGCTCACCATTTTTTTTTCTTCAATATTTCTTATTGACCAGGAGACTCTACTTACTTTATTGTATTTTATTTTTCTCTGAGCAGTATATTTTAAAGTAAATCAACTGTTTGAATGCGGATCATCCTTCAGTTCTGGAAAGTTCATATTACGTTCGGGTCATAATTGAAGGGAATGTAATTTGAATCGACCAGGGCTCGAAGAAAGTCAAAAAATTTACCCGTCCCCGAGGACGGCTTGTCCAACAATGTACCCGTCCTCCTTTGAAACTAACCCGTAGCTTCTAAATAAATAAAAATGACAAATGGCAAAGGTCAAGTTATCTGGAATGTCAATTTATCCGAGGGTACTTCGTTTTTTAAATGAAACAAATATTACGTTATCCAGTTCCACAATCCAGTCAATGATTTACAGAGGTTTCTGCACAGAAATATGAAAGGGGTTTTCCATTTAAGTGGATGTTCATAATTACGCTTAACGCTTTTTGTTTAAGACTAGTACGTAATGTGTTTTTTTGTAAGCTCATTGCTGAAAAGCCTCTTTCAACCACTGCAGTACTCCCAGACAGAGAAAACATCAATTCCAAAGAGCGCAGTATGTTGCTGTATTTCTAGATAAGAGGGTCATTTCAGAAGTGAGGCGCTAGACTCTTGTAAGATAACAGAAATATATATTGATTAAAAATAAGAATTTGAAAGTTTTTCTTTAGATTGACTGGTAACAATAGCTTACTGCCAAGCAATAGGAAGTCATCTAGCAATGTTTTGGATTACCTGGTCAAATAGACTTCCCTGGAAAAATTTTTGAATTTGTTATTATCTCTGCAACACCTTGTTTC
>NC_092208.1:57887295-57919969 GCF_043381705.1 Parasteatoda tepidariorum
AAAAAAAAGGAAAACTGCAGTTTTGTGATGCTTTATAGTATATTGGAAGATCTTTACGTCATTTATTCGATTTTAATTAATCTCACTTTATTCAGCAGCTAATTTTTTTAATTCTGAAACATCTTTAAAAAACAAGAAACAAAGTTTAAAAAAAGGGGAATAATGTATTTAAAAAATAAATTCCATTCTCAAAATGAATAAAAACAAGAAAATTATTACTACTAAATAAATAAAATGTATATAGAATGAACGAATTATCAGCAAATATAATTTTCATAATAAATTACAAGCTTATAACTAAAAAGAAAGCTATCGGTTTTTAAAGCGTTCCCCATATCAGTTCTTCAGAAGGACAGAGAGAGAAAAAGATTTTCAAAAGGGAGCAAGACCTCCCACCGAGAAGATTAGTGAACTTGGGGGTGGAAGTTGCCTTCCTCCCTTACTCAAAGGTAGAAAGTGACTTGTGTTTCAAAGGCAATATTACAAAAAGTAATAAAGATTAAAAAAATTAACCTACATTTTCGTGGATAGGAAAGATTGAAAAAATTATTAGTATTTTTTTTTAATTGATCACTCCGATTCTTGAACAAGAAAAATCGATTCAAAGTATGACAAGCCCGCCATAGACTTTACATGTTAAAAGCAGAATTGAGGAGTCTGCTTGGTGCAACACTTTTCTCCCGGCAACCACGATTGTGGACCCGACTTTCTGATCATTTGAGCGCGCCCCTTGTTTTTGTTCGCCATGTGTAGGGTTAACGTCATAGAATGTCGGCTACCAAGACAGTTCCCATTTCATTACACTCCTAAAGTGGAGCATACTCCAACGCTCAAAGCTTTTTAGTTCGTATAACGTTAAAAAAGACAGTCGTTTTAAGCGTTTTCAGAACGTAAATACTCATCCCCGTTTGTAGTGAACATCCATTTTTTGTCTGTTGAAAACATATAGTTTCTCTTTTTGTTTCAACCTATTTGTCTTGTTCTCTTGACACTTAAATAAGCACTGGGTAAAAATAATGAATTTAAGAAGTTTTTAGTCATTAGTTTTTTTATATTCATTAGGAATTATGGAAGCTATTCTTAATACAGACTTTAATAATATACAGATTGCGAGTAGTATTCTTGAAGCAACAAATACTGATTCATTTGAAACAGTAACCATATATCCAGATTTAGATACTCTTGTTTCAATAGCAAAATGTGCCAAAAACGAAAAACACCCTGTCATACATACTTTTGACAGTGAAAAAGAACAATCTGTTTTACAAAATGAAATTGAAACTATCTATCCTGATTTAAATAATTATGACTCCGAAAGTAAAATTTTACCTACTAAGGAGGGATCCAGCAGTTTAAATGACAAATTCAAATGTCATATTTGTTCTTGTACTTTTGCGAATGAGTTAAAATATAAAATTCATTTAATCAAACATCAACAATCTGTCCATGTTGATTGCAATTACTGTGGTAAAAAGATTGCTTATAATCGTTTTGTTTATCATGTTATGGTACATACTGGTGAAAAACCTCATATCTGCAGCATTTGTGGAAGAGGATTTCGTTTGAAACGAGATCTACGACAACACACATTTACGCACACGGGTGAAAGACCCTACCCATGTGATATTTGTGGTAAGAAATTTGCTGATACAAGTTCTAGAAGGAAGCACTTTCAAATTCATACGGGAGAGAAGCCATATAGTTGTGAAATCTGTCAACGATCTTTTACACAAATATCTCATTTAAGGGAACATCAAGTAACTCATACAAAAGAAAAGTCACACTCTTGTGAACTTTGTATGAAAAAGTTTACCACCAAAAGTAGTATGCAAAGGCATATGTTAACACATAACAATACATGTGAGGTTTGCAATTGCACCTTTACTACAAATAACAAATTACAGAAGCACAGGGAACTGCACAATACTGAAAGGCCTTTTTCATGTCCCATTTGCCTTAGGAGATTCCGTAAAAGAACTGATATAAATACTCATATGTTGATTCATTCAGATGAGAAAAATGTTATTTGTAAAATTTGCAACGAGGCATTTAAAAGTTATCGATATCTTAGAGTTCATTATGCTGGTTCTCATAAAGGATTGGGTCCACCTTTTAGGTGTAATATTTGTCTAAAGGGATTTTTTCAAGAGAAAAGCATGAAACGGCATTATGCTGCCCATTTTAGTGATTCTAATAAACGTGTGAAATGTCCACTTTGTTCTATTACTTTTTCATGCACAGAATCTTTAAAAAAACATAGCAATTTAAAGAATTGTAGCATTCTTAAATGCTATGAATGTGATAACCAATTTGAAAGTAAAGATGATCTTGTCCAGCATTTAAAAATTACACATTATTTATTTTCTGACAGTTTAATAATTCCCGACGTTGTCGATGATTCAAACGTCAAGATTTCTCCTCAACATTCAACTGAAAAAGATGTTGAAAAAAATATTAACTATTTGTCTTCATTTGGAAATTCTAATAATTTAACAGATGAAAAGAAGCCAACTATTAAAAATAATAAAAATGAATTGAATTCTTTTTCTAAGAAGCGCAAAAGTGAATCATCTCGTAAAAGTAAATTATCTGCTAAAGCACGTAAAAATAGTAAATATGTACCGACAATTGTTAAAGTGGAAGTCGTGTCTGAGGCATCTAATAGTTTTTCTGAGCATGATAATGATTCTTGTTCTTCAGATAAATATTTCCTCAATTTGAAAGCTTAATATAGTAAATTGCTTTCAATATGAATGAAAATATGCTAAGACATTTATGAAATTATATTACTAATTGATGCAAATAATGTTCACTGAATTGTGTTACTAAACATTTATCCATTTTTTTAAAGGGGGAGGGGGAGCCTGTAAAATATCTGCCAAATTATTACTTATCGTCATTATTGTTTATAATTTTACTTAAACATAATAAACTAAATAATAATGATAACAATTCTTCAGATAAATGTTTAAATTGAATGTGTATTGTAATAAATTTCTTTTATTAAAAGAATTATAAATTACCTAAGATAATCTTTTTTTGTTTATGAAATTAAAGTAATTGAATATTGATATTCACAAAGTTTTTTAACTTGCATTTTTTATTGCGCTTTATAATAACATAAACATAGAAATAAATATTTATTGATTAAAAACTTTTTTATTGAAATGTAATCAAGTAATATCTTAGCACTTCAGTTCCTTAGGATTGTTTTTTAAATAAAAATAAATAGTTCATTTTGAGATATTGTGCACGTTTTAATATGTTTTGTAGTAAATTATCTACCCATAATTCTTGCACAGTTAAGCACGTGAGTAAAACTGAATTTAAAATTTATCACTTTTACAACTTTTCTGTTAGTTTGTGCTAACTGTTAAAATATTTATATAAGTCAAAAGTGACTTGGTTAATTATTTATTAAGAATATTATTTCACAGCTGAGTTAAAGTTATTTGTGTTATTTTTTCAAATATTGTTATTATATAAATTTTTATAAGTAATTTTAAGTTCTCATTAATGCAAATGAATTTCTTTTTTTAATTATAACAAGAATAGTTTTTGCAATGTTAAAATAAATTTGTTATGTGTGATAGAAACTGATTATCTAAAACACATCTGAATATATTGCACTTCAAATAGTAATGTAAGAATTTTTTTTATAATATTATGCAATAACACTGCCATTCACATCTTAAATATAACATCACACTTAATAACATTTTAATCATTGTAAGAACTTCACAGCTGATTAACTTGTTATGCTAGTTAATAAGAAAGCTGTTTTGTGCCTCTATAAACAATTTCTTTTTTCTGGGCATCTATGAACATCTATTATCTGTGAAATATCAATTAACAGAACTTAGTTCAATATATCAAGGTCCTACTAGTTATCAATAATTAAATTGTTAATTCCATCTGAAATTTCCTTTATTTGGAAATTGGTGAATTATTTTAATAATGCTTTGTTAGAAACTGTCAATCTTCAGTGTCTGTTATTTATTATTTTATCTAGAACATTTTACTTATGATAAATATTTATCCATATATAGTTATTTAAGGCAGATGTATTATTTATATGTAGGTATTTATTATTTTAAAAAAAGTATTTATATGTCCTTTTTTAAGTCAGAAAAAGTAGCATTTATGAATGTATTTCATATTCAATTTAATATAATTGAATGCATTTTATACAGTTATTAGGCAATATGATATTGTGTTTTTTTTTATTTTTAAATTGTTGAAATTTGGAGAAGCATTTTCTTTGTTTTGAATCTGAAATTTTTCAAATATTTTCTTTAAGTTATATATTATTTGATTAAAATCTATTTTTATTGAAATATGTCAAAGATCCAGCCTTTGTTGAAAGAAGTTACTTCGTGCACAAAAGTCAGAGTAGGCAGAATTGCAGAGATTTTTTTTTCCTTCTTAGCCTAGACTTCCGTTGCAAAAGCTTGTTTTTACTGATCTATATACACTGAAAGTAGAATTTTTCAGTTTTAATTGATCACTTCAGTAAAAAATATATTTTCCCAATGAAAACTAGTTTTAACAAGCTTTTTAAAGGGAAAAAATCAAATAAAATATATTTTAAGACAGATTTTCATCCCTCTTTATATATGTGACAAAAGAAAAACTAACCAAATTTAATAGCTTAAAGTTTTAATTTTTACTATCATGCACAGAATTTGCTAAGATCAGATTTGAAATTATCTGAAAATACAATATATTGTTAGCAAATATTTTATTGTAGCAAAACAATTAGCCTGAGTTTTTTAAGTTTTAAAGCTTCTTAAAAAAGTTGCACTTTTATTATTATTATTTAAAAAAAAGCACTGAAGTTTGTGCTGAGCTATATACACAGCTTATTGGAAACAACCTCAATTCGGAGATCATTCATCTTTTTTCTTTTTCTTTTTCCAGATAATTTAATAAAAAAAAAAGTTAAGCTTTGATTATTTGGGTTATATTAAATAGCTAATGACTCATTAGTTTAAGGTTTACAACTGTTTAATACAGTGATTAATGGTTTAAACTATCAAAAGTATAATTCTAGCTCACATTTTCTGTCAGTATTTAAAAATCTGTAGACAGTCTTGTATGAAATGGAAATTCATTGCATGTTTGTATTTTAATTTTATTAGTGCAGGAATTAACATGATGCTTTAGTTGGCGAAAATATAGAAAATTATTGTGTTTTTGTGCAATAAAGGTTTTTTGATTTTTGTTCCCCATGCCCTTCTTATGTATCATTTTCCAGACATATCTCTAACTATAGTGATCTAAGTTATTTTTTAAAACAATTATTTTGCAGTGCAAAGTAAAGAAATAAAGCCAGGTTTGTAAGTTGTGATATCAAAATTTTTTTTTATTAAGTGCAGTACAGATTCTCTCACTTGGGTTATGTTTCTGTATAATGATATATTTGCTTCAAAGATTGTAATAAATATTATTGAACTCTAAAGTTCTAACCACTTGCTATATATACATTTCATTAATAGCAGATAATTTGGGTTTATATTATTTTTTAATTAAATTGTTATACATAATATTGAAAAGATTGCCTTGTTGTGTATGTTTAATGAAATAAAGGTTGAATGATAAGTTATTGATCTTTTACTTTTAATTTGCTGTATAATCTAACTAGGTATTTAACTAACCCAAACAATAGTTAAAATTAAATCTATATCTTTATAAGAATTTTTTCTTATGATAAAATATGTTTGATATCATATCATGAATTATAACCAAAACTTAATAAATCATTTATATGCCTTTCAAGTGCACGGGATTGTATGTGTAAATGAAAGGGCATTGTATAATTGTAATTTTAAAATGCACATTTAAGGCTAAGCCAAACATTAATGAATCATTTATATGCCATTCAAGGGATTGAGGTGAAACAATGAGTGAAAGTAAATATTACTGTTAAATAAATGTAATAATTTAGTATTTTATGTAATAAAATTAAATAATTTTATGAACCCATTTGCACCTGGCATCTTATAAAAGAATGGTTTTTGGTTTTCTTAAAGTAAAATGTGGTCGCACAAATGTTTCATAATATGTTAATAATCTAAATATTTGTATTTAGATCTAAAGTCAAAGGACATTTTTTTTAAAAGATAAAGTGGTGGGTAACCGAATTATCCATATTCTACAGCCTGCAAAAAACATGGGTGAAAGGGGTACAGATCGGGGTGTATAAAATAAGTTTCGATTGTCTTAAAAAATTCCAGATGTCAACACGTCTAAAAAAATTTAGAATTTTTTCTTCATACATTATTGAAAATCTCACTATAGTTTTTAACAAGGAAAAAACTAACATTATGGCAGTAAAAAGTGACAAAGATTAACGTTATCTGCAGTTTATAATATAAAGCTCAATGCTTTTTATTTTTCAGTATTGTGTACTTTTCACTATGCCCTGCTGTCAAACTTCTTAATGCCATAATCAAGAAAGGGGCTCGGCCTCCCGAAATGAAAAGAGACTATTTTTAAAAATATCTAAATGTGTAATATACTATAAATTATACTGCACTCTATTTTTATAAAATTTTCTTTTTGTTTGAAAAATAGTTATTTTTAAAAATTTATTTCTAGACAAATACCCTCACAGATCTCTTTTTTCCTAAAACCATTTTCTTCATTACACTTTAACTCAAGAGATGGAAATCTAATTTTTGTTTTTTGATAGAAAAAGGAAGATAATCATTCATCACATGCATAACATTCCTGTTTTCATTCTGCATTTTTGACGCTACCTGTTCCTCACAATTTCCTATGCTTCTTGTAATTAGACCAGACCCCTTTGTTTTTCAAGCTGCGGGGGGACAGAGTGTACTCTCGTCTTTGTGTTCCCCAAAACTTTTCCAATAAAATGCAACTCGTGAGACGACCCAAAGTTTTTTTAAGGGAGAGATTTGAAATTCCTATTGGCGTTACTTACGTCAATAGAATTTTTTATCATCATTCAAATTAGTTTACAAATTTTTAAAAGATCTTAAAACAGGTAAAAGTACAGAATTAATTTACCCTCCCAATATTAGGGTGGGTCAATACAATAGTATTACAAGTCGCATAGTTTTAATGCAATAACTTATGAGAAGACATCTAGAACTGTTTTAAAAGTTATTAAGTACCCTTTGAATTTAGTAATTAATTGAGTAAAGACTTTCTTTCTCATTTTCTTTTCAGTTCTTCAATGGTTAAACAGTTCAGATTTACTCTATCATTAAAATTTGTCAAGAACAAAAAACATGGAGAAATAATTAAATTCTTTTTACAAAAAAGCAAGGAAAGAGGGTCATTTAGGGCACCCTATTTTATTATCTTTCCCAGGGAGAAAAAAAGCTAGCAGTAGCTCTGGTTCTCACTTTATTCATATTCATTTATTAAATACTTTTTGTGCACATGCTTTACTGGGTTTAAATTCATCAATTTTAATTCATTATTAAAAGTAATTGAATTAACTCTATTTTCATAATTCAATCTGTGCAATTTTAAATAGCTTGAATAGTCATCCTATTATTCAGGTTCCTCTGGGAGAGATATTTTTTTCAATCTTTACAGTAAAGGAAGGAAACACTCAGAAAGCTAAAAATTAATTATGGCTAAAAATAAAACTGAAAATTACAAACTAAATTGCTAGAAAAATGTAAACTCATTTCAGAAGTATATTAGCAAAGCACTAGAGCTTATTGATTTTGTTATAAAAATGCAGAAAAAATTGTCTTTTATCCACATAACCTTTACACATTCAATATTTTGGAAGTGAAGTAAACACTAATATAAAACTAAGAAATGAGAGAAAGAACAAGTAAAGTTGTTCAGCTGCATATCTACTAAAAAAGAGGTATAAATTTTTTCTTTTAATTTCAGAACTTTTCAAGAAATTATATTACATTACTTTTGAAACATGCACTGCAATATTATGATAAATTAACTCAATTGTTTAAAAGAAGTAATTAACTAGTACATTTACAAAACTTAAACATTGCAGTTACTTGGAAGATTCCTCATTGGTGTCAAAGTCAAAATGGTCACTCAATTTTGGAAATAGTTTTCAATTCAATTTTCTTTAATTCTTTCAATTTTGGTAATAGACAGTTGCATATGAAAAAGTGAAAAAAAAAAACAAAACACTTATTAACTGGTAAGCTACAAGACATGTTTTATTAAAGATAAGGCAGTTTCACATGGGTTGAATTCCAATGAAAGTTGGCGTAAAAGTTTCAGATTCGGAATTACTGCACTTATTTCATATTGCATTGCTCCATTTCGGTGGAAAAAAACTCTTGATAAAAAACTAAGATTTGATTTTTTCTTGCACCTTTTTAAATACTGAAACTGTAATCATAGTGCTCACTGCAGCAGGAGTAAAAATTAAAAAGTTCCTGTCTTCCTTACATAATTAACTATCATAGCCTTGCATTAAATAAAAGGATGCCAGTAAAAATATCAATAATTTGATAGTTTTATCTATGGAGTAGAACCTGAATAGATAATTTCTGAAGGGAACGATTACTCCATTACAAACAATAAATATGGGAAAATGATGCATGTGGGTCAACATAAAATATCAAATGACTTAAAAATGTATGAGAAGTAATGAACTCAAAAATTAATAAGTTAATTTATTAAAAATTAACTGTTATCATCAGTATCACTTTACACTCCTTCAGCTTCTGTAATCATTTCTTAAATCGACAGAGCCATACATTTAGACATTTTCATCAACTGATGCATAAACTTGAAACAAGCTGTAGGAGACATTTTCAAAACCATAAAAAATCCTCATTAGCATAAGGAGTTTGTTTTTGCTTCAAAACTATATAATATATTTGTCAGTATAATTTCTGAATGATAGATGAGAGAATTTGTTAGTTTCAAAATCATCTAAATGGATATTATTAATATTTTAAGAATAGTATTTGTGGCAAGACCATTATAACAATACGATACATATATGGGAAAACAAAAGATGCTAGTAGGATGGACCAAGGTTCGACTTAGTTTATTACCCATAGAATAATATTTTTTTTTCATTTCATATAAATTAAAATAATAACAAAACTCTTTTCACAACTCAAATTTTATTTTCGAATGTTTTAACAATCAATAATGGAATTTCCAAATTGCAAATATATATATATATATTGAGACATTTCTCTTTTATTAGAATATGTTGTGAGTTCAAAATAAACTAATTCTTAATTACAGTCATTTTTTATTTTTGTAATAACATAACAGGTACTACCCACATTACATTCATATGAATTTCCACAAGTGTTAGTACAAAGAGTTTTCTTTTTGATTGTGTCATTTGCTACCATGCCAATTCATGATGAATACAGGTCCAATGTCTTTTTTTTCTAATTATATTCTATATTCAATGAATAATACACTATTATTTTTGCAAAATAAAAATTAGTGTGCTGCATGTCATTAAAGCTCAAACAGGTTTTTTTTTTCATTAGCAATAGAATAGATTTCCAAAACAATGTATACAAAGATGAAAATAATAAGATAGATTAATAATAAAGTGGATATAAGGATTATTTAACAAAAAAAAGTTCAAAGAAAGTGTTTTCAAATAATATATACAGAGTTCTTCCTAGGAATAAAAAAGGGCAAGGTGCTTCCTCACAGAAAAGAGCACGCGCACATTTGACACTGTAAAAATTAATCAAAGTGTGTAATATTATGTAATAACTGAGTTCGATCCTCAACAGTTTTTAAATTACCAAAGCATGCTAAAAGACAATCTCTGAGATAAGATTTTTTTCAAAATAAGTAACTTTAAAAAAATAATTTTTTAATAAAAAATTTGAAAGCTTTTTTCCATAATTTAAACTGAAAGTTATGAAAAAATGAATAATTAAAGGTGCTTTTTTTAAAAAAGGTATTTATTTAAAAAATAATTTTAAAATCACTTAAAAAATTCATTAATATCCTCCCGAAAAAAAGACAAACTGATAAAAATGTAAACAGTTCAGATTCAGAATAATCCTAACAAAATAAAAATTTATAATCCGAATTAAACCTATACACAAATATAATTTTTCCAGTGCGTAATTATTTAAACTGCGAGTTATTAATTTTTTTAAATGTTATATGTGTAAAAGGATTTAAGGAATGTTTGTTTTTAAGGGATGGAGACTTATTTTTACGAAAAGGGCGCACTTATACTAATTAAAGAGCAAGCTGCCCTTCTATAAATGCTTAGGGAGAACACTAATTATAAATTTGATTTCATACTTTAAATAAAGAATCCTCTCTTACTATAATTAATTTTGCTTAGTCAATATGAATAACTTAAAAATTATTTAGAATAAATTAACATTACATAAGGTTTAAAAAGATATCGTTAAATTACAGTTAAGAATTTATGTTCTTCTAATTTATGGTTACACAAACTGGATTTGAGGTCAAAACTTGCTAAGCATACATCACACACATATGGTTTTTCTCCAGTATGCATCTCATAATGATTTTTTAGAGTTAAAGTATTAGGAAAGACTTTGTCACAAATTGTACATGCAAATGGTTTTTCACCAGTATGTGTGTTATAATGCATGCGTAATATATTTTTTTCACTAAATTCTTTAAAACAGATATCACAAATATAGGGTTTGCCCCCATTATGAGTTTTCATATGTTTACTCAATGTAATTTTATCAGAAAACGTTTCATTGCAGGTTTCACAAAGAAATCTTTTTTTACTTGTGGTTGTACATGAATGGTTGTTTAATTTCTGAAGTGTTAGAAACATTTTGTGACATTTTTTACACTCTTGAAGTTTTTTGTTAGAATTTGATAACGACTTTAAATGATCAGGTGACAAAATTACATCTATTTCTATGTCTTCATTGTCACTTGTTGATGGTATTATTTTTTCTTTCTTTATGCTTTTGAGAAGTGTTATGTTTGAATTCACTTTTAAAGGATCAGGGGACAAAATTACATCCATTTCAATGTCTTCATTTCTACTAGTGGATGGAATTGTTTTTTCTGTATTTTTATAAAACTGTTTTACCTTTCCTTGATAATATTCTGATGGTACAAGATGATCAGAATCGTCTAACGTTATGACGTTCTCCGAGATCGTGACATCGTCGTCAGAAATGATCGGACGTTTTAACGCACCGTCGCAAATAATGTCAGCGCTTTCTGCTGAGTCTTCGGTATTTCGATAGTCAACTACGATGTCCGAATCATTTTGAGCTTTGTCATCATCAAGAGAAATGACCACAGGTTCAATCGCGACATCATCTTCTAAAGTGACCACAGGCACTTTATCAGAATTAAAGTCATCTTCCAATGCATCAAGAGTAATAATCTGTTTTTCTATTCCTTCATCATTATCGAGTTCGATTACAGGGACTGATGATTCCATAATTTGAAACATAAGTTTCAAAGTTTGAAGAACATGCTCACCAAAAAGTTAATAAACTTTTCTCGGTTTTTCCTAAAAATTTTACAAAAAAAAAGTTCACAATTAAAAATATTTAATCTAAATGAATGAAATGATTTATTAAATACGCAGTTTTCGTTTCTTTTTCTTTTCACTATCAGTTTACGTTACACAGATTTCGTTTCCTGTTTAAAACAAATGTTTAAGTGCTTTCCTGTTTATTTCTGTGAAGAATATGCTCCGATTACTAAACTATGTTCGATTTCATCTACGTGGCTCTACTTATAAAAAGAATATATGCATTAAATCTTTAGTTAGCCGTGACCGGGAACTCATGTTTGTCGCGAGATGTTCAATCTAGTTCAGCTTTAGCCTTGCCTTGTTTTTTGTTTATAAAATGTTAAAAATATACGAATGTTAAAGTATTTCAATGTTTTCCGTATTGTTAGGTTTGTTCATTGCGATATGCCTTGGTCTTTCGTTATTTTTGATATTATTACTCTTTGTGAACCCTAAAAAATTTACTAAAACTATTAATGTAAGTATTCATTCAGCAAATGTTTTTATGGTCTTCACTCCATTGATCGTTTTTTAAGTGCATATGTACTCGGTTTTTGACGTACTACGATTGCTTATTAAGTGAAAAATATCAAACAGTTCTTAAGTTTTTAAATTCTTCTTAAAATTAATAGTTTATCACTGAATGTTTCATTATTTTTTAGAAGAATTGTTTAAATTTTTTAAGAAAATTTCTAAAAATTTTAATTTTTTAAAATGTTTGTCATGATAACTTATTCCGTTTGTACTCGAAGTATTATTTAACTGTGTTTTTTTTTTTCCAAATTTTCCATTTTATACTCTCTGTACTTAATTAGTTATAATTTTTTAATAGAAATATTGTTTTATTAGGGTATTATACAAAGTTTTAAATTTGTGTTTTAAGTATTAAATTCGTAGCTGTCATAGTTCAAATGTAGTTTTCTCATCTACTGTATATTTTGGGTTTTTAGAAAAAGTGCAGTTTGTGTGATGCAGTAAAGTAAAAAGCATATTTCTTATCTCTTTTTCTCAAAAGCTCTTTTCTATTTCTTTTCAGGAAACTACTGTAGTTATTGTAAAATTTGTTGAACTGCATCGTGAAGTAAGTCAAACTTTTTTTAAATAATTTCTAGGGTATAATTTTTTTAATGAAGTCTATTGACTTAATGTCAATTAACTTTACTAAAAAATAAATGGAAAGATTTCCGTATTGTGATCTGGGACAGAAAAATCACAATTTCTGGGCGATGGCCTGCAAGAAACTGAAAAACAAAATCACGAAGAGGCTAACTTCCGGGCCAAACCTTTACTTGTTTTTTAAAAAAATTGCAAGTATAAAATCCCATTGGGTCGGCTGTTCAACGACGGTTATAAAATGAAATAAAAAAGTATAAAATCCCTGTTGTATCTTGGTCATTATATTTTGCGCGGCAGATCACAAAGGGAAATATCCACAAATAAATAGTTTTACTTGAACCTTTCATTTTGTAATTTTAGCATCAGTGTAGCTTTGGCAAAAGGGGTGTATACACATAACTTGTACTTTTATAACTTTTCTACATAACTTGTGACTCACTAGTTATTGATGTGTGGCAAACAGCATCACCTGAGTATAATAAAAACATTTATTACCCTTTTCTTAAAATAAATATAAAGTCAAGAATTTTAAATTGCACATTTTTCAATGCACTTAATTTGTCCAAATTCCATAAAAAATTTAGGTAGTTTCTGAGAAATTTTTTGCCAGTAGTGGCAACAGATTTCTACATGATTTTGGTTTATTTGCAACTTTTTCATCGCAAATTAAGTGGATTTTTAATTGTTTTTATGACATCTATTGCTCTATGTTTTTCCACATGGTGTTGAAGTTTCACAATATTTTTCATTAGATACGAGACATTCGATTTTGAATAATCACTTTTGACCATCTTTATTTGTATTGATTTCATCGTAAATCCAAGTAACTTTTCAATCCTTTTTTTGGCCAATTGGGTACTTGCAACATGACATATTCCTGCATCAGTAGCTAAATTAGGAGGCAGAGCTGGATCATAGTATACTAGGATTTCAAGTGAAAAAATGTCTTTTTTGATTCACTCAAAGGCTTCATGACATGAAAGTAAAAGTCAAATTCTACACCTTTTTTTAAGTTAATTCATTAAAAGGATTGGCCGTGCTGGCTAGTTATTACAAAATTGATCATCCCTAGAATATTTTTCACTTCTTGTACATCTTTAAGGATGGATGGAGTTAGAATTGCTCAGATTTTATCACTGTTTTTGTGCAACCAGTTGGCATTAATTTTTTGTCCTAAAAAATTAATTCCATACTGAAAAAACTGTCTTTTTTTAAAAATGTAATTTTAAACTATGATCTTTGCTTTTTTTAAAAACTAATTTAAAACCTTGAAATGTGATGTTTCATCTACCCCTGTAATGCATGCATCGTCCATAAACACTTGAATACCTTCCATACCCTGGAAAAGCCTGTTAATATTATTTCTCTATATTAATTATAATTTCTAAAGCTCAATAGATGGCGCTCTGCGCAGTAATGTAAAATCATTAGTTTCTAATCGCCAATATTAAATACGGTGATATGATCTCAGATCTCGGGGTTTCAATCATAACAAACGCCTTTTAACATAATATATTTATAGGACGTTTTATGATTGAAACCCCGAGATCTGAGATCATATCACCGTATTTAATATTGGTGCCCCACGTTGGGCGTCAATATTAAATACGGTGATATGATCTCAGATCTCTGGGTTTCTAATCAGTTTCCTCCATGACACTGTACCATTATCATCATTCTTTTGTTATTAAATATATATTATGTTAAAAGGCGTTTGTTATGATTGAAACCCCGAGATCTGAGATCATATCACCGTATTTAATAAAGCCCATCAACATAACGCTGCCAAAAAATAAGTTTATGAAACTTGGAAAATATAGTCGTGTGATGAATTTAGAATAATAGTTTACTTACCATTTCAAAAAAAAATTGCCTGAATTTTTAGTGTTGCGGCATTGCCACTACATAAAAAAATAAGTCAGTTTTTATGAAATGTTCTTTTTTATGTTTTACTATTGAATTATGTCTTTTAAAAGTAATTACATAAATATATATATATTTTTTTAGAGTTTACCTTTGAATTCTGCTAATGGTTGGAGTTTAACCCCGTCACATTGTAGCCTTCGCTGCTGGCAAAAAGAATTTTCTATTGAATTATTGGGAGCGCCTGTTTCAACTTATGCTTGCGTAAAAGAAATTCCTTGTGCTGCTGTGGTAAGTTGCTGCTGTTAATATATTTACTGCCACATAGATATAAATATGGGTTATTTTCTCAAGTCATTAACTTTTGCAGCCGTAAGCTATATTTCTCATTAAAATATTTATTTATACTATTCAATGGGATGCTTTGTTTAAAATACTTATAAGGAGTTATAGAAAGCACATTTTATATTTAAATTATATATTTAAAAGTATAAATAATCATTGCTGTTCCCTGTCTACATACATCTGAACTTTTTAAGTAATTTACTAATAATATTATATGTAATGAAAGTCAGATATGCATAATATAGATGAATGAGGGAATGTCATATGTGAAAAATATTTTAGTATTACTCATTGGGAAAAAAAAAGAATTATTAAGTGTTTGCATTGAAATGTTTCTGAGCAACTTTGATTTTAGATATGCATCGAAAGCTAAGTATATGTAAAACAAGGTAAATCAATCATCCGTTTGATGCCTTAAAAACACTGCTGAGAATAACGAACTGGTATACATGATTATCAATATAGTGTTATATAAAAACTAAGCACTTATTAAAATATCAGCAGCTTTCCAATAGATTATAGTAAAATTAGGTGGAGACGAAAATGACTCTTTGGTAGAAAAGGTTGAAATTAGTTAACAGTCAATAATTTGCTTGCAAAAAATTCTTTTTGAATATTTTTTGTGTTTGCATGAAGTTTTTTTTATTTTATCTAAGTCAGATGAAAGTGTTACTTGGATAAAATTATGCATATTTTTATTCTGATATAGTGTGACTATCTACTTGAATATTTATAATCAATATTCTTTGAATAATTAATTTGTATATATTGTTCCATGATTTTGTATGTCCTCAATTTTCGTTTAATTACTGTACCCTTATAGGAAGATGCATTTTGAAACAACAAACAAAAATTTTGATTTTAAATTATTATGTTTTTGCTTTGACTCCTAAATGGATCTAACCCCTACAGCAAGAGGGAACTTTGCCATACTTACCCTTTGGCTCACTTTATCAATGTTTTTGTTTCACTTACAATTTTGGGTTTCCTTGCTCTGCATCAGTAGCTGAATAGTGACGAAATGAAACCATGAAAACATTCTATAACTTATCTTTTCATTTCAATGGGGAAATCTTTTTTTATTTTTAAAAATGAGGCTTTTATCAGGCCTCTAGACCAGAAAAGACCACTTCAGTTGAAATATGAAATTATTTCGCTTGTTTCATTTTATTTATTTATTGAAAGTATTTGTTTTTTTTTCTTTCTAGATACTCTTAAATGTTATTGCTGATGTTTCGACTTGGTCTGAATGGGATATTCAAGCCCCAGCACAAAGCATCAATTTGGAATTACCTGAAAATCCTTCATTGCACTTTGACCCATATATGCAATGTGATCAAGTTGTCTTGACATCTTCAAAATTGAAAGCTAAGCCAGAAGTTGAAATGTACAGGTAGAAAATTTAACTTTTAATGTAAATTTATTCCTTGTATTATTAAACTATTTAAAAAATTGATAATAGGAAACTAATATTTTAAAGAATCTCAATTGAAATATGTACAGAATCTTTCCGAATAGGTTTTTTTTAAATTATTTTTTTCTGAAATAGAGTAATTTATTATATTATATATTTTACACACTAAAAATTTTATGATCAGTTATTTGCCCTAAATAAATAAGTGGATACTGCCGGGGAAGAAAGAACTTCATAGTTTGTAAAGACACTTTGTAACACGAATTGTATATAATAGTTACTGAACGATGCAGAAACATTTCACTTAAGTGAGCAAACATAATTTATTTAGTTTTATTTATTATAGTTAATAATATTATTACGTTAATAATTTATTATAGTTAATTCAAAAATAAATATTTACATAAAAATTCAAAAATCATACATTTTCATGCCTCTTTAAATACTTGGAAAAATATCTGAATAAAAATAGGAAAAGCTTCCAGGTCTGTGATTCTTCTGTTTTCTTTGAAATAAGTGCAGATGCCATGGATTTATCAAATAAGATTCATGTTTTTTTTCTCTCCATTTGATTGTAATTTAAGGATTATTCTTTTAATGTATGTCTTTTTTATATTAATTAAGTAATTCAGAATTCTATTAAAATCAATTTTAACACAATGGTGATTTTTTTTTTCACATTCAGGTTTGGCAATCTAGAAAGCAATGGCACTGGTTGGATTTTGTTGTGGAATGCTAAGCAACTAGATTGGACTCTGTACATTGCTCAACCAATTGATAATTGCTCAGGTATGACATTTTTATGTAATCATGCCTCCTTTATGTTCTTTGATATTGAGTAAACTGGAGGAAGTTAAATGTTATTTAAGATTAATATATTTATTATGGTTTAATCACATCAAGAAAATAATCTTTTTGCATCTATCTTTATAACTTGAAGCAATATTTAATAGTCCATTGAAAAATTTAAAAAAAAAAATCTTTTTATTTTTTTTATTTTATTTATTCTTCATCTTTCAGCATGATAGCCTGTAGTACAGGCCAAGGCTGTCCTAGTTTTCTCTATGCATTGATGCCCATGGTTTTAAGATTTTTTCTACAGTATCAAATTATCTGGTGTTTTGTCATCCCATCTTTCGGTTGCCAGTAAACTTTCCAAAGGTTAGCTTTATAACTGGGTCGCTGCCATCTTTTCTATAGATGTGACCAAGGCATCTTACTCTGTATGTGTTAATAACAGAAATTATATTAAGTTGCTTAATTTTTTTCTATGATTCCTAATTGTACTGATTCTGCCAAACATTTTCTTTAACTGTTTCAAAGATTTCTTAGAGTAATTTTCTTTCAGAGATAAATTTTTTTTTTAAGAAAATCATTTTTCATTAAAAATTTTTATGGTGAGGAATTCAGGTTTCATATGCTTGTATATTATTTTAATCAAATGTAGTAACAAGGCTTGTAAGGTGGAGTTTCTTAGTTTTATAATTTTAGAATAATTTTTTTTTATTATTATCTGAATTTAAAAATGATTTGCTCCCAATTAGCAATACCGTTATCATATCATAGAATTTTTTATTGAGGAACAACCGCTAAAATTACTTTTGTACAAAAATATTGAGTGGCATATTCACGGTGTTTTCATTTCCAGACTATTGCAACTATACTTAAAAATTATTTGATGATAGAAGTCTTGAACTCTGTAACAAATACTAATTATATATTGATATGAAGGAACATTAACTATTTAATACTGATAATTTTAATGTAACAGTACAATAATAACAGCCGACCCAATTTTTGTGTTTACGACTACTAATGTTCATCTCCGGAGCCTTGTAATTTTGAACCAATCCACAGGACAAGGAAACTCTTTAATCAGTACCCTCAGAGGTATCGATTTGTTAAGAGAACATGGAAGACTTTGCGACTCATGATATTTAACGTGCATCAGTCACCATTTCCTACGCAGGGAGTCTTCGGCCGGCGGGGAATGAACCTCCAAGCACTTGGACATGAGCCCAGCGCCCTACCGACCAGGCTATCCCGACCTTTAACCTTTCTTTATGAAATATTTATTTATTATTTTTTTATGGAGGGATGATTGTTATCTTTATAAATAACTAATGAATGAAGTAATTTTAAAACTTTCTGCACTTTGCACAAAAAAGTTCATGATAAAATTCCAAATCACTCCTGTTTGTCAAGGTTCTTAATTTGGAAACCACTGGATTATACATTCTTAACAGATTGCTTTGTATAATTTTATGTTTTATTAAACGTTAATCTCCAATATTATTTTGATCTTTTTTTTTGCAGGTAATGATGAAAATGCTTGTGTATTGACTGTGATTTGGGGCTGTGAGCCATTGCAGCACAATATGCCCGAGTCCTTGTGCAAAAAAATTTTGAGCTTATCAGAAGCTATCTCATGGAGTCAACTAAAAGTCCGTCCATTTCAGTCCTTGATAAATACCTCATCGTTAAATAATCCTCATTTCCCAAGCATTCACACTGCTTTAAATGATCTTCCAAGAAAACCTTGTGTGCTTCTAGAGCACGAAGATAGACCTATGTCATTCCAAAATGGTGCTTTAGCTGTTATCGCAGCATCTTCTGAAAAACCTGTAACTGTAAAAAACCTTACAGGCTTCACATTAATGTTGTTCCCATTTAAGAAGTCTAATAATAATAATGTGATTAACTGCGAAACACTGACTGAAGATAAACGAAAGTCGAGGAGAAGATTAAAATTGAGGAGCGATTCCATGACATCAAATGCTCCAAGAAAGAAGGTAAGTGGCTGTAATGTGAAAACATCAAAATTTTAAAACTATCATAAAAATTAATGATGAAAAAAAAAAACTATTTTTTGAACAACTGACAAGCTTTTTATGTAGAACCTTCAACAAAATTGATGTTGAAATAAATTAAAGCATTTATATTGTTTTGTACAAATTTTTACAATGTATTTTTTTTGCATTAATTTGTTAAAGTCATTTTCTATGATTTTCGTAGTTTTGTATATGCAATTGTTTTAAATTGTATGATCATATTTTTTTATTGCTTATGGCTTTTACTGCACTGTGAAAATTTTTTTAGTAAATAATAGAAAAGAATAAAATATATTTGCTTTAGTATTCATTTTATTACATTGTATATACTTTTTTTATTTATTTAGTATCATGTTTAGATGCTAAGATTATTTTTTCTAGTCTACAAATTTCTTCTCAAGATTGATTCTATATTGAATCATTGATATTAATTTCAGAAAAGCTCAAAAATTTGTTATTTGATAAATTTTTTTTATTTTTATTATTTATAAAATCATTTTCATAAATTAAAATAATTTTTATTGCCCTTTACAGAACTTTGTTTTTAAAAGATGCAGCCTAGCTTCTATTAATCTAATTGTTAATGGTTAGAAGTAATTTCAAAGCCAAAGAAAAATACCATCTTTAAAATTGAATATTTTTTAATTATTTAAAATTTATTTAATTGATTTTTTTGCTAATTTGAGGGTAAAAAAATTCATGAACATCAAATTTCATTAACAAATGGGTTTTCTTTGGTAGAAAGTTTATAACTTACTCGACAATATAAAAAGAGAATGGCTTTCGTCGCTGGTACTCCTTGACAATGTCAGCTTTGGTTGTCATTATTATATTTTTCTTTGTTTACGATTTGCTATAACTTAGTCAAATAATGCAGTACAAAAGTTGAAATAAACTACACGTTTAACAAGAAAATTCATCTTGGTTTATCTCTTTTTATGAAAATACCCCATTCATGTGTGAAGTTACCCCATTTTTGAGATTATAAGAACCCTGAGATTCCTTTGATAATCTACAAATTTTCTTTCAGGTTAGTAAGTTAAAAGTGTTTATGTTTATACTAACTCTTTTGTATGCGAGTGATAGATCTTAGATTAAGTTCTAATATTAAAAAAATAGTTTGACTAGCATTTTACTATATGCAAGTGTAGCATTCAAAAGTGTTTTACATGGGTTTTTTGTCTTCTGCTCTAATTTTATAGCTTAGTTAGTCTTTTGGTTAGCATTTTCTATCTACAGCTCTATACTAGTTATTTCAAACTGCATTAACACTTTAATGGCATACAGAAAAAGTTCTTTAAAGTTATTTACCATGATGTATCTAACTTCATTGTACTACTAGAGAAAAATGACAACAGAAAGGAAAAAGATATTGCTGCGGAATTTCACATTCCGTAATGCATTTTTTACGTAATTCTAAAGAAAACAAAACTGAGATAATTATTTGTTATTTTGTCTTTCTTCATGTTGAAATGACATATTTATTTAATTTTTGGTAACTTAAAGTAGTTTCGGCTTTTCATGTTGTTTCAAGGTGTTGAAGTTTCACTGTACTTAAAGTACTTTTTAAAAAAATTTGCATACATAAGTTCCAAACGTGAAATAAAACTTCAAAATAAAATCAATATCTAACCAAATTTTTAACGATGGTGTGGAATTTTTTTACTAGCTACTGTAAAATTTATATCAATTGCTCATAACAATGAGACTTCATACAAATGAAAAAATTAAAATGAATTTATGTGAATGAGATTAGAATTTTATTTACAAAACCATCCTTGAAATACATTTTAGTGTTATAAGTTAATTCTTACATTTTGAAATCAATGTTTTGTTGACAGATTATTAAGAAGATTTGTAAACACATATAATTTGATTTGTTAGTGTAGCATTTCTCAGTTGAATGCCTTTAAAAAAATATAATTTAACAAGTAGTTAAATTAGATTAATAGTACTTATGATAAACATTAATATGACTCAATATTAAATATTTAATCCTGCGATTTTTGGATAACACTTTTTAAATCAAAATAATATGTGTGGACACTTATAAAATGGTGGGAATAAATATTTAAAACCTATTTTTACAATATTCACCACTTGCTCTAAATATTGACTACTTATGCAAAGTATTTTTTAATTAAATAAAATTAATGCTATAACAACTTTTCAAGTCTTCAAATTATTGTAATTAATAAATTTATAGGAAAAACTATAACAAACTGCAACATGTAACAAAATAGAATTTTGTCCCAGAAAATTTCTATCACAAAATACCAAAGAAAATACTTGTAAAAATTATTTTAAGGATGGATAAATAAAAAGCACTTATTTTGCTATGTTTTGTCTAAATGATTAAAGAGTACCTTACATTACTTTTTTGGAGAAGCATCAAAACACTTAATTGCTTTTTCTAAAACTCTTTCCCACAGTATTTATTGCTGACATTTGTTAAGGGTATTAAGTAACCATTATATTTAAATTTTATATTCATATTTCTATTTTTAAACATTTTCTAAATTCTATAAATGTTTTTTTTTTTTTATTGACTGTGATTNCTTGACTTGGACATCATGAATGTCCAAAATTAGTCCTTTTGGTTAGAAAGAAATATTTTTAAGTATTTTTAGAAAAATTTGCAATAATTTATGTTAATTCATGTCATTAGATTTAATTACAAATGTACTTTAAAGTTTTTCTCTGAAATAAATTTAAACACGTCAGAGTTTACAGTTTAGATCTATGTTTGTCCCACCGTTTAAAACTAGTGTTATTGAAAATTGCTGGGAGGGTAGTCATTTTTGTATAGTCAAATGTGTAAATTATCTATGGGGGAATTAGTTGATGCTTAAAGGTCATTTAAACTTTGAGAACCGAGAAGCACCTATGATGCTCTGGCGCTTGAGTAATAACCTGAAAGTGTCAGAGAATTTTATTTTGAATCTAAAAGAAGCAGAGAATTGGCAGAGAAAGTTGTAATTTTTTTTTTTATCATGGAAAATACCTACATTATACCTGGAAGATAACCAATCTTAGAATTGTCAGTAACAGTAATCAGTTATGGAGATTCGATTCAAACAATTCTATTACAATTATTTGCTATACAAATTCCTCATTTTAGTGGCACTTTTTCATGTTTCCATCCTTATTCAGTAATATTTTTTTGCTCACACAGTCCAATATTTGACATTTCAAATAAAAAACGAAGATTTCCAATGAAAAATTGCATAGTATTGATAAAAATATGCTTTGAATTCCATTAAAATTTTCCCAAAATACTTTGAAAAGTCAAGAATTTTTTTTTCTTTCTGAAATTAAATGGGAACTCTGTATGATTCTTTCTATTCCAAGAAAAATTTTAAACATTGAATAATTAAACTAATATTAATATCTATCTATCTATATATATCTATAATTAGTTTAATTATTCAATGTTTAAAATTTTCCTTTCAAATAGATATTCTTTCTAAATTGATTTAATTAAAATATTGCTTGTTCTTTTTTAAAAAAAAAGAAAAAAAAAGATATTTAATATACAAAGTTGCTTTTTGAAAACATTTTATATGCATTTTTATTGACAATGATACCTGCTACAAGTAATAAATTCAAATATGACAAAAGAGTTTTTTTTTATATCAAAAAAATTTTTTTTGTTGATATTTTTTTACAGTAAAGTATATAACTTGATCTACCAAAGCTAATATAGCGCAGATTGAAAATAAATTTGAGAATAAAATTAGAATTCATAGATTTCAATCAAGCATTTATGGAAACAAATCTACTTTTAACATTACATTCAAATGTACATTGCCCACCATGTCTATTATGTTACATTTCATAACAGAATAGAAACATTTGGGTTATTATTATAGGAATCAGATTTGCTGTAAAAGTAATACAAAATGTTGTAAGGTTTGCATACTTTTTTGTTACTTTATCATCATTTCTTTTTTTCCCAAATTACTGTGTATAGTTTATTATCTTTCACAATTTATTTCAAAAATATGAAAATAATTTTTGAATAAATCTGTACCATAAAGGCTTAAATTTTGCCATTATTTATCTTTACAATCAAATCACTTATAACAGAACATTCTTTATTTCAGAAAGTGAAAAAAGGTTTGTATAAAATGATTCATTGAATTATGTAAAACTGTCATTGAAAAGTTAACCCCAAACATAATGTGGGAATATAATAGCAATTTTTCAAATCAATATTTTTCAAGTTGGCTGAAGTTCTATAAGTTACTTTTTATAACAAATGAAAGCTTTGAATTTCAGAAGAATTTTTCATGCATGGAATAGCCTTGGATCATATCAATGTTTATTCAACTTTTTGTCACCATGAATCAAGACAATTTTTTTTAAAAAAAAATGTAATTCTTTAACTTTTTTAAAATATTTGAAAAAAAAAAATAGCTACTATGGTGTTAATTCCATTCAGATTTTTTTTTATCTAGATCCAGAATCATAACAGTTATAAATAAGAAAATCTTTTATATTTTTCCTTCAATCAATTTTTTTGATCTATCCGAGGCCTCGGAAGTAAAGTCATGTTTCTTTACTGAAATTTCTATTTACACAGCATTCAGATGTAAACTAATTCATGAGCTAAACAAAAAAAGTATGTTTGAAATTGTGGCTCATTAATTGAAAAATATGTGACTAGTTTATTAATAGACATGGTTACTACTTGGTTAAAATAAATTTTTATGAAATGGTATTTTACTATTTTTATTATTAAATAAAACACAAACTATTAACCATTAGGAAAACTTAATGTTTTTCAAAATTCTTAAACTATTATCCATTAAAAAGTTCTCTTGGTTAATAGTTTAAGTATTAAATGAGTAATAAATTGGAGGATCATATAAGTAATATATTGAAGGATTATATAATAAAAGGATTTTTGTTTGTGCAATGCAAATATATTGAGGAATAATCTTATTGTTGTATAATCTTAAATATAATAGCTTTCAAAGGTATTACCCCATATAAATCCATAAAGGTATTAATCCATATAAAGGCAAAATCCATGTGTAACATTGTCTATCTTAAATTTTTCTCCTGATTTTTCATAGTATTAATATTTTGAACCCTATTATGTGAATGAAGTTACAAGAAAATGAAAGCAGTCCAAATAATGTCACATAACCAGATGTATGGTTACTTTGATATTATATTGAAGTACCTTCTTCCCAATCAAAACACACATGCCTGCCAAATAGTAGGGATAAATAAGAATTAAGGACCCAAGATTTAGAAAGTAAAGGAAAAAAGAAATAGGTTTGAAAAAACAAAAACAGGTTGCTTAAAAGTTTATTTACTAAATTAATAAAAGTATATGGAATGATTCTAGGAAATCTAGGTCAGTGACATTAGCAGTGCTGTATTATAGCAGTGTCTAGCAAGAGATATCTTAAAATGATGATTCAAAGTTCTATTTGGATGCTGTTATGTATTAAATATTCAAACCTATTTTTGAAAATATCAAATATAAAGTTAATACATATTCTAACTATGTAAAATAAAATAATGAAAACTTGTCATAAAATCCTTTTAAATGATATAATTTTATTTTTGATTCCGGTTAATAAATGTTGTAATACATATATTGTTTGCACAGTATTTGTTAAGTTAAGTACATTGTTAATATTAGTAAATTGACTGATTGATTGGCAGCTGTATGTATGTAAATTAAATATTTTCTAGATGAGTAATCATGCATCTACCTTTCGTACTTAATTATGATTTTGAAATGAAGTAAAAAGAAAATATCAGAAATTACATAAACTTATTTTAATAATGACAATTTTTGTAATTTTTTATTTGTTTCAGGCAAAGTAATATTAATCATGTTGCTTGAAAATGTGTCTAAATATATATAGCAGTGGTTAAAAATTATTGAATTTTTTTAAATTTTCTGTGAGTTTTGCTGTACAAGATTTTTATAGAGTTAAATATATCTGTGAAAACTTTATTTCATCTTGGTGTAAAAAAAATATATATAAATAAATTTAAAATTTTTTAAAATTTTATTTAAACAACAATTTTGAAGCTGAATAGTGTATTATTTTTTGTAAGAATTTCTCATTATTTTATTTAAAGCAAATCGTCTAGCTTCATTTTTTTCACTAATTCAGAATTTTTAATTAAAATTTTTTTATCTTCTATACCTTAAAGATCAAAGTAATATTTAAAAATTGAAGTGATTTGAAATATTGAATTATTTTTCATAGTATTTGGAAATTGAGAACAGACGATCATCATCACTTACTACTCCTATTCGTAAAAGAGCCCCTGAACTCACTGTTACCCAGCCTGATGATGAAGGTGTACCTCCAAAACGAGCTGTAAGCCATTCTTTCCTGAATGTCCTTTTTCAGCAGCGTCGCTCATCTGATTCCTCCTATCAGAGAAGTAGGAGTCCATCACCCTGCAGTCCTACAAA
Organism: Parasteatoda tepidariorum; assembly: GCF_043381705.1. Taxonomy (NCBI): domain Eukaryota; kingdom Metazoa; phylum Arthropoda; class Arachnida; order Araneae; family Theridiidae; genus Parasteatoda; species Parasteatoda tepidariorum. Next base: position 57,912,789 of record NC_092208.1, read on the forward strand.
ACAAAAAAAGAAAGGTTTTTTCATTTTTGAGAAAAGATCTTCTCTTTCAAGTCAGGAAGAACTTTTTGGTGGATCATACAGGGATCTTGATGTATCAGATGCAAACGACGAAGACAAGTTCCTACGAAAGGCATATGATATGGAAAGTATGTATTTTTTTTTATCTTGAATTATACTATTAATACTCTAATAATATATTAGGAATTTTTTTATTTGTAGTCCTAATATTATTCTTGAATTGTTGTACAGTTAGGACATGGGCGTGAGAAATAGGCGAAGAAGCCAAAGAAGCTAAACCAAATAGTCAGATATGAAAATAACTAAATTTGTATTGTTTTCAAAAGGCTGGGAAATGACTTTTTTTTTTATTGACCAAACATAGTAGTTAATTTTTTATTACTTAAATAACTTAAATTTTTTTCAAATGAAGAAACGGAGTAAGCATTATAAACTGCAAACTCTCTCAGCATTATCTAAATAGTAAACAATAAATGAGGATGAATGGGGATTTTGGTTGTAGAATAGGTTTTTTATAATATCCACTGCTCACTGCTTCTAAGAATAAAATCTCTTACTTGCTTTACAATAAAATAAAGCAATTCCAAGTCACATGTGCTAATTAATTTAGTAAAATAGAAACGAAAAAACTCTGCTTAAAAATGCTTAGGCTGTATTCAAATTATGTTTAATTTTCCCAATTTACATGTGACATGGCTTTGTCCAATTGCAGGTATGGATTGAAGTAATTAATTTTCTATAATACTACATTGCAATATTTTCTCATTCTAACTTTTTTTGCAGCTTATATTTTTTATTGTATGCCCATTACTGAATTTATTTTGAAACTTACATACTAAATTTACTTCTTTAAATTAACGTAAAACTATGTGCAGCTTTTACTTAGTAAACTTAGTTAGAAATGTAATAAATACATCGTTGACACATCATTGTAATCATTAATCCAAAAACATCATTGACACACATCATTGTAATCATTAATCCATACACATCATTGATCATGCCAAAGAATTTAATTTTCTTTTTAAAACTCTTAAGTGTTTTTATATGTCGTAAAATTTTTAAATATTTTAATGAGTTTTTATTTATTTAATTTAATGTTTAGGTGAGAATGATTTTAAAGCACTGGGAGAGTTTTCAATTTCTGCTGTTCTTGAAGAGGTATTCATTTTAATTTATGTATTTTGTATTAGTTTATTATATTTCATCTTTCATTGAAGTAAGATGCGAAAGTTTATTGTCAATTTTTTTGCATTTGTTTTTAGTTGCTTGTATTTCACATTGTGGAAACAAATTTTTATATATTGGCTTTTTTTCCCTTTTCAGAATCTCAGAGCATCATTAGTTGACATCAATGCACCAGAAGAAGAGCAGAAACGAGCAAGTGGAGGTTGGGTGTAAGTGAAAGATAAAGAAGTTCTATTAATATTCTTTATGCATTTTTTTAATACAATACATTTCCTATGAGTGAAATTTAATTTTCATGATTGATATAAGTTCATAAAAATAATTACTTAAAGGAAAAATGCAGTTTTTTTGCTAATTATTCAAATGTAATTTTATTTCCTTTTAAAAAATTTAAGATGAAAAGAATAACACTAATAGGATATAGAAATTAATAGGAAGAAGAACACTAATAGGAAATAGGAAGAAGAACACTAATAGGATATGTTACAATATCCTATTTATCCCAATAAATGTTACCTAGTGATAAAAAAGCTCTTTAAACTCAGTGTACTGGTTAATGCACTGAGTCAAATTTTATAGCATATCATGCTATAAAATTTGAGTTTCATTACTTGGGTAAGTTCATAAAATTTCCCTTCATATTTACAATAAGAATGCTGTACTTTTTTATTAGCTGAGTTAAAATTTTAATATTTCAAAACTTTACAAAAAAGAAAAGAAAATGATTTTATATTATCAGCCTTTCATCTCTTCAGCGGGTCGATAAATGAGTACCGAGCATGCTTGGGAACTAAACACTGGAGGTTTCGCATTAGGCTGACCACCTAACCGGAGCATCTGTTCCTGCACCCCAGAGCCCTAGGTCAAGAAAACTGAGATGGGCACAGTAGGCCTTGGCCCTCTACAGGCTGTTGCGCCACCGAGTTTAGTAGTAGTTTTAGATTTTATATTATAATTTCATATTTATTGTGATAAGTGTTGCCAAATACTGAAAGGAAAAAAACGCTTCAAGAGAAAAACCTCTTTGATCCATTATATCTGCGAGTGAACACATACGACACATAAAATCTGCTAGATGATTTTAGGAAAAAATTATTTGCAGTTTAATTTGAACTATAGTATTTTTTGATTAATTAAATTATCACTTAACAAATGTATTTTAAAAAATTATTTCTCAGTCATTAATTTTAAATTGTAAGAAAATAAGTATTACTTCCTTAAAATACTATTCACACTATAGAAAATATATTTTTCAATTATTACTCTGCTATATTGCTTGCAATTATTATTTTACATTATTTATGGATGCTTCAAATTAATTAAGGTTTATACAATGATATAAGGTTTTTTCTAATAAAATTTCTGATTGATCTCATGAATTGATTCATAACTAAACCTTCTATAAAAAGTGCAAATTTTTCATTTTTACATTAAAATAATTGCTGTCCATTAATTTTAAATGTGTTTAAAAAATCTTAAATTTAGTGCATATTTTTTGTTTACATTATTTATATAAATTATGATTTGAAAATTTAAAATTAAATTAACCACATACATTTGAAATATTTATTATTCAAGGTTTAACTTATTCAATTTCTTAGGTGTAAAGAAGTAAATAAGAGTTTAGCTGTGTTTAAGAAAACAACCCACTTTGAATCATGTGTGTTTGTTAGGTATGTTTTCATTTCCACCTTCTCTTTCACGTATTTATACAGTTTGAGATTTTCTCCTAGTATTAAGTATTGTTATGTGGATGCTTTTTCTCCCTCTAGCTGAAGGTATTGATTTCTCTTTTCATATTTCACTGTTATTTTATCTGCTCTGTTGTTATACCATAAGAGGCTATGCCTATTGATTGTTTTTAATCTAACAATCTTAGTTTAGTGTTGTTATTTCAAAATAAAAATTAACAATCAATAAGTATCCAAATCAATATACAGGAGTATAATATTAATCACAGTATTCGTGCTGAACAATAAAGTCAAATCAAGAATTCAGGGCTGATTGTGCTCTGGAAAAAATCCGGATTTTTCGGTAACAGTGATCCTGGAGTTACCGGNTTTCAAAGGTGGAACTTAAAAACACAGTTTATTTTATTTGTTTGTAAGGGAGAGCCAGAGAGATACTTTATAAGTTTATAATCATGATTAATATTCATTTTTTATCAGTAAATAGTTGTTGTAATCATAAACTCAAGAAAAAAAGACATTTGTAAATTTTAATTACTTCTCCAGGTCATCATAGGTATGTGTAAATGGTATAGGTATGTGTAAAATTGTAAATATATTTTAAGTAAACTAAGAAATATTGAGAAAAAGGAAAAATAAACTTGTTTGAATTTTTTTCAATTTAAACTTTTTAACTCAAGAAATTTTCCGGAATTTTGACTTGGGCTCACAATCTCCCCTGAGAATTCCAACCCATCAATTCTTATTCAAATAGTATTACCCTATTTTCTTTTAGAAAATTATGCATAAAATTGTTTTGAAAGAGTATTCACTTGTAATGTAACAGAACCATATGAAAAAATAAGTGTCTCACAAGCCATAACAAATTTTAGTTCTTCCCTTCATTTATTTATTTATTTATTTTTAATTACAAAATTAGTAATTGTAAATACAGTATCGTAAAATAAGCTATTAGCTGGAAGTAGCTTTTCTAACCAAAATTAGATATGGAAGAGGTTTGGTGTTTGTTTATACTTACTTTAATATTGAAAACATAAACATTGGTTCTCATTGCTCTAATTGTATCTTAGTTTATTAAATTGTTTCAAATATGTATTTATTGCTGAGGTATTTTTTGATAAATACTAAGGAGTAGTTATTACATTATTTTTTGTTGATAATTTAACTCACACAATAGATTCTCGACAATCCAAAGCAAATAGGACTCCGGATAACCTTCGGAAGTTTATGTCCTTAGTGTGATACTATTTAATTTTTCTTTTTCTTACAATGTAGTTTTTGTTTAAAGTATTATCACACATTGAACATTTGCATTTCATTTTTGACTCCTGTCTTAGTATTAACCTGATATTTTTTCTCTATCAGTTATTTGTGTAAAGGTATCATTCCTACATCATTTGAAGCAGTTTGGAAAACATTATGCAACCCTCTTACTCGTTTTATGTATGATGATACAGTAAAGGTGAGATTAATTTGATTTCAATTATTTATTTCACATAATATTAAATTTGATTTGCTCCTGTGCTGTAGAAAAGCATATATATCTTTTATTTATTTGAGATGTGTTTTTGTTCCCCTTTGTGTGGTATTTTTACTGTATTTTAGCAGCTATTCATGATTTTATTAAGTTATTTTAACATGTTTGCTGCCAATCTCACTCCAGTGTGGGATGCTATTCTAGTGATCCTGTACCGTCATAAAAATCAGCCGTAAACATGTTAAATGTATGTTGTAAATAATATTGAGCGTGGAAATCTGGTTCTTTATACAATGAATATAATTGATTGTATAATTACAAGGTTGCTACTCCTCAGGGAGAACAGGGAAAACCTGGAAAATATAGGGAATTTAAAAATCACCTAAAATAACAGGGAAAATGCAGGGAATTTTGATTTTTTCTTTACAAACTGGGAAAATACAGGGAATTTTGTTTCTTACTTTTGTCTTTTAAAAAATGGTGACCACTCAGAGCCTAATCTGTGGGATATTTAACCATGATATTTCAGCTATAATAAACTATTTCATTTACTATAACATTTTTTAGGTATGTTCAGCTGTTTTTCCAGCAATTAAAACTAATAAATATAGTTAGCCCAATATAGCTCACACAAGAGCTCAGTAATTGTTGTTTGCTCTTAACATATTGTGTATAATGTGTACTAGGAATACACAGGGAACTTTTTTCCCAAATTTGAGTGGCAATAATTTTTGTAGTGTTTGTATTTTATCATTAATATCTGTATTTTAACTTGTTTCTAGAAAATAACTGTACTTGGGGAATATTCTGGAGGGCAAAAATTAAGTAAGTATTAGAAACGTAAAAAATTCCTTGAAAATTTAGTGCATATTGTTAATGTTTGAGATAAATGTTATACAGTACAGAACCCGTTATCCGGAAATCAGAAAACCGGAAAACCAAAAAACCGGAACGAAATTCGATTAGTTTTCCCTTCATTTTTTTAAAAAAAAAATAAATTTATTTTCCTCATAAGATTTTAGGATTTTTCGCTCTTTTTTGAAAGATGTTTACCTTACCATCATTTTGGAAATAATCATTAGTGTATTACTTCATCGTTTTTTCTTCTTTTTAAGATTATTTCTATTTTTTTTCTTTTTTTAGTTGGGTTTAACTATAAAAAAAACGGCTTTTTGTAGCGATTCAGAAAACCGGAAAAATCAGTTATCCGGAATATCGATGGTCCCGATCGATCCGGATAATCGGTTCCCTACTGTACATAACACTTAATCTGTGAATGTTTCAGTGATTTAATGCTTTAAATAAGGAAGAATAACTGTAATACATTGCCTGCCAATCTCATGCCAGTAGGGAATGCTATTTTAGTGTCTATCACCTACTGGCTCAAGACTGGCACTAAACATGTAAAACACATAATTTTGAATAATAGTACAATATTGACTATATAATGCTGATCATCTGATCCTTATGTTATGCAACACTTTTTCGACTCTTGTTAAAAGCTTTCATTATCACAATTGAGGTTACCCAATTATTTATTCATTTTTGGACCTTGTATCATTAAATTCAGTTCTATCCAATCACTGACAAGAATTCCAAAATTTGTCTGCTAAATAAGGCCAATAGAGATGCTTAAGCCATAGTCATTTTATTTGTCTGCCTACCTTTCATTTCAATGTTAAATTAGGTAAACAATGGTTTGCCCTTAACTACTACAAGCTTTGTGTGAAAAATGCTTGTAGTTATTAACAGCATTGTGTAAATTGAGTGAATGATAATGGTTAGGTGATATATTTCAAACAATAATAGAAAACAAAACAAAAGTCAATTAGCAAATTACAGATTAAACAAAAAACTATAATTTTTTGTGTAATATTGTATGGTTAATTAAAATAAAAAAATAAAACATTAGAGTTCTTCTTAAATTTTATTTTAGTTTATAATTGTTTTCAATGGTTTTACTCATATTTTTGACATATCTCTTGACTTGGATGTCTTATAATTGTGATTCTACTGTTCTAACTAATATAGGATAAAAACACCAAAAAATTTAACAAATAAATTTATAAAATGCTTTTTGGTTAAATTGAATAAATAAATAAAAACCAAATCAACAATTTTTAATGCAAAGATTAATAATGTTTTAAAACCTTTATATAATTTCTGACTTCTTTTTCAAATATTACTCTAAAATAGACTTAGTATATTAATTGTTATTATTTTAGTTCACATGTACAACGAATCTGTCTCGCTATTAAGAAAGGAAGTACAAGATTTTTGTGTCCTACAAACAGAAAAAAAGCAAGGATCTCAATTTATATTAGGTTTCCATTCAGTAAAAGATGATGTGTGCCCACCTATTAGGGATGTTGTTCGTGGAACTGTAAGTGACCTTTCACATTTTTTTTTTGGTGAGGTTTTAAAAAAATGTGGGGAAAATATTTCATAATAACATGATTGCCTAAATATATTGTTGATCATTTTTAAAGTAATGAGGTATTTGCTGGCTGTTACTTAGATTTATATGTCGATACTACATTACTAGTATTTTATTCGATTGCTTTATGTTTCAGAATATACTGAAATTTGTTAAATGTACATTTATGTTACATATATTTTATTTTTAAGACGAATATATTGATACATTTTATAATCATATGTATATAAATGTTATATAAAAATTATTAGATAATATTATATTAAAATTTAGGAGAATATGCCAAGAATAACTGTGTAGTGATATAAAATTTTCTTCTTTTTTTCTTTCAACCTGCACATTTTTGTTACTAAGTATTGTGACTGGTTTCATA
>NC_092208.1:57920469-58037378 GCF_043381705.1 Parasteatoda tepidariorum
TTTTCCAACACTGTATTTATTTTTATCATAACAAATAGACTGCGATTACCTGACGGGGGAAAAATATTGAGTTAACGTGCACATTAATTTTAAAAAAAAAAAAAAAAAACCAAGCAAATTTACTTCTAAAGAAATTGCTTAAAAATGTTGCTCCTTATAATTCAGCACGCCCCTCCACCCCCTTTCTCAAAATAACTAGATTTTCGCAAAAGGGGTGGGGGCGTTGCAATTTTTCTTTCCTCCATAGGGGGGCGGTAACGCTAAAAAGGTTCAGAATCTATGATCTAAACTATTGATTTTATCAACTTGGTTTTGATCTCATTTGATTTAGAGTAAAACATTACATCTAATACTGCTCTCCCTTTCATTTTCCTTCCCAGCTGGGGGTCCCAGTGCACCATTTTTATTTCTGATAACAAAAAATAAAGGTGAAAAAAAAAATCACTCACAACACACAATCAAAAAGTTGATCATGGGCTTAAGAATAATGGTACTTATTGATTGTTGGATTGGAGAAAGATCTGTTTGAAAACAATACTTTCATTTTCTTTATAAACTGCCTCTGCGGCAACATTAGATATTTAGACTATTGGTCTTGAAAATTTTAGCTATAGATTGCTGAATCTTTTCAGGGAGTAAAAATTAAAACATCAGTTTCATATTATCTTTATGCTTTAAAAAAATATTCAGGAGTATAATACACTAATTTTGAAGGTATAATGGTCAAGGATCACACAGAACTGGCTTTCTTTCCTGCTGGCAATTATTTTTAAACATTTATTGCAAACAAAATATCTTTTTCTGATTAGTATTATTTGTCTCTCTGCATGTTGTTATTCATGCAGTTCTATTGTAAATTTGTGATAATCAAAATTTTTTTGAAGTCCTAAAATGTTTATTTTCAATTTAAATTGCTCTTAATGCTATTAATTTTTACTCCTACTTACTTCTGCAAATTTTTACTTTTTATACTTATTATTACTGTTTTTTAAAAACATTTTGCTAAGTACAATTATTATTATTAATAAAATTTTTAAACTAATTATTAATGCAAGATGTTATTCAAAATGTTAGTTCACTTAAATTGTTAAAATTAAATACATTATTAGTTTTAATTTCAAAAGCTGTTGCTTATAATTAGCTGTTAATATCTTGTAGATATGCAATACCTGGAATTTTAAGTAAGTTTTTACTACTTAACTTAATAGTTAAAGATATTACTTTCTTTAAATGTTAGAATTCATCTGCGTAGAATAATTGTTATATTGTTATAATTATAATAATAATTTACCTGTAAAGTAAATAAGTTCTTTACACATCTTTTTTCTCCCAGATCATCGCAAGTGGATGGGTGGTTGAACCAGTTTCTATTAATTTTCAATCTTGCCAAGTGTCTTATCTTGTTCAGGTAATACATAAAAAAACTTCACCAACATTAATATTTATTTCTTTTTTTTTCAGGAATTTTTATTTGAAAAAACATAAAGCTAAATATTTAAATTTCATAGTTATTAAGACTGCATTTTTATTATAATTATTATCAAAATTTTTTTTGTTTCTCCAAAGTTCAATAAATCCCTCAAGCTAGATACTGTAATCAGTGTTGTTTTTATTTCTTTTTCGCTTGTACAAAATACTTTAGTTTATAAATTGTGACTCTTACATAATAAATGTTAAAAAAAATATAATTATGATTATTTTTTATTACTTCTCAAAAATTAATGTTAAAATTTTTTTAAAATTATTATTTATTGAAATTATTATCTACTGTTTTTTTTTGTTGTTTTTTTACATCCGCTGTTGAACAGCCGATCCAATTTTTTGGGTTTATGACTACTAATTTTCAACTCCATAGCCTTGTAATTTTGAACCAATCCAGAAGACAAGGAAACTCCTGTCTCAGTACCCCAGAGGTAATGATTTGTTTTGGGAACATGGAGGACTTTGTAACTTGACAGATTTAACGTGCATCAGTCACCATTTACTACACGAGGAGTCTTCGGCCGGCGGGGATTGAACCCACATCCGCTGTTGAACAGCCGATCCAATTTTTTGGGTTTATGACTACTAATTTTCAACTCCATAGCCTTGTAATTTTGAACCAATCCAGAAGACAAGGAAACTCCTGGCTCAGTACCCCAGAGGTAATGATTTGTTATGGGAACATGGAGGACTTTGTAACTTGACAGATTTAACGTGCATCAGTCACCATTTACAGTCTGATGAGTCTTCGGCTGGCGGGGATCGAACCCACAGACTCTTAGACATGGACCCAGTGCCCTACCGACTAGGCTATCCCGGACTATTATCTACTGTTTATTGTTTTTATCCTGAGATCATGACTGAGAGGCTATTTTAAACAGGTTCATTATCGTCATAGTTGGCCAGACAGCCCAATGTGGGCCAATGCTTTCCTCTGAAAATTTCTCCATTATGAGTTCCAATTTATCTTTGATCTCCAATTTTTCCCTATCATAGCTTTCCATTTTACTCTATTTGTGGCCAGATATTTTTCCTTACTCCGTGACTTTCCTATTGTTTTTAATTCATTTTTGCTTCCTATTGACTTTCACAACCTGGATTAATTCTAACTGAAGGGGACATACATATCTCTATGATTTCAGTTTCTGTAACAGGTAAGTTTTTATGAGATAGGATTGTTAACCCTATGCTTAACACGCAACCTGGAGGGCCAGAGTGTTACCCCACTGACATGTCCGGCTTAGGTAACTCAGTGGGTCTTAAACGCACGCAAGCCCACTCTCCACGATTAGGGTATTACACCAAACGGTGGAAAAAATTTATGAAAATTTATAAATTTACAATGAGTATAAAATATTTTATTTGTACAAAATTCAGTACTTCCTGTAACAATATTTATGATGCAAAAGGAGGATAAGTAAATATATTTATTTATTTAAAATATTTGGAAATGTTTTTTTTTTCCTTCTCAGCTCAAACAATAAATTTTCAGCAGTTGTTGTAGATTGCCATTTTCATTTTCTGAAAGTTCATGCAAATACAAAAAGTTTCTCATTGTTTTGAAGGCTTCCGCAAATTTTTACTCTAATTTATTGTGCTTTCTAATTTATTATTTTGTCTTCATGGGTATCACTTTGCCCTTCTTCAACTTCTGCAAACATTTCTTCAACCAGTAACACCACAACATTCTCCATATTTTTCAAATGATGCATAAACATCAAATTTGTAGTTTGAAACATTTTACCCAAATTGTGACAAATCAACGTTATCTTCATTACTAGTATAGGAGTTAGTCAGTTGTTTCTTTTCACAAAATAAATTAACTTGAATACTTTTTCGAATGTCAGTGGAATTTCTAAACGTTAGATGCGGGACTTTGCTAGTTTTAAAAACGATCTAAATGGAAATTATTAAGCATTTGTGACAGCTCTGTTTAAACATATGATTCATGCAGAAAAACGAAAGATACAGGATGTTCAACTGTATAATAATTATTTTTTTTTCCATTTCTAAATAAAATATTATTATTATTACATATAAGAAATTTTTTTATAGCACTTAAAGATGTAAGCAGCTTGACGTATTATTGAAATAGTATTTTTCTTGGGTTTTTTATTATATTAACAATCATGCTAGATATCAATAAATTCTCTAATGAGTAATTAGAGAAATTAAGGCAAAATATATACATTTTATTTTGCTGACAACAAATATTTGTTCTTTTTATTTATATGAATCTGGATACCAGCTTGTGCTTATTATCACGTTGTAAACCATGGTTATCTTGTGCAGACTTTAAATTAAAAAATTATTTATTTTAGATAAAAAAATATTTATTGTTCTATACTGTGTGTCCACTGTATTATTGTTATAAACTGGGTTTCTACTGTAACTTCCTTTTATTATTGTTATTATTATTGTATTGTCCATGAATTAGCATTTAATTTTTTTTTCTTACTTAAGTATCATGGAATAATAATATTTAGTAACTTACATTTGACAGCACTACAATTTTTTTGAACAAGTAAAAAAACATTGTACTTCTAATTGTGTTTAAATTAAATTTGAACAAGATAAAAATTTGAATTCAAAATATAGAACTAAATCTGTTTTTCCCAGAAAAACTCAATTTTTATGATTACAAAATATCTATACTAAAAAGAGAAAAAAAAATGAATCTAAGTTTTGAAGGGAGTCTGATTTTGTTAATTTTTTTCAGGGGGATTGTCACATCTTTATTAAATTTAAGAGTCCTATTTTAATAAACTAAACTATAAAAGCTAAAGTTCTGGATACTGCATAAACAGCTACAGCATTTTTAAGGGATTTTAAGCATCCTTACAATTATTTTAAAAGTTAATTCTGCTGTACCATCCTTCTTATTTAGTATTGTACTTAAAATTAAAGATATTGGGTTATCTTACTATGCAAAGACTGGGTATGATATTTTTTTTTAAGTGCCAATCTCCATTTCTTTGTTTTTCCCATCTTTCAATTATTAATCGACTTTTATAAGTCAGAATGTCATGTTTTCAAAAGATGTAAATAAATAAAATTTCTTATTACTGAAGCATTTTGTTAGTTGCAAATTTTGTCTATTGTTATTTTGCCTTTGCAACATTATGTACAAGCAATACTTTATGGACTGTTATAACTTTCCTCTTCTTTTTTTTTTCACTGACAAAATGTTAAAAATGGCCACATTTCAGCTGAAAAAAATATACTCATCTTGTAGATTATGTGAAAAATTTGTGTTTCTTTAAATTCTGCACTATTCAATTTTGAAGATTGGTTGAAATTCTTACCAGTTTACACTCTTTCGTTTGGTTTCCTTTTCTGTGACCCTTACCTAATAATGACTGATACAGAATGTTCTTTGATTTTTTTATTTTAATGTTTGATCTGAACCGTTTATTCCAATATATTGACTGTAGTTTTTTCCTTATATCTTTTCATTCTGCAATAAAATAACTTGAACTTAAAATATAAATACACTATGTGGCAGAATAGCGGTAACAAAGCCACATTTTCGCTAAACGTTACGGAGTTCATGCAGAAGGATTTTTCAATTGGGAAAAAAAGAATTCAATTTTTCTTTTCTACAGAATTTTTTCGAATCTGTTTTTTTCTCATGCAGAATTAATTTAAAAAGATTACCTTACCAAATGGGGGAGAAATGCTGAAAAGGAAATAGTGCTATGCTTTTTTCTTGGTATTTAAAATATTGATGTTTTAATTGCTCAGTCATTACTATTGATACTCTCGTTTTTTTAAAGCAAAATATCTATCTTATTAAGATATGCAAAGTTCGAACAGTGCATTTAAGTAGTCCCTCTGATTTCATGGCAAATCCATATGATCCTTCAATTGTTTTTTTGACACTTGATGTGATAAATTTAACAAGTGCTTATACCCAATTATTAATTATCAAGTCCGTATATTTTTTCAAACAATCTTATTACGACAAACAAAATTCAAATCACATATTTAATTATTCACTTTTAATGAGACCGATTCCGCTGTTTTTTTTTGGCAGTTATTGCTACTGATTTTTATGTGGTTTTTAAAATTCTGTTATTTTTTTTATTTGATATAATTCTGACATGTGAAACACAAATCATGCCTTAAAATAATTATTTTTTGACATGCTCAGTTTACACTGATAGAATCCAGTAATTCATGTGATGTTTCAGTCGTTTTTTCAGTAGTTGTAGCTATTGATTTTCACATGGTTTTTAAAAATTCCGATAGATTTCATACAATATAGAAAATTTGACACGATTATTCAATATTTTTACACGATTATTCAATATCTACTTTTGGTAGTTATTGCTTTAGATTTCTGCATAGTTTTTAAGACCCAGTATTTTTAATATTACTTCAATTTACAACAAGGGAATATCGAAACACACATTTGAGTATTTCCTTTTTGACGAGTTCAATTTGCTTAATTTCGTTTTAAATACACGTGATTTTGTCATTGATTTTTTTTATAGTTATTGCTATAGATTTTGTAATTTATATATATTGTTTTAATGTGATAATGACTTGCAAAAGGCAAAAAGGGAACTAATTAGTGTCCTCTCCTTCAAAATGTGAGAATAGCACTCATAATAAATATACATTCTTTATATGTTGCTGAAAAAGATCGTTGCATTTACAATTAAAAAAATTATATATAGTTTTATTCCCTAGATTGAGGTTTTTTTTAAAAAAAAAAATCACAAAGCACTTCCGTTATAACAAGTTAGTAATATAAATATTTATTACAATTAAAGATTTCTTGCAAAAAGATAGGAGTGTTAGAACTGTTTGTTAAAGATCCTAGAAAAAATTCTGTCACGGAGGTTAAATACAATACTAACAAAGACTCAATTGGTATTGAAAGTTTATAAGAAATGATTAAAATCACTATTTTTTTTGATGTTGCAGCATATTTAAACATTCTACATTTTGTGAAAAAGTTGATGAAATATGAATTATTTTATCATTATGTTATTTCATATGGTTTTGTCAAAATTATTCCATTATTTATTAGTAATGAGTAAGTAAATGCAAAATTTTCCTTTGTCCAATATATTGAGATATCATGGAATATAATAAACATCTATTTTCTTTTCCGTGATGGGTTAGTTATGCTGAGAATTGACTGTCTATTCTGTTATACATTTAAAATAACTATCTTGTTAGTTTTAATGTATAATGCATTTAAGTTATGAAACAAGTAGTTTAAAGTATTTCATTTTATTTCTAGATGATTGTTGGCAGTCCAGAAGTCAACTCTATGGAAGATATCAGCAATATGCAATCTCAGTGCATTAACAACTTGAGCCTTTATCTCTCTGCAAAACCACCTAGTTATGGGCCTTCCTAATAGAACTGTTATTTTTTCAATGTGTTTAGAAGTACAAATTTTGTTACCTGTGTTTCAGAACAAATATTTCAATGCAGGTATAGTTTGTACACTGTAAAACAAAGACATTATATCAACGGTCACGCTTTGCTTTGAGGTAGATGATAATATTTCATTTTGAGGAGGACAATTAATTGCTCGGTTTTATATTATGTGTGTGTTGTTTGTATGAGTTTTAAGTGTTTTTAATTAAAAGGACTGCATATTTTGAAGAAATCTCAATATGATGTTATTGATGGAGCTTGTTTCGAGAAATATTTGCACATTATTTTAAAATTTTTATAAAAATTAATCTAGCAGACTCATACAGTCTTTAAACTGTTGTTTTTTGCATGTGTTAGATAATGCAAACATTTTAATAATATTCGCTATGAAAATGAAATATTTACCTAAAACTGCTTGTAGATAGTTAAATTTATAGATATAAATGAAATACTTATAAAATGGCTATGTACATTTAGATATTATGCTACTTAAATTAAAATTAGATTGCTGAATATGCTACAAATATTAAATGACATTTATGAAACATTGCATTGTACTTAATTTTATTTTGTTTTATGTCTCAATGTATTAGAAAATAAGAAAGTCAGAGAAATTTTACTGATTTTCAAGCTTTTTTTTTCTTTCTATAAGATGAGGGATATATAGATTTTACTTGTATTTTTTGACATATTCTGTAAATCATTTAAATTGGCCTTTTTCATATTCTTATAAAACTATTCTTTTAAACCTAATGAGTTCAGCAGATCCCTAAAATATCACATGTCCTCTTAAACACACATTGAAGACCCCTACGCTTACTAAAAACTTTGTTCAGTTTAACATATGTATGTGAAATGCAAGTAATGAAGGACAATATTAACAAATGGATATCATTGTAAACATAGTTGATAGTCATATGTTAACTTATTTAGGATAGTTACGAATAGCTTAATTTTGCTCAACTTGCAAATAATACTACAGCTGCCTGGGTCTGCCCAATTATTACGAACCATAGTTATGAAATTTAAAACATTGCAAGAATTGCTAATTAGCTTCTAGGTAAATAAAACGCTCCTGAAAATAGAGTTACAGTTCTGCAATAAAAAAAGAGAAGAAGACAGGACTGTACTCATACTTTTTACACCATGTTTATTCCCAAATAAACAGAAAAAGTAAAGCATTAGATACTCGAAAAACATCACTATATATATAGAGAGAAAATATTAGCAATGAACATTGAGTTTGTGGTTCTTGTAAGAGGTCCCACTCTAATCATGAAATCATTCCAAAAAACCAGTGAAGAATAAAAGGCAGAAGGTGGAGCTCTCTATTTTTTCATTTGAAAACTCAACTCTAATAGCTGCACATTCAAATTCTTCAGTCAAACTCTATTTTAATTTGCAATATCTAATAGTGTATGATTTGGCGGTTAATTTGAGAGAAATTTCAATGGTGTTATTTTTCATAAATTTGTTATAAAACAATGAAGTGCGAACTAATTTTTATTAATTTATTTATTTATAAAAAAAAACAATGCTAATATTTTGCTCAAACTTTGTCGCACACTTTTCTTCAATCAGTAAAATTGTTAAGATGTACTTAAGCATATGTGTTATCAGCGCAAATCAAAATTGAAGTACTAGTTAAATATATTTCAATGTTAATGATATCATTGTGCAAATGACAAAACATTACATTATATGTATATAATATTATTTAAATAAAATAACATTTAATTATCTCTATTGTCTGATTACTGTTACTTAACTATTAATCCAGTGACATCTAAACTTTTTCAATCGTTAGTTCTACCTCTAAGTATCTGGCAATATTTTAAAAGAATGTGGTATTATAAATGGAAATAGATTTATGTGTGTATTTCTTCATATTGCCTCTATTAGAAAGTCTCTATGGTCCAAAAATTGGGAATTTCTTTTTTAATCTATATTTAATTATTTTAGAAGTGTCTTTGTGTATAGGTCTTAGGCTAATAGGAAAATCCGGCTCTTTGCAAACTGCTAACATCACTTTAGAAGTTTTATTCTAATTTGCCTAACAAATGCTGTTTGCAGTGTACAAAAAGCAGAATTTTACTAATTAACCTACAACACAGGTACTAATTTTTACTCTTTTAGAGCAGTGGTCCCCAACCTTCTGGCTGTAAACAGGACATATTTTGAAGATATGATCAAATGTGAGTGGGTCTCCTTTGGAACAATAAATTGTTTCCATTTTAATTTAATTATCCCTTCTGGTTTGTCCGACTTTTTATAGACGAGTGGTTAACGGAGCTGAGATAAAGCTTAATCTGAGATAAACTTTAAACTAAGATTCGTCACCTAAAGCTGCTGTGTCACCTAAATTATTATAATTTATTTCACCTAATTATAATAATTTATGTCACCTAAAGTGGCATAAATTTGTTTATGTTTGTAATGTATCATTGTCAACGATTACCCCCAGATGGAACCGTCTCATTGCAAAGAAACAAGTTCAGGGTTCTCATTGATTTAACGTTCTAGTAAGTTAAAATGTTAAATCACTTTATATTTATTTTTTGGTGTAACTGTATTTTATTTTGAAGGCATGTTTAAATACAATTAAATTAAAATTAATAAATCAAAATAATCTAAAATATAAGCAATCATCGTCCCCCCCCCTCAGTGGGCCGCGGGAAAATTATCAAACGTTGACAAGTCCACGGTGATATAAAGGTTGTGGAACATTGCTTTAAACAACCTCAAACAAGCTAAGGTATAAATAAAATGACTTCATACACCTCAATAAATACCTGACTTCCTTAGTTGAAATAAGGTAAATTTTTTTATACCTCAAAAATACCTCTTGTTATGAGTGTCAGAAAACCAACCTGTATACCTTAAAAATCACTTCCTCAATCTAGTTAGTTGATATGAAGTGAATTTAAAACAACCTTAAAATAAACTGAGGTATAAATAAAAGGACTTCATACACCTCAATAAATATCTCACTCTCTTTAGTTGAAATAAGGTAAATTTTTTTATACCTTATAAATATCTCTATTTAAAACAACCTCAAAATAAGCTTAGGTATAAACAAAATGACTTTATACACTTTAATAAATACCTCATTCTTTTCAGTTGAAATAAGATAATTTTTTTTTATACCTCATAAATACCTTTTTTGTTATAAGTGTCAGAAAAACAACCTGTATGCCTTAAAAATCACCTCAATCTGCCCGGTTGATTTAAAGTGAATTTTAAACAACCTCAAAATGAGCTGAAGTGTATGTAAAACAACCTCGTACACCTCAAATACAACCTTTATGAGGTATAATTTTTATAGTTATTTTCTCAGAAACCTCAAATATACCTCAAAACAACCTCGATAGCTCAAAAATACCTTAAATTTTCGTATGGGCTGCGACTGCAGCCCCAATAGCCCTCCCTAAGTCCCCCCTGAAAAAGAGTTCTACGTGAGTTTTCAAAAGCAGGACATTCTAATTTTAAAAAAGATATTGCCAAGTTTGAAGCAACATGGCTGAATAATCCAAAGGGTGTTACAGATTTTTGGCAAGCTTCTTATGGGCTTGAACTTTTAGCTGTTACAGAAAGAATCTATTTTTTAAAATTTTATTCCTGCTCACCCGCGCCTTCGTGCAAAAAGAAGTTAACGGTTATTTTTATTAAGAAAAGGATAAATATAAATTTAAAAATTAAATTAAATAAAAAAAAAGTCAGCATGTATATAATGTCTATATCAGCAACATTTATTACATGTTTGCTTATTACTTTTTCTTTCGACCGATAAATTCGATTTATTTACTTTTACTTGCAACAGTTTGATTCGTATCAAAACCTGACTAACCCAAATTAAATACTTCAGACATCATTAAATTAAAATCTCTAATTTTAATAATTTACACAAAATGTATTGTTTCTAGTCTTTCAAGTTTTTTTAAAATCATAAATGTATTTGAAATAACACGTTATTATCTCAAAACTGCATATTTGGATTAGATAGTGCTTAATGCGCCCACGAATAACTTCATTTGCATATCTGATTGTTGATAACAAAAAAGTTGCAACCAATTTTATCATCTCGGCGCAATTCTCGAATTTTGAACTACAAATTCATATTGATAGATCTCAGACATAAGATACTCAGATTATATAAGATGCAGATGACAAAAACGTGTTAGATAAATTATATATTTTAATATGTATTTATAGATAGCATTTGTTTATCTCGTGTTAGGATAAAGAAAAAATAACAATCAGCGATTTCTTTTGCATATGATTAAAAAGAAGATTGTTTTTCTGCCTGGTTAATTATATAAACCAATTTCATAAAACACGGACATGCTTGTCAATAAGCATAATGTGTTTCGAATTGATGAGCTCCGATTAGAAACACACTTATGTAACTGACCTTCGCATCCAACAATAGTGTTTCCGTTTTAAATAAATTTCGTCGTATCTATTATTTTAAAATGGGAGCTCTGATTATTTTCTTCTGTGATATCATTTTGGCAAGTTATCTGATTCCTGCAACTGACTATTTAAGTTCCCTTATTTTCGAAATTTCTTAAGTATTCAAAGTTGTGGAGTAATAATGGAGTTGACAACAGCTTTACTATTTACGTGCTTAATTGCTTTTATTATTTATTTGATTGCTGGACGGGATGCTCGCAAATTGCCTCCAGGTCCTTATGGATTACCTTTCGTTGGTTACATCCCATTCATGAGCTCTAAGCCGTATTTGGACTTGCAGAAATTAGCGAAAAAATATGGCAGCGTTTTCAGGCAAGTGTTCCATTTTTAAAACTATTTAAAATATTAGTTCAGTATAATTAAAATTCTTAGTGGCGTTACGGAGGGTCATGTACCCTGTAAAAATGATTTATTTACTTTAGTATTATTTTCGTATTTTGCGCATACTAATAGTTCCTTTAAAGAGGACATTTACGTTTATGCTTGAAACTTATTGAATTGATTTTTTAATATAAATTTGTCCGTCTTTAATTGCCCCTCTTCCGAAAAAAAGAAAAAAACGTCCAGTAGTGTCGATGATTCTGTTAACTGATTTCATTACCTCAAAATAAATAAAATTATTTATTAAAAAAAAGTCTTATGGAAGATGTTTCTTTATCACTACTTAAAATATACGTTTTCAAATTACTCTTCAAAAATGAAAATAAAAATGTACATTAAAAAAATCATAAATAATTATTCCAGCGAGGAAAAATATGGACATTTTTTAAATCCTTATTTGGGTTAGTTTTATTAATGATAAAATTAAAAATATTGAGATTAATTTGATGAAATGAAGTGAAAGAAAAGGGTGAATGTTAAAAAAAGAAATGCCTTTTATTTTCATGCCAAATTAACGGTATTGTATTGAATTGATAATAAAATTAATTTAATTATAAAACTAATTAATTGCAAAAATAATTAATTATAAAATTAATTAATTTCAAAGTAATTATAAATTACTTAATTATAAAATTAATGAATGCGAAATTAATTTATTACAAATTATTTAATTATGAAATTAATGAATGTGAAATTAATTAAATTTAAAATTAATAAATGTGAAATTAATAAATTATAAAATTAACAAATATGAAATTAATTAATTATAAAATTAATTGTAATATTTTAAAGGGCGATCTTTTGAAGTACGGCTTGCACCGCGAATTTACAGGTGGGAACCGGTTTTCTAGTCGGATCAGTGGCCAGCGTATATGCAGAACAGTTTTAAAAAGAGAGCTAACATTTCAAGCTATGACAAAGATGATTTTTGACTTGATCTTTCGACCAAGATTAATTAAAATCATAAAATTAATTAAAAAAATTGTGAAATAAAAAATAAAAATTATTTTAATAGCATGGTTGCTTTAACAACATCTATATTATGATAAGTTAAAATTGTAAATGATTCTTCGATTCCAAACCAAAAAATACATGAATTTAAAAATTTTTTAGAAATTCCTAGCACTCTCCGAATATCTATAGTCTTGCTAGCGCTCTTCTAAAAGTTTTCTCCGCTTATCGGGAAACTGTAGCGCTCACCTTGGAAACCTATCACCGAAAGCAGGGTTTTTTAAAGTTTTTTAGTGTGGGGACCCTATAATATTTGCGAAAATTTTGTGGGGCCCAATAAGCAGTGTGCAAATCCGACATACGCTTGAAACTGTTAGTTTGAAGTCATTAACTTTAAGACATAGAGCAATGTTAAAATTTTAAATACGTGACAAACTTGAAAATATAATAAAATAATAAAAATGCGTTGAAATGTTTTTTTATTTGTCTTTAAAGTTTCATCTATATCAGTTTTCAAATACATTGTGAAATTATTTGGTAATTGTAAAATTATTATAATAAGTTAAAGAAATATTAAAATTGCTCACATTTCTGGCGATCGCTTCTAAAGATCGGAACCCGCAGGTCTAAGAAATTCTGATCTAAACCATCATTACTGATTAATTAGACAGAAGCTTTGATGATTTTATTAATTAATTCCTTGTTTCTACTGGGAGATTGAATAAATATAAGTTAGATGATATTTTTTCATTTGTTGGCCTTTTTTCATATTTTTGAGTAAACATTTGTTTTTACAGATTGCGTTTAGGTACTCAAAACACTATAGTTTTAAGTGACTATCAGTCTACCAAAGCTGCTTTTTTTCAAGATGCATTTATGGGAAGACCACCTGTTTCACCTTTTGAGCTTAACAAAGAAACTTTAGGTAATTAAAATTACTATAATCATATTTTTTAAAATCATTTTTCAGCAAATGCAAAAGTTATTAAAAAGCATCTCATATTTTTCTTCGAAAATCCGATCTTCAAATGTCAGAACTGTAATTGAAAGTGTTATTGAAAAATGATATTATTCCTTAACAATACTAATGTAAAATTTAGTCTCTTTCCACGCACCCATTTTTAATTATACTTAAATTGAATTAATTTTCACGTTTATGAGAGGAAAATAATATAATCAAAATTTTGGTTTCTTTTCGACTAGCTGTAGTGCTAAATTTTAAATAAGAACTCTGACCCGGATTAAAATACAAGCATAACTTTTCTCCTGATTGCTAGAAGTAGAATTTAAAGTTAAAAGAGTTTTTGACATCTCTCGGACTAGCTAGAGAGCTCGAATTTTAATTTGAGCTTTATACTAAATGACAATACAATTTTTTCTCGTTTTCCTATGACTACATGTAAAATTCATCATTATTTTATAGCCAAACAGAATTTATTTCCAATTGAAATAGTGGCCAGTTTCTGACATTAACAAACTAACAGATACGAAACTGAAATAAAAATTAATAAAATATTTAAAAAAAGCAAGTTTTTAATTTGAACTAAAAAGAAGAAAGCAATTTTATTTTTGTTGTATGTAAAAGGAAAAACGGAGGATACATTTTTTAAAGCAGATTTTTAGCATTCCTATAATGTTTCATGTTTTTCGTCTTAGATGTGACAAAAATAATTTTTTTCCTTTTTCAGTTCATTTAGAAAATATGGTTACCCGAAAACTTTTTTAATATGCTGTATGAATAAAATTATTCAAGTAGATTTTATTGTGAAAGAGTGAAGCATAATTTTAGCGTTTTTCAAAATAATGACGGGATAAAATGCTCTACTAAATTTGCATGTCATCGAAACATGTTATTGAGGCTCTTTAAGAGTAGATATACATAAAATTTTTAATATCATATCTCGCCGATTTGCTAGTTTTATAGACATAGATTTTGCATATCGGGATAATTATTTTATTATATCAGGCTGAAAATCAGATAATTTAAGTAAGTTTTTACAAAATGCAGTTTAAACTCAGTACGTACAACCATAATTTAAAAAAAAATATTCCTATACATTTATGTTCGTAGCCAAGGCCTACTAAGATGGTGATATTAGTACGCCATACTTGCAACGATTATAAATGAGAAGCTTTGTGCATGAACCCAGCTCAAATGTTCCAAAAGATTTTCAATGAGTTTTTAACTATCGGCAATATACCTACTTCGATTAGAACAAGAATCGGGCACAACTGCATCATCAGTCTTCTCCTATGTAGTAAATAATGTAGAGAAAAGGCAGACATATGTTAAATAGTCTTTTTTTTCAATTTCAATTTTCTTTCATTAACAATTAGTGTAGCTGGGCTTACCTTGTTGCACTAATTCCTTTAAAATATGAGCACGTTCTGCAATATATTATTTAAGGTATTCATTTTGAAGGAATCACTGGTTTATTAACGCATTCAAAAAAGCTCTTTTTAGTTAGTATTGAATAAGTTTATTAAAGAGTTAAAATTGTTCTTTAAATGGTTTTTTAATAACTAAACATTTATAAAACATGTGATGGTTTAATCTTTCATTAGAAACCGGTGCTTTCAATGAATTACCATGGAAAGAGCAAAGAAGATTCTCCCTTCACATGCTCAGAGATCTCGGATTTGCAAAAACACGAATGGAAGAGCACTTGAAAGTAAGATATTTAACGATTGTTTCAAAGCAAGATATAATTATTTAAAGCTAGATATAATCTAGAATAATGAAATGAAAGTTTTGTACGTTTGTGTTTTTCTTATAACCCAAGAAAACTGATCCGACAAAACTGCTCTGGAGACAAAATATAAAATTAAACTGGGTTAAGGCGCATGTGGGCATCCAGGGCAACGAAGAAGCTGACGAAGCAGCCAAGATGGCCATTGGGTTAGACACGGTGGAACTCCAAGGGCTGAGGACCCCAAAACAGGTTAAGAGTAAACTAAGGGATAGTATCCTTATTAAATGGGCAGAGGAGTGGAGGAACTGTCCAAAAGGGAGGCAAACCTATGATCTCATTAAAACACCATCAACTAAAAGGTTACTTACAAACTTTTACCTAAATCAATTCATTACTGGCCACGGAGTGTTCGGAGTGTATCAAAAAAGGTTTTTCAACAAAAGTGGTATCTGTCAATATTGCACGGAAGAACAAACCATTCACCACCTACTTTTTGATTGTGCACGCTTCCGGGCACTCCGAGGGGATATCTTTACTAATAAAACTGAGCATCAGATCTTCTCAAGTAATGACTGCAAAAATATNCATCGACCTCAACTGCTGCCACGACACCCTTTATTCCGAAAAAGTCGGAGATGTGGCCAGGACTGTGCTCCATGCCTTCGGTCCCATTTGACTTGTACTTTAACCTTTCTGCACTTGTCAAACGACAACAACAACAAAGAAAATATTAGTGGTGTTTGGTAGCTTGTAGCTCGATTAGATAAAAAGGAGTTTATGTTTCTATAAAACTAAATGATGCTTAATTAATTTGGCAGTAGGTACTAATTCAAATAAAAAAATAAATTATGTAAAAAAAAAGTGAAATTAATGAAAAAGCGGTACTAATTAATTTAGTAGAAAATTCGCTATACTTTATTGTCGCCAATAATGCTTAATTAATTTTGGTAATAGACACTACTGGGAATTGGTGCAGTGTAAATACGTGACAAATGCACTAGTGCAGGTACTAAGTGCTATGGTGTATGAAAGCACGTAGCATTTAAAAGTAAGATCTTTAGCGGGCATCTAATCGTATGATTTAAGAGGCATTTAAAAAGTAGAATTTTTAACGGCTGACCTAAAAATTAAATCTAATGAGCATTTAAAAGTAAGATATAATGTGTCACGTGCTTTTTATAACTCACATTTTCGTCATAATAAGCATTTAACAATGGATATAGAAACTTTTCCGGTTTTATGCTTTATATACGCAATGTGCGATGGAAAATCAGGTTTCCTTAAAATTTGAGAGTATTATAAAACCAATTAAAAAAAGCTTTTGCTTATTAAATGCTTTTCCCTACAGCATAATGGAAATTTATGTACCATTGACATTTTTTATGAGCTTTTTATTATTCATATGGAGTATATAATATCTATATAGTTAATGTTTTTTTCTTAATGTCACATGAGATTTTCAGAAAAATTGATATCTATTTCGTTTTAGATCTACAAACTAATCTGATAGAATTATGTTGTTAAATAATACTAGAAAATACTAACAGGGTTTTTTTCTTTGTAACTTTTCCCTTTTGTCTACAGGATAAAATTAACGCCCTCAAGAGTCGCAAATACATTTGTATAGAATGAAAATACTTCAAAATACATTTGTTTTTTATTACAATATAATATTTTCTTATTGTCTCAGGACAATTTGCTAAACAGCTTCCTCTATAACGTGAGTAAACGCAACTCAGAGGAATAAATGTGTTATTATTTTTAAAGGTTTAAATAATATTGTAAAGCAAACATGAAATTAATATTTAATATTTTTCATAGAATTTTTTGAATTCATTTCATATTATTATCTTATTTCTCCCTTACTTTTTCTAGGAAGAAATTCATGATTTGTTAGAACATTTTGAAGAGTTTGGAGGAAAGCCAATTGTTCTTAAGCCTCTTTTAGCTCCTAGCATGTCTAACAACATAGCCACGCTTGTTTTCGGGCAAAGGCTAAAATATGATCATCCAGTGCGTCGAATGCTGGATAAGGGTTTAGGTGACGCTGCTGCAGCCGCTGGACAAGTAGCTTGGGAACTATTTTTTCCATTCCTAGCCAGCGTTGTAAAATTGCTTGGTTTCGGTGGAGCTGCTAAAATTGCTAAAACTCAACAGGAAACTAAAGAATATATCCAGTAAGCATACATTACCTAGATGCTGTAATATTACATTCGTATTTAATTAATACGAAATTTAAAGATGTGATATTCACTGTTAGAAATTTGGTTCTGCAACTACAGTAAAATAATCGGCTGCAGTCTGTCCATCTAGTGAGGAGTAAAGTATATGGATCGGAACATTTTTACCCTTTCGGCCTTGAAACCAAATGTAATTCGTATAATTGAAAAGCCGCGAATTTTGTAACCATTTACTACTAGCATGATTTCAAAACTGTAAAAAAGAGGAAATTTAACTGGACATTGGAGTTTCTTGTATAGGCTTTTCCTCATGTTTGGAGTTTAGGGCGCAAATGGAGGATTTCTAGGACTCAATCTTAAAGATTCGAGGGAGGAACTTGAAATATGCTGCAAAAACATTCTTTCTCTAAATATAAATATACATTTTTTTCGACGCATTCGGATTTCTGACCCCCTAAATTGAGAGGGTTGGCGAGAACTGGGAAATATGGTCCCAATGGTTTGATCATTAGAGTGGTCCAAAGTTTGGATCGTTTATTGTTAATTTTATTTTTTTGAAAATTTTACCATATTTCAAACACAATTATTAAATTCGTTTATATAAAGATAATTCCATGCAAGATATTATTTTTGGTAAATATTTATTATTTTATCTTAGAATATAAAAAAAAAATTGAATTGTAAGGTATATGCAATTCTTTACATCATTCCAAAGAATGCAATTTTACGTGACAAAATACAAAATCTGAGAGAAATCGGTCTAATAATTCATGGAAAATCGAATTAAAAAAAAAACAGCTTTTTTAAAATTCGATTTCTTAGGAAATATTCAACTGATTTCGCTGAAATTTTGTATTTTGCTATGTGCAATTACAATATTTAAAATGATGTGAAAAATCGTATATCTTACGATTCAAAATTTTTCGACTGCTATCAAATAATATATTAAAAAATAAAATGTATTTACTATTATTAAACAACTTTAAAAAATACTGCTGCATAGCAAAGCAAACCAATCTTAAATTTTGTTGCATTATTAGTAAGATTTTTTCTAAAACTGGGTCGTACAAGTTAATCTTTACTTTCTGCTATATGTATTAGGATTCAATTTTAATAAAAATGTGCTGCAAAAGTAGCACTTTATTAAGATTGTAGAATGTTTGCACGCTATTTGGATCAAATGTTGAGCTAGTTTTCTGAAATTATATCAAAATATAAATAATATTATCTCCCATATAAATAACAATAGTACTTAATTATGTTCGTATGTAAATGCAAGATTTTTTATAAATGTTAATTGATAAAACTATATACATTTTTTAAACTTATTTTCAATTATTACCAAAGTAACTAAGGTTAGGTTTCATAATTAGGTTTCAATGTAATAAGAAAATAAAGCATGATTAAGTAAATTTCCTATAAAAAATACCTATAAATACTTTTAAAAATATAGTTTATTTTAAATATAAATTTAAAGTTATAAATTTTAAAAAATACAGAATGTTGACATATAGGTAGACACAAAATCAAGACATGTTTTCTCAAAATTCAGTATGAAGAACAAAATATTTTAATTTCTACATGCATTAATAAATGATGTTATATTCGTTAAGATGAAAATTGAAAACTAACTCGATACCTCAAAACTTTTCTTCATGTATAAAAACGAGATATTAATACATTTTTATTTTTGATTTATAAAATAAATAAAAATTTATTTATTTTATAAATCAAATTATTTTCCTACATTTAAAATTTATTATTTTGCTACTAAAGCATTTTAAGTAACAAATATTTTTTCTTCAAGGAAACAAATTGATCAACACGAGCAAACTTTGGATGAAAACAATATAAGAGATTACATTGATGGCTATTTACTGGAAATACGAAAAAGAAATGACAAAGCTTTTTGCAGTAAGTGAGATTTTTTTTAATTACGTAGAAAAAAAAAATCAATACTCTCTTCTTTCAATAATAATAGTAAATCACTATTTAAAATTGAAAATTTTAGATAATAATTTATTATAGTCAGTGTCAATAAAGATAGTGATATTAGAATAAAGAATATTAAATATTGCATTTATTGATATATTTTAGTTAATTATTATTTTGGTTGCTTTGAAAACAATGGCTAATTGATATTTAAACTAAGGAAGCCCCACCTAAACTTTATGCAAGAAGGCCCCGAGTGACGAAGTGAAAATAAGATGAAGAGGAACATTAAATCAAATTATGAAGATTTAGTTGAAAATAAGCTTTTTGCCATAAAAATCATTTTTAAGGAAATATTTTTAATAATTTTTTTGCGCTATGATGTTAAACTTCGGAAAACATTCTATGCATTACACTATTATGAATCCTTTCATGTTTACTGTAAAAAATCTTTTCTTTCTTTTTACAAATACCGTAAATATTAACTGTATATATTTTTTTTCCTTCTTTTCTAAATTTTTTCTTCTTGTTTCATTATTAATATTTCAGGATGAATTTCTTAGTTAATATCAGTGGATTACTTACTTTACATAAGAATTATAAGCGAAATACTTGGAATAATGTATTGCAAATGTTACTACCAGGAAAAGTGTCGAAGACTATAAATAAACTTACACTATTTTATTTAAAAGTCAATGATAAGCTAGAATAATTTTTCATCTTTAAGACTAGGATTAGGCCATTATTCTGTTTTTCAATCTGCTAATTTCAAAGTTGCATAGAAATTTGATTCGGGGACAGTAAAAACAACTGAAATTTTAAACTTATATGTAAAACCGTTAAATGTTGGAGAATTACGCCCACTGCTCAATTCACTCCTATGATAGACAGAAAATCACTTTCGTTTCGAACTTATTATCCTTATTTCGGTGAAATGTTTTTACTTCTCAGTCATGTTATAAGTATCTTTTCCTTATGTTAGAACCTGTACTTGAAGACATGGTTGGAGCTTTCTTCGGTGCAGGTAGTGAAACAGTACGTCTTACATTGGATTGGCTTACACTGACCATGGCGGCTTTTCCAAAGGTTCAGGAAAAAGTAGCAGCAGAAATTGAAAGTGTGATTGGCCGAAACCGTACCCCTTGCTGGAAAGATCACGCAGACATGCCTTACACTGAAGCGACCATAATGGAACTAATGAGATGGCGAACTATTATTCCTATAAACGTTCTGCGGTTGTAAGTAATGTATCGAAGATTAGCTTTTTTTTTTGTAAAAATGATTATCATACTAATTAATTTTTCCTTCACATTAATCAAAATACGATTAGTTTATCGAAACACACACTGCGCAATCATCAAAACTATTTCGGCCAATATTTTGATAAGCCAACTTTACAAGTTGTTCAGGAGAGCGTGCTTGGTGTATACACCATTATTTCTATACAGGTAATGAAATATTTTACGTATTTTGTGGTTATTTAATGAAAATTTAGGAAACTTATTGAATAAACATCTACAATACTACAGAATATTTGATGCAAAAATGCTATCTTTAGAAAAAGTATAGCTTTCCACTATATTGCACAAGGTCCTAAATATTCTTATGGGTAGTGCAAATATCAAGAAGCTAGTGAATGAGCATACTAAGAGAAATCTGAAAAGCATTCAAAACTCTGGGTCTTAAAAATATCTTGACAATTCCTTCATTCTTAAATTTCGATTTTATTCTTTAAATCTAAATGTCACATCAAAATGTAAACATGTCTCACAAGCTTCAAGTTGTAAGACAATGCAAATTTATATAAAGAGGTAAAATATCAAAACAAAAATATTTATGAACAAGACACAAAAATTTACGGCGATGAGAAACTAAGCCAAAGTAAATATCGCAAGGGAGAAAAGTTCAAATAATCATTAAAATTTAAAATACGGTATGATCGTAATTAAACTCATAATATCTTCAGATTAATTTTATCTGATTTCATGTTCATAAAATTTTTACTACAATTTATAGAGTAAAAAAAATTAGCCATCTCTTAAAAAGTCAAATTCGACAGTTATAGTTTTCTTTTTTTTTTTTAAATTACGAAAACTGATCTAATTTATTCCTTTTTCAGTACTTTGACAGATACAGAACTGAATGGTTACTTTATTCCCAAAGAAAGTTTCGTGATCGCCAACTTGTGGGATATTCATCACAACCCTGAATATTGGGGAAAAGATGCAGAAGAATTTCGTGTTGAGAGATTCCTAACGGATGACGGGAAACAAGTGAAAAAATCGGAATATTTCATTCCATTTTCAATTGGTAAGTAAAACTCTAAAACATCTATTAGACATCCGGCATAAAGAAAAAAAATTTCTTATTTACCATTTTACCTTTACGTTTTTCCTGCATCAAAAATGAAAGAAAAAGTGAAAAGACGTGGCACAGTCTTTCGTCTACTGGATAATAAGTACGATACTCTTGAATTCGAACCCATTTTTGTTTAAAGCAACGTTGCTTTCGTTTTCTTTTTTAAAAAAACTTAGGCCTATCTTTATGAAGAGAGTGTGAGCCTGCTTCATAAAAAGCAGTAAAAGGCACTTTTTGGAGATTAACTAAACTTAAGCAAACTGTTATGAACTGTTTCAATAGTTATAAAAATTGCATATTATTTGCTAAAAAAGCTTTATTTCGTATAACCAAAAGAATTTTGAAGAACAGCATAAAAAAAGAAAGAAAAGAAACGTAAGAAAAATTTTCCTTGTTGTTTTACAATTTCACATCACCTTAAACTGAATCATATTTCGATTTCAAAACAGTTTTAAAATCAGCAAAATATTAAAGAAAATTAAAAAAAATGAAGTTTTATTTTCAATTTACCTATTCACACATAATGAACCTGATAAAAGTTATAATTCTCTTAATCTAGTTGTAGAAAATCATAATGAATGGTACAGGATGATAAAACTCATTTGCGTAAAGATAATTTTATTTTAAAATAATTTTTAATAATTATTTATTAATTAATGACTTAAAGATTTCTTAATAGTAAGATATAAGGATAAATAAAATTACCACTTGTTAATATAATTTTAAGTACTAAATTCCGACCTTAAGTTAAATCGGTTGAATCGGTCTATATTATAAAAAACATAATGATTTACTATAAAAAGACTTGAATTATACCTTTCTACATGCAATTTATTTGCGAATTAAATTCATTTTATCAGTTAAAATTTTAATTGGAATTGATAAAAGATATGATGCTTTATCTTTGATTGCGTTTAAATTCGATTGTTGAATTAGGCAAAGAAAGTGCACCTTTGTACCTTTTCTGCCCCCCCTCCGAAAAAAACCCAATTAAAACTAAATTATTTACTAAGAAACATGAATTATTTTTTATAACCGTCGTTGAACAACTGACGCAATTTTGGGTCAGCTGTTTACGACTACTAATGTTTGACTCCGTAATCTTGTAATTTTGAACCAATCCGGAAGACAAGAATACTCCTGGATCAGTACACCAATAGATATTTGTTATGGGAACATGGCGGACTTTGTAACTAGACGGATTTAACATGCATCCGTCACCATTTACTACACGCGGAGTCTTCGGCCGGCGGGATTGAACCCACGACCTCTTGGACATAGACCCAGTGCCCTACCAACCAGGCTATTCCGGTCTTAAACATGACTTATTAGCGTAAATTAAGTAATATGCGTGTATTATTTATTATGTATGTTAATGGTTACATGTATGTATTTATTTTTAGGTAAGCGACAATGCCCAGGAGAATCTTTTGCGAAAATTGAAGTTTTCTTGTATTTTGTTTCAATTCTACAGAAATTTAAGATATCTTTATCACCTGGAACAAAGCCAAATTTCGACGGCGATTTAGGGATTGGTCTTTGTCCAAAACCGCATGAATTGTGTTTGACCAAGCGGAATTGATTGTACAGTTATATTTGAACACTTGAAATTTGTTTTTGTGTGAAATAGGGTTTTAATTTTTTCATATGTTATTTTACTTCACTCATTTTCATCTTCCTTAATAAAAAATGTTTTCATTTTAATAAGTTCGATGTTTTCTTTCTTACATTTTTATTGAGTTACATGTATCCTTAATTCAAATTTATGCAATTTTAATGTAGTAGCATAATATCAATCGTATAGAACCAATGAATTAATCCTTCTTAAATTTGATTACCTGAAAACATGGTTTAAAATTTCAGTCTCGAGCTGGTTCAAACTGATGACAAAGTTTTCATAAACTTTTTTATTGCTTTTAAACAAAAATTGGCACAGTTATTAAGAATAAAAAATTTAAAGTTTATTAATTAATTACGATAAAAAGGTTTTAATGTCTAATTTTCTTATTTAGGCATCGAAGGCTGAATAGTTAGTTAGACCGCAAAATTTGGCCTTTATCCGACATATATCTCGGAAAGACTCGGGCTTTAAGAAATCCTATGTATCTCAGGCAGGTTCGGATTAAAATTCTTCGGACTCAGGTCAGCGGCCATGGTTTTTCAGGCCACGGTTTTTAAAAATTCCGATAGATTTCATACACTATAGAAACACTGATACACTATAGAAACACTAGATTTATACACTGGTGTCTGCCCACCAGTTACGAACCATAGTTAGGAAATTTAAAACATTGTGAGAATTGCTAAGCTACTAGGTAAATAAAACGTTTCCGAAATTTTTTTTTCTTTCTTTAATGGCGGGCACTTGGGGTTTGTCCCATTGGCCACAGAAATGAGAGAACTGCTACTCTCTTCTCGTTACCCAATGGGCACCTGTGGCGAAACCACGGCGGTGGAGCAGCGTCGCCCACGTCACACAACCACAAACCCGTTTATAGGGCAGGTCACATTCACACAAAGAGGAAAGGACATAGAACACAGAGAGAGAAAGAAACTTCCATGCCCTGAGCAGGATTCGAACCCGCGGATAATGGCTCCGCATTCAGACACGCTAACCACTCCTGAAAATAGAGTTATAGTTCTGCAATAAAAAAAGAGAAGAAAACAGGACTACATTCATACTTTTTACACCATGTTTATTCCCAAATAAACAGAAAAAGTAAAGCATTTACTGCTGGAAAAACATCACTATATATATATATAGAGAGAGAAAATATTAGCAATGAACATTGAGTTTGCAGTTCTTGTAAGAGGTCCCACTCTTATGAAATCATTCCAAAAAAGAATAAAAGTCAGTAGGTGGAGCTCTCTATTTTTTCATTTAAAAACTCAACTCCAATATCTGTACATTCAAATTCTTTAGTCAAACTCTATTTTAATTTGCAGTATCTAATGGTGCATGGTTTGGTGGTTAATTTGAGAGAAATTTCAATGGAGTTATTTTTCATACATTTGCAATAAAGCAATGAAGTGCGAGCTAATTTTTATTAATTTTTTTTAAAAAAAAAAAGACATTGCTAATTTTTTGCTCAAACTCAGTCGCACATTTTTCTTCATTCAGTAAAATTGTTAAGATGTACTTAAGCATATGTGTTATCAGCGCTAATCAAAATTGAAGTACTAGTTAAATATATTTCAGTGTTAATGATATCATGTGCAAATGACGAAACATTACATTTATGTATATAATATTATTTAAATAAAATAACATTTAATTATCTCTATTGTCTGATTACTATTATTTAACTATTTATCCAGTGACATCCAAACTTTTTCAATCATTATATATACCTCTAAGTATCTGGCAATGTTTTAAAAGAATGTGGCATTATAAATGGAAATACAATTATATGTGTATTTCTTCATGGTGCTTTTAATAGAAAGCCTTTATGATCCTGAATTTGGGAATTTCTGTTTTGATCTATATTTAATTGTTTTGGAAGTGATTTTCATCACAGGATAATTGGAAAATCCGGCTCTTTGTAAACTGCTAACATCACTTTTCAATGAGTTTCCAAGTTTCATTGTAATAAACCTTACAAATGCCGTCTGCAGTGTACAAAAAGTCAGATTTTACTAATTAACCTACAACACGGATACTCATTTTTACTCTTTTAGAGCAGTGGCCCCCAACCCTCTGGCCGCAAACATTACATATTTTGATGAAAGGATCAAATGTGACCGGGCTGCCCTAGGAAAAATAATTTTTCTCTTCATTTTAATTGCAATGGTGTATCTCTGGTTTGTCCGACTTTCTAAAGACGAGTGATTAACTGGGAGCTGAGATAAAACTTAATCTGAGATAAACTTTAAACTAAGATTTGTCACCTAAAACTGCACCAAAATCACACACGCAATTTTGTTTTGAACTCATGTTTAAAATACAATTATTAAAATTATTAGTTAAAATTATTTTATCAAATTTATCTGAAATATAAACAATTAATGTCCACACCTCCCTTCTGCAAGATGCAGTAAAAATTATCAAACGATAACCATCTGAGATAAAACTTAATCAGAGATAAACTTTAAACTAAGATTTGTCACCTAAAACTGCACCAAAATCACACACGCAATTTTGTTTTGAGGGCATGTTTAAAATACAATTATTAAAATTATTAGTTAAAATTATTTNAATATTTTTTTTCCTTCTTTTTTAAATTTTTTTCTTCTTGTTTCATTATTAATATTTCAGGATGAATTTCTTAATTAATATCTGTGGATTACTTACTTTACATAAGAATTATAAGCGAAGTACTTGGAATAATGTATTGCAAATGTTACTACCTGGAAAAGTGTCGAAGACTATAAATAAACTTACACTATTTTATTTAAAAGTCAATGATAAGCTAGAATAATTTTTTCATCTTTAAGACTAAGATTAGGCCATTATTCTGTTTTTCAATCTGCTAATTTCAAAGTTGCATAGAAATTTGAAATCGATTCGGGGACAGTAGAAACAACTGAAATTTTAAACTTATATGTAAAACCGTTAAATGTTGGAGAATTACGCGCACTGCTCAATTCACTCCTATGATAGCCAGAAAATCACTTTCGTTTTGAACTTATTATCCTTATTTCGGTGAAATGTTTTTACTTCTCAGTCATGTTATAAGTATATTTTCCTTATGTTAGAGCCTGTACTTGAAGACATGGTTGGAGCTTTCTTTGGTGCAGGTAGTGAAACAGTACGTCTTACATTGGATTGGCTTACACTGACCATGGCGGCTTTTCCAAATGTTCAAGAAAAAGTAGCAGCAGAAATTGAAAGTGTGATTGGCCGAAACCGTACCCCTTGCTGGAAAGATCACGCAGACATGCCTTACACTGAAGCGACCATAATGGAACTAATGAGATGGCGAACTATTATTCCTATAAACGTTCTGCGATTGTAAGTAACGAATCGAAGATTGGCATATTTGATCAATTTTCAATAACACATAAAATTAGCAATTATCCACTGCTTTTGCAGGCTTTCATTTCATTTGTGTGCCATATTTTATTTTATTTTATTACCGGTGTTGAGCAGCCAAATCGATTCTGAGTTTGCAACTATCAATATTCAACCCAGTATCCTTGTAATTTTAAACCCGACCCAGAAGACAGGAGAAATCCCGGATCAAGCATTGGGAAAAACTGGGTTTCGTGTAGGACTTTTTTGATGGAACTAATCCCATTTGTGTTACATGGAGAGAAAAACCACAAAAGCGGCCCACTGTTTTGCATTCTGAACAATTAACCGTCTACCACGGATGACATTGTACGTCTGTGCAATGGTCGATGAGAGCCGGGAGAAGAATTCGTATGAACCTTCCACCGATGGGATTCGAACCTGGGGTACCTGATTGGAAGTTAAACACTTTATCCCCTCGAGCCATCGCGGCTCTATGCGTTTTTTTTTGTAAAAATGGTTATCATACTAATTAATTTTTCCTTCACATTAATCAAAATACTATTAGTTTATCGAAACACACACTGCGCAATTATCAGAACTATTTCGGCCAATATTTTGATAAGCCAACTTTACAAGTTGTTCAGGAGAGCGTGCTTGGTGTATACACCATTATTTCTATACAGGTAATGAAATATTTTACGTATTTTGTGGATATTTAAGGAAAATCCAGGAAGATTATTGAATAAACATCTACAATGCTATAGAATATTTGATGCAAAATGCTATCTTTAGAAAAAGTATAGCTTTCCGCTATATTGCACAAGGACCTAAATATTCTTATGGGTAGTGCAAATATTAAGAAGCTAGTGAATCATATTAAGAGAAATCTGAAAAACATTCAAAGCTCTGGGTCTTAAAAATATCTTGACAATTCCTTCATTGTTAAATTTCGATTTTATCCTTTAAATCTGAATGTCACATCAAAATGTAAACATGTCTCACAAGCTTCAAAACAATGCGAATTTATATAGGGAGGTAAAATATCAAAACAAAAACATTTGTGAATGAGATACAAAAATTTACAGCAATGAGAAACTAAGCCAAAGTAATTATAGCAAGGGAGAAAAGTTCAAATAATCATTAAAATTTAAAATACGGTATGAGCGTAATTAAACTCATAATTTCTTCAGAATAATTTTATCTGATCTCATGTTCATACAATTTTTATTACAATTTATGGAGTAAAAAAAATTTTACCATCTCTTAAAAAGTCAAATTCGGCAGTTATAGTTTTCGTTTTTTTTAATTTTTATTTATTTTTTTTTTTTAAAAATTGCGAAAACTAATCTAATTTATTCCTTTTTCAGTACTTTGACGGATACAGAACTGAATGGTTACTTTATTCCCAAAGAAAGTTTCGTGATCGCCAACTTGTGGGATATTCATCACAACCCTGAATACTGGGGAAAAGATGCAGAAGAATTTCGTGTTGAGAGATTCCTAACGGATGACGGGAAACAAGTGAAAAAATCGGAATATTTCATTCCATTTTCAATTGGTAAGTAGAGCTCTAAAACATCTATTAGACATCCTGCTTAAAGAAAAAAAAAATCTTATTTACTATTTTACCTTTACACATCAAAAATGAGAGAAAAAGATAAAAAGACGTGGCACAGTGTTCCGTCTACTGGAAGATGAGTACGATACTCTTGAATTCGAACTCTTGTTTGTTTAAAGCAACGTTGCTTTTCGTTTTCATTTTTAAAAAAAACTTAGGCCTTACTTCATGATGAGAGTTTGCGCCTGCTTCATAAAAAGCAGTAAAGGGCACGGGATGGAAATTAACTAAACTTACGCAAACTGTTATGAACTGTTTCAATAGTTATGAAAATTGCATATTATTTTTAAAAAAGCTTTATTTCATATGACCAAAAGAATTTTGAAGGATAGCATGAAAAAAAAGAAAGAAAAAAAACGTAAGAAAAATTTTCCTTGTTGTTACAATTTCACATCACCTTAAACTGAATCATATTTCGATTTCAAAACTGTTTTAAAAGCAGCAAAATATTAAAAAAAATTTAAAAAAATGAAGTTTTATTTTCAATTTACCTATTCACACATAATGAACCTGATAAAAGTTATAATTCTCTAAATCTAGTTGTAGAAAATTATAATGAATGGTACAGGATGATAAAACTCATTTGCGTAAAGATAATTTCATTTTAAAATAATTTTTAATAATTATTTATTAATTAATTATTCAAAGATTTCTTAATAGTGTGATATAAGAATAAATAAAATTACCACTTGTTAATATAATTTTAAGTACTAAATTCCGAACTTAAGTTAAATCGGTTGAATAATTTCAAAAATATTCTTTATTATAAAAAACATAATGATTTATTATAAAAAGCATGAATTAAACCTTTCTACATCTAATTTATTTGCGAATTAAATTCATTTTATCTGTTAAAAATTTTATTGGAATTGATGAAAGATATGATGCTTTATCTTTGATTGCGTTAAAAATCGATAGTTGAATTATGCAAAGAAAGTGTACCTTTATACCTTTTTTGCCAAAAACCCCCCCCTATTAAAATTAAATTATTTACTAAGAAACATGAATTATTTTTTATAACCGTCGTTGAACAGCTGACCCAATTTTGAGTCAGCTGTTTACGACTACTAATGTTTGACTCCGTTGTCTTGTAATTTTGAACCAGTCCGGAAGACAAGGATACTCCTGGATCAGTACCCTAATAGATATTTGTTATGGGAACACGGCGGACTTTGTAACTAGACAGATTTAACGTGCATCCGTCACCATTCACACGCGGAGTCTTCGGCCGGCGGGATTGAACCCACGACCTCTTGGACATAGACCTAGTGCCCTACCAACCAGGCTATCCCGGCCTAAAACATGAGTTATTAGCGTAAATTAAGTATTACGCGTGTATTATTTATTATGTATGTTAATGGATACATGTATTTATTTATTTTTAGGGAAGCGGCAATGCCCAGGAGAATCTTTTGCGAAAATTGAAGTTTTCTTGTATTTTGTTTCAATTCTACAGAAATTCAAGATCTCTTTACCACCTGGAACAAAGCCAAATTTTGACGGAGATTTAGGGATTGGTCTTTGTCCAAAGCCGCATGAATTGTGTTTGACCAAACGGAATTGACTGTACAGTTATACTTGAACACTTGAAATTTGTTTTTGTGTGAAATAGAGTTTTAATTTTTTCATATGTTATTTTACTTCACTCATTTTCATCTTCCTTAATAAAAAATGTTTTCATTTTACTAAGTTCGAGGTTTTCTTTTTTGCATTTTTATTGAGTTACATATATCCTAAATTCAAATTCATGCAATTTTAGTATAGTAGTATAATATCATATCGTATAAAACCAATGAATTAATCCCTCTTAAATTTATCTGAAAACATGGTTTAAAATTTCAGGCTCGAGCTGGTTCAAACTGATGACAAAGTTTTTATAAACTTTTTTATTGCTTTCAAAAAAAAAATTAGTCCAGTTATTAAGAATAAAAAATTTAAAATTTATTAATTAATTGTGATAAAAAGGTTTTAATGTCTAAATTTCTTGTTTAGGCAT
Organism: Parasteatoda tepidariorum; assembly: GCF_043381705.1. NCBI lineage: Eukaryota > Metazoa > Arthropoda > Arachnida > Araneae > Theridiidae > Parasteatoda > Parasteatoda tepidariorum. Next base: position 57,950,885 of record NC_092208.1, read on the forward strand.
CGAAGGCCTAACAGTTAGACCGCAAAATTTGGTCTTTATCCGACATATATCTCGGAAAGACTCGGGCTTTAAGAAATCCTATGTATCTCAGGCACGGGTGGGCTCGGATTAAAATTCTTCGGACTCAGGCCAGCGGCCACGGTTTTTCAGGTCACGGCTTTTAAAAATTCCGATAGATTTCATACTCTATAGAAAATTCGACACAATTATTCAATAGTTTTATAGTTTTTTTTTTAGCCACTTTTGGTAGTTATTGCTTTAGATTCAGGTATGTTTGTGCTCCGAAAAAAATCCGGATTTCTAGATTTTTTACTACTTGTGATTCGTAAATCGACGATGGAAAAGTTTTAGGAAATCATCGATTACATTTATGTATAAAAATTCTTGTATATTTTATTTCGAAATATTAGAACTGGAATTTATACTTGGCGTATTTTTCATTTGGTAATATTTTTTTCTGGTAGAACTATAAACGTGATTAGAGATAAAGGTAAACTTATGTATAATTATTCACTTTATAAGGACATTAATTTTTTGAAATGCGTCATTAATGAATTTACTCAAGAAATTTTCAGGATTTTTGAGTTGGGCTCGCAATCACCCCTGCATAGTTATTAAAACCCAGTATTTTTAATATTATTTCAATAAACAACAAGCGAATATCGAAACACACACTTCAGTATTTCCACTTCTAAGAGTTCAATTTGTTTAATTTAGCTTTAAGTCGACGCGATTTTGTCATTGATTTTTTTTTTAACTTATTGCTACGGATTTCGTAATTTATCTATATTGTTTTAATGTGATGACGACTTTCAAAAGGCAAAAAAGGAACTAATTAGTGTCTTCTCTTTCAAAATGTGAGAATAGTGCTCTTAATAAATATACATTCTTTATATGTCGATGGAAAAAATCATTGCATTCACAATTCAAAAATTTATACATAGTTTTATTCCATATGTTAATTTTTTTTTAAATAATCACAAAGCACTTCCGTTATAATGTGTTTCAGAACAAATATTTCAATGCAGGTATAATTTGTACACTGTGTAACAAAGACATTATTTCAACGGTCACGCTTAGCTTTGAGGTAGATGATAATACTTCATTTTGAAGAGGACAATTAATTGCTCCGTTTTATATTATATGTCTGTTGTTTGTATGAGTTTTAAGTGTTTTTACTTAAAAGGACTACATATTTTGAGGAAATCTCAATATGATGTTATTGATGGAGCTTGTTTGGAGAAATTTTTGCACATTATTTCAAAATTTTTATAAAAATTTATCTAGCAGACTCATACAGTCTTTAAACTGTTGTTTTTGCATGTGTTAGATAATGCAAACACTTTAATAATATTGGCTATGAAAAGGAAATGTTTTCCTAAAACTGCTTGTAGATAGTTAAATTTATAGATATAAATGGAATACTTATAAAATGGCTACGTACAATTAGATAATATGCTATTTAAATTAAATTAGATTGCTGAATATGCCGCAAATATTAAATGATATTTATGAACATCGCATTGTACTTAATTTTATTTTGTTTTATGTCTCGATTTATAAGAATTTTACTAATCAGTGAAATTTTACTGATTTTCAAGCTTTTTTTTATAAGATAAAAGACATATAGATTTTATTCGTGTTTTTTTGACATATTCTGTAAATGATTTAAATTGGCCTTTTTCATATTCTTATAAAAATATTTTTTTAAACCGAATGAGTTCAGTAGATCACTAAAATATCACATGTCCTCTGAAACACACATTGATGACCCCTACACTTACTAAAAAATTTGTTCAGTTTAACATATGTATGTGAAATACAAGTAATGAAGGACAATATTAACAAATGGATAATATTGTAAACGTAGTTGATAGTCATATGTTAACTTAAATAGGATAGTTACGGATAGCTTAATTTTGCTCGATTTGCAAATAATACTACAGCTGCCTGAGGTCGGCCCACCAGTTACGAACCATAGTTATGAAATTTAAAACATTGTAAGAAGTGCTAAGTTACTAGGTAAATAAAACGCTCCTGAAAATAGAGTTACAGTTCTGCAATAATAAAAGAGAAGAAAACAGGACTGTACTCATACTTTTTACACCATGTTTATTCCCAAATAAACAGAAAAAATAAAGCATTTACTGCTGGAAAAACATCACTATATATATAGAAAATATTAGAAATGAACATTGAGTTGGAGGTTCTTGTAAAAGTTTCTACTCTAATCATGAAATCATTCCAAAAAACCAGTGAAGAATAAAAGGCAGTAGGTGGAGCTCTCTATTTTTTCATTTGAAAACTCAACTCCAATAACTGTTCATTCAAATTCTTCAGTCACACTCTATTTTAATTTGCAATATCTAATGGTGTATGGTTTGGTGGTTAATTTGAGAGAAATTTCAATGGAGTTATTTTTCATCCATTTGTAATAATACAATGATGTGGGAGCTAATTTTTATTAATTTATTTATTAAAAGAAAGATGATATATAATATTTTGCTCAATATTTTGCTAATATTTTGCTCAAACTCTGTCGCACATTTTTCTTCATTCAGTAAAATTGCTAAGATGTACTTGAGCATATGTGTTATCAGCGCTAATCAAAATTGAAGTAATATTACAGTGTTAATGATATCATGTGCAAATGACGAAACATTACATTATATGTATATAATATTATTTAAATAAAATAACATTTAATTATCCCTATTGTCTGATTACTATTATTTAACTATTTATCCAGTGACATCCAAACTTTTTCAATCATTATATATACCTCTAAGTATCTGGCAATGTTTTAAAAGAATGTGGTATTATAAATGGAAATAGATTTATATGTGTATTTCTTCGTGGTGCTTCTAATAGAAGGCTTTTATGATCCTGAATTTGGGAATTTCTGTTTTGATCTATATTTAATTGTTTTGGAAGTGATTTTCATCACAGGATAATTGGAAAATCCGGCTCTTTGTAAACTGCTAACATCACTTTTCAATGAGTTTCCAAGTTTCATTGTAATAAACCTTACAAATGCCGTCTGCAGTGCACAAAAAGTCAGATTTTACTAATTAACATACAACACGGATACTCATTTTTACTCTTTTAGAGCAGTGGCCCCCAACCCTCTGGCCGCAAATATTACATATTTTGATGAAAGGATCAAATGTGACCGGGCTGCCCTAGGAAAAATAATTTTTCTCTTCATTTTAATTGCAATGGTGTATCTCTGGTTTGTCCGACTTTCTAAAGACGAGTGATTAACTGGGAGCTGAGATAAAACTTAATCTGAGATAAACTTTAAACTAAGATTTGTCACCTAAAACTGCACCAAAATCACACACGCAATTTTGTTTTGAACTCATGTTTAAAATACAATTATTAAAATTATTAGTTAAAATTATTTTATCAAATTTATCTGAAATATAAACAATTAATGTCCACACCTCCCTTCTGCAAGATGCAGTAAAAATTATCAAACGATAACCATCTGAGATAAAAGGGTCAGAGATAAACTTTAAACTAAGATTTGTCACCTAAAACTGCACCAAAATCACACACGCAATTTTGTTTTGAGGGCATGTTTAAAATACAATTATTAAAATTATTAGTTAAAATTATTTTATCAAATTTATCTGAAATATAAACAATCAATGTCCGCATCTCCTTTCAGCAAGATGCAGTAAAAATTATCAAACGATAACCAGTCAGTGACCGTAAAAAGGTTGTGGAGCTCTGCTTTAGAAGATTTGTTTTCAAATAGATACACCCTAGTGACCTTTACTTGTTCAGTCACTTGTATTCTATTTTCAGTTCTTAAACCTTTTTTGTCTCTTACATATTAATTAACTTTTTTTATCTCGAGTTTCGCCCAGTACAGCCGCCACAGCGCCTCAGAATTATAATGTTTTCCGATCGCCACAACACTTCCCATCCAGAAGCTGTGCTGAAAAAAAAGAAAAAAAGAATCGAACCGGCCCTTGAAAATTTGTACACCAGGTGGAAAAGGGTTATTGATAACAAGGGTGATTGCAACATTGAATAACACCATATTAAAAAAAAGTGTTAAAATTCGTATGAGGCCTGCAACTGCTGCTCTAGTAGCCCTCCATAAGTTCGACCTGAAAAAGAGATCCATTATTATCATGAGTTTCAAAAGCAAGACGTCCCGCAGTGGACTGATCGTTAAGACACGGTTCCCAGCAGATCACCGAAGTCAAGCATCACTGACTACTGTCAGTGTGTGGGTGGGTGACCACTTGGATCAGTCTGCGTAGGGACCGAGGGTATGCGGTATGGGTCTCGTTAAACTGTTCTACCGTAAAGTGCTCGACTTGCTCGTGCATAGGTCGTTGGGCTACCGAACCGGGGGTGCCATCCCCTCTGCAGAGGATCAAAATTGCGATGGCATGTCTTCGGATCATCCTCAGGGATGTTTCCCAGATCGTCACCAATAGCCCATTGTGCAGCTCAAGTGCGACGTAAATGAACAACAGCAACAACAAAAGCAAGACAATCTAATTAAAAAAAAAGATTTTGCCAAGCTTGAAGCTACATGGCTATAACAGCAGCATTTATTACATGTNCCAATAGCCCATCGTGCAGCTCTAGTGCGACGTAAATGAACAACAGCAACAACAAAAGCAAGACAATCTAATTAAAAAAAAAGATTTTGCCAAGCTTGAAGCTACATGGCTATAACAGCAGCATTTATTACATGTTAGCTTAATACTTATTACCTTTTCTTTCGAGCTATAATTTCGATTTATTTACTTTTACTTGGAACAGTTGGATTCGTATCAAAACCTGACTCACCTAAAATGAAATATTTCACACATCCTTAAATTAAAATCCCCGATTTCAATAATTTACACAAAATGTATTGCTTCTAGTATTTTCAATTTTTTCAATCATAAATGTATTTGAAATAACACGTTATTTCCTTAAAACTGCATATTTGGATTAGATAGTGTTTAATGCGCACAAGAATAACTTCATTTACATATCTGATTGTTGATAACAAAGAAGTTGCAACCAATTTTATCATCTAGGCGCAACTCCGAATTTTGAACTACAAATTCATATTGACATATCTCAGAAGTAAGATACACAGATTACATAACATAAGATGCAGCTGACCAAAACGTGTTAGATAAATTATATATTTTAATATGTATTTATAAATAGCATTTATTTATCTCGTGTTAGGATAAAGAAGAAGAAAATATACCATCAGCGATTTCTTTTGTATGATTCTAAAAGATGTTTGCTTTTCTGCCTGGGTTAATTATATAAGTCAATTTCATTAAACTCTGACATGTTTGTCACTAAGTATGCTTCGAATTGATAAGCTCCGATTAGAAACATTTTTATGTAACTGACCTTCGCATCCAACAAAAGAGTTTCCTCTTTAAAGAAATTTCCTCGTATCTATCATTTTAAAATAGGACCTCTGATTATTTTATTCTGTGATATCATTTTGGCAAGTTATCTGATTTCTACAACTGACTATTTAAGTTCCTTTATTTTTGAAATTTCATAAGTATTCAAAGTTGTGGAGTAATAATGGAGTTGACAACAGCTTTACTATTTACGTGCTTAATTGCTTTCATTATTTATTTCTTTGCTGGACGGGATGTTCGCAAATTGCCTCCGGGTCCTTATGGATTACCTTTCGTTGGCTACATCCCATTCATGAGCTCTAAGCCGTATTTGGACTTGCAGAAATTAGCGAAAAAATATGGCAGCGTTTTCAGGCAAGTGTTCTATTTTTAAAGCTATTAGTTCAGTATAATTAAAATTCTTATTGACGTTACGAAGGGTCATGTATCCTGCAAAAAAGTTTAATTTATTTTAGTATTATTTTCCTATCCCTCGCATACTAATAGTTCCTTTAAACATGACATTTGCTTTTATGTTCTTGAGACTTATTGAATAGACTTTCTAACATCAATTTGTCCGTCTTTAACTGCCCCTCTCACTCAAAAAAAAAAGAAAAAAACGTCCAGAGGTGTTGATGATTCCGTTGATTGATTTCTTTACCTCAAAATAAATTAAATTATTTATAAAAAAAAGTCTTATGAAAGATGTTTTTTTATTACTACTTTAAATATACATTTTTAAACTACTCTTCAAAAATGAAAATAAAAATTTACACTAAAATGATCATAAATAATTATTCAAGAGAGGAAAAATATGCACATTTTTTAAATTCTTTTTGGAGCTAGTTTTATTAATGATAAAATTAAAAGTATTTAAATTAATTTGATGAAATAAAATGAAAGAAAAGGGTGAATGTTGAAAAAAAATGTCATTTATTTTCGTGCTAAATTAACGGTATTGCATTAAATTGCTAATAAAACTAATTAATTATAAAAATTAGTTAGGTGTAAAAGTAATTAATTAGAAAATGAATTAATTATAAAATTAATAAATTTGAAATTAATTAATTATAAAATTAACTAATTATAAAATTAATTAATTATAAAATTAATTAATTATAAAATTAATTAATTATAAAATTAATAAATTTGAAATTAAATAATTATAAATTACTTAATTATAGGATTAATAAATGTAAAATTAGTTAATTATAAAATTAATTGTAATATTTTAAAGTGCGATCTTTGGAAGTACGGCTTGCACCGTGAAGTTAGAACCGGGAAATGGTTTTCCAGTCGAGTCAATGGCTAGCGTATATGCAGAATAGTTTTAAAATTAGAGCTAACAATTCTGGCTATGACCACATCTTTCGACCAAGATTAATTAAAATCATAAAATTAGCTAAAAAAAATTGTGAAATAAAAAATAAATTTTTTTTTAATAGCATGGTTGCTTTAATACCATATATCAGGGCTGTCCAACTGCAAAGAGCCCACGGGCCAGAATTCCGGTCACTGATCACCTGGCGGGCCGCAATTTGAAAAAGTTGAACAATAACCNCCTCTTACCTCTTATACAGTAACAATTAATAGTTGAATTATTAATTATAAAACAATGGAACAGAAGGATTATAAAACAATTTGCTTACATTTTAATGGGAAAACTGAGGCCGATCAGCCTGAATAAGAAGTTGGCGGGCCGCACAATATGTGTTAAGGGGCCGCATGCTGCTCGCGGGCAGCCAGTTGGACAGCCCTACCATATATCATATGATAAGTTAAAATTGTATATGATACTTCGATTCCGAACCCAAAAATTAATGAATTTTATAATTTTCTAGAAATTCCTAGCACTCCCCGAATATCCATTGTCTTGCTAGCAGGGCCGGCTTATGCATGTCGCGGCCCCTAGGCAATGCTCGTCTCGGCCCCCCCTACCGTCTTCTAACATACTAATATATTTTTTCGCTAACACAACACTTTATTCATAATTACGCTGTTTTTTACTACATATGTATATTATCACCTTATTTAATAAAAATTTTGAATCAAACGAAAAGAATATAAGTAATTAATATATGCATTTAAAAAAAATCATACAATAAGCTTAAATATTGACTCTTCTAACTTTTTTTGTTACAAAATCATTCAAGACATCCTGAAAGTTAACCTTTTCCAATACATCATTTTCAATTGCCATTATGGCCAATGAATTTAAACGGTTTCGAGACATAGTCGAACGAAGACAGTTTTTAATTAATTTCAATTTGGAAAAGTTTCGTTCACCAGTGGCGTTTGTAATCATTAGACTTCTATATATTTGCAAAGCTTTCATTACATTCGGGAAAGTTGATTGTGCCATGTTACCAATAATCAATTTGTGAGACTCTTCGGCAGGCGCAATTTTTTTTCCGGCGTTTTCTAATTGTAAGATGAAGTATTTATACTGCACCATTTCGTCTATAAACTCAGGCTCAATGTCCTCGAAATAATGTTCCTTAAACTTTGTGCAAGCCTGTCTAATTTCAGCGTCGGATTTTGTCGAGAAATCTGTTAGAAACCCAAACAGATCATTTATTTCCCGGTAAGCTTCTAGGCGCCGCGACAGTTCTGTACACAGCATGTCTAGTACTGGCAAATATGTATCAACTTTTAATTTCTCTTTTCCTCTGAGCACAACTTCTTTTGCAGGTCCGTCATCGTTTTGAGTGTTTTTCAAGCGTGTTGTGTTAAAAAAGCTGCTCTTGCTGTATAGTCATCTGATTAGTCGGCGTTAAAATTACCGCGATAAAATTGCTTGCGATTATATTACTGCGTTATATATGAACTAACTACCATAATATTAATATCTAATTTGGAATGCGTTCAGAAATGTACTAAAATAGCGTCGATGTAATGTACAAAGCAAGACAATCGTCATTGAAATTTCGAATTAAATTTTTACTGTTTAAGAAACATTGTCAATTTTTTTTCTCTGTAGCACAGGGCCCCTGAACGTGGCGGGGCCCCTAGGCAGTTGCCTACAGTGCCTAATGGATAAAACGGCCCTGCTTGCTAGCACTCTTCTCAAAGTTTTCACCTCTTATCGGGGAACTGTAGCGCTCACCTTGGAAACCTAACACCGAAAGCAGGGGTTTTAATTTTTTTGGTGTGGGAACCCTATAATATTTGCGAAAATTTTGAAGGACTCAATAAGCAGTTTGCAAATCTGACAAACGTTTGAAACTGTTAGTTTGAAGTCATTAACTTTAAGACATAGAACAATGTTAAAATTTTAAAAACGTGAACAAACTTGAAAATATAATAAAATAATAAAAATTCGCTGAAACTTTTTTTTATATGTGCTTATAGTTTTATCTTTATCTATTTTCAAATACATTGCGTAAAATTATTTGGTAATTGTAAAATTATTGTAATAAATTAATGAAAAATTCAAATTGCTTACAATTTTTGGCAATCTGTTCTGAAGGTCGAAACCGGCAGGTTTTCGTAACTCTGTCCTAAAATATCATTACTGATTGATTAGACAGAAGCCTGGATGATTTTCAGCAATTTATACCTTGTTTCTACTTGGAGATAGGATAAATATAAGTTAGATGATATTTTTTTCACTTGTTGGCCTTTTTTTTTATTAATATTTTTGAGTAATCATTTGTTTTTACAGATTGCGTTTAGGTACTCAAAACACCATAGTTTTAAGTGACTATCAATCTACTAAAGCTGCTTTTTTGCAAGATGCATTTATGGGAAGACCACCTGTTTCACCTTTTGAGCTTAACAAAGAAACTTTAGGTAACTAAATTACTATAATTATAATTTGTTATCATTTTTCAGCAAATGAAAAAGTAATTAAAGAACATCTCATATTTTTCTTCGAAAAATCCGATATTCAAATGTCAGTACTGTAATTGAAAGTGTTATTGAAAAAGGATATTATTCCTTAACAATATTAATGTAAAATTTAGTCTCTTTCCTAATTTTAAATGAACTTAAATTTAATTAATTTTCACATTTATGAGAGAAAAATAATATAATCAAAATTTTGATTTCTTTTCGACTAGCTGTAGTGATAAATTTTCAATAAGAGTCCGATGAAATACAAGCTTAACTTTTTTCCTAATTGCTAGAAGTGGAATTTAAAGTAAAAAGAGTTTTTGACATCTCTAGCTAGAGAGCTCAAATTTTAATCTAAGCTCTATACTAAATGACAATGCAATTTTTACTTGTATCCCTATGACTACATATAAAATTTATCATAATTTTACTGCCAAACAGAAAACTCAGCATTAATCTCCAACCAATCGAAATAGTGCCAATTTTGACATTAAAAAACTAACAGCTAAAAAGAAGAAAACAATTTTATTTTTGTTGTATATAAAGTGAAAAACGAAGGATACTTTTTTTAACAGGTTTTAGCATTCCTATAATGTTTCACGTTTTTCGTCTTAAGTGTGACAAAAATAATTTGTTTTCTTTTTTTAGATCATTTAGAAAACATGTTTCTCAAAAACTTTTTTAATATGTTGTACCAATAAAATTATTCAAGTAGACTTTATTGAGAAACAGTGAAGTATAATTGTAACGTTTTTCAAAATAATGACGAAATAAAATGCTCTACTAAATTTGCATATCATCGAAACGTGTTATTGAGCAGGGCTAAAGAGAGAATAGAAGGACTGGTTCACTCCTTTGAAGAAACTTTCGCCGAGCCAAACCTACGATTTTTCCCTGTGACGTCACGGTGGCGCAAAGCTTGAACTTTTAATTCAAGCACGAAGCGTTCGGTTTAATTAGCTCTAATATTAGAGCATTCCTTTTCGTGACATATTCAAAGACACTCGTTTTCTAGAATGATTTTCCTCAGTTTTTTGTAGAGAATTACAAAAATTCAAAATTGTTAACGGAATGCCAGTTTTCTAGTTTGCAATTTGCAAAAATTCTGATAGGAACACAAAAGGGAAAAATATAATTTTCCACGTCTTCCCTAAAGTAAATGAACAACTATGTAAAGAATGTCTTCAATGTTGCAAACTAAATGAACCAGTTAATATAAAATATGCACGAATATGCAGTAAGCATTTCTTGAAAGAAGATTATGAAGATGATATGAAAAATCGTTGGATAGTCAATTAAAATGAGTTTAAACTCTACTGCAATACCGAGAGTAAATTTTCCATTTTCTTCTTTACAAACAATCTCTTCTCGGCCAGAAAAATTAAATAACCGATTGCAAAATTTCTAATATTATTATGAACTTAAATTATTATTTTGTTTCAGCAATTACCGCTTAAGGTTGCTGTTTCCTAATGATTAAGAATAAACAAATTGCCGTTAACAGTATATTTTGAAATCAGGATTCTAAATTTAACCCAACTTTACAAATTATTGTTATCGAACAATATGTAGCTAAAAAGTGTCGATATATGCCTTAAGTTTTTCAATAATAAAAGTTAAATTTGAAAATTTTATAATAAAGTATTTATAGTGTCATTTACGACAGCTTGTAACATATTTTTATTAATTTCAAACGGTATTTTTTAAATTTATATTATGTTCAAGAAATATTTTTGAACGGAAATAATGTGTTAATTGTGTAACGTTTGAAAGCTAACATCAAGAAAAAGTCGAACTTATTTTTACTGACAGAATGATGCATAGTTTTCATAATATCGTTGCTTGCGATCACCGAGATCTGTGTGCGACGTGACATCATGAGGAGGGAAATCGTAGTTTCATCTCTATGAGAGGAATGAAATAGCACTTATCTTTTCTTTAGCCCTGGAAATACATGACATTTCTAATATCATATCTCGCCGATTTACTAGTTTTAAAAACATAGATTTTGTGTATCGGGATGATTATTTTATTATATCAGGCTGAAAATCAGATAATTTAAGTAGGTTTTTACAAATTGCAGTTTAAACTCAGTACGTACTATCATACTTTAAAAAAATCTCTACGCATTTATGTTCGTAGCCAAGGCCTACTAAGGCTGTAACCCTACTAAGATAATAATATTAGTACGCCATGTTTGCAACGATTGTAAATGAGAGGCCTTGTGCATGAACCCAGTCCATTTGTTCCAAAAGATTTTCAATCAGTTTTCAACTATCGGCAATATACCTACTTCGATTAAAACAAGAATCGGGCACAACTGCACCATCAGTCTTCTCCTATGTAGTAAATAATGTAGAGAAAAGGCAGACATATGTTTAATAGTCTTTTTTTTAAATTTCAATTTTCTTTCATTAACAATTAGTGTAGCTGGGTTTAGCTTGTTGCACTAATTCCCTTAAAATATGAGAACGTTCTGCAATATATTATTTAAGGTATTCATTTTGAAGCAATCACTGGTTTATTAACGCATTCAAAAAAGCTTCTTTTTTAAGATAGTTAGTATTGAAATAAGTCTATTAAAGAGTTAAAATTGTTCCTTAAATGATTTTTCTTTTGTAACTAAACATTTATAAAACATGTGATGCTTTAATCTTTCATTAGAAACCGGTGCTTTCAATGATTTACCATGGAAAGAGCAAAGAAGATTCTCCCTTCAAATGCTCAGAGATCTCGGATTTGCAAAAACACGAATGGAAGAGCACTTGAAAGTAAGATATTTAACGATTGTTTCAAAAGAAGATATAATTATTTAAAAGTTAGATATAATATAGAATTAAAAAATGAAAGTTTTGTACGTTTGTGTTTTTCTTATAACCAAAGAACTGTTTGTTACTGAAATTTGCTGCAGGGGGTAAATTTAGACCTCAATTCTAACATTTGTTCGAAACTAGTAGAATCATTTGAAAAATAGAATTTTATCTTTGGTTGAGCGTTAACCACCGTTTTAAATTAAGTTTTTAAAGATTCTATTTTTCCAAGCATTTTAAAGATAATATTAGTGGTGTTTGGTAGCTTATAGTTCTATTAGATTTATGTTTCGATAAAACTAAATGAGCTGAAATATGCGGAAATGAAATTAAAAAAATAAGTTACGTATGAAAAAGCAAAATTATTAAAGAAATGATATTAAATCGCTTGGGAAATACGTAACGACTCGCCAAAGTATTATTAACGTCAATGATAATTAATTAATTTTTAGTGAAATGTAACTGAAACAATCAATAACTGAAAAAATAATAATTCGTTTAGGAGAGCCATAAATAATTACCATACTATTGTTGAACTCAATGATGATTAAATAATTTTGGTAATGCGTAATGATTGAATTAAAAAAGTAAGCTCTATACTAAAAAGCAAAATTGGTGGAGAAATGTTACTATTTCGTTTAGGAGAAACGTAAAAAATTGCCTTTATTGACTCTAATGGTGTAAATTAATTTCTGTAATCGATACTCATCGAAACAAAAAAAAAATAAACAAAAGTAAGCTATGTATTAAAAAGCAAAATTAATAGAGAAAAGGTACATATTTTTTTAGATGAAAAGTTAAAAATCGTAATACGTACTATTTTCACATGTACCGTTACCCTTCAATCTTTGGCAAGGCTGTGATTTTTTAATTGAATTTTGGTAACGGTTACCCAGGTTCAAAAATAGACACTTGACTAATGAAGTACATGAAACTTTTAACAATAAAAAGTATTTATTATAACTATAAAATATCAACAAACACAATCCCGATCATTTCCAGATGCCTTCATGTGCACTCAAAATTTCAATTTATACACTTTTAAATTTCCAAATGGTTATACTCAAGATAAAACTTTTCGATAAAAAGCACTTTTAAATTTCATATGCCTAACATTCAATTAATTCACACTAAAAGAGACATTTACGAAATAAAAATACTAGCTCATTCTAAATTTACAAAAACATTTAAACTTTAAGTCCTTGTATTCCTACAACAGATAATTAAAATTAAATATCCAAGGCTCATCTTAAAATAGGTATCTTAACACCGGATAGAAATAATTTAAAATACGGACTAAAATGCTCTTCTAAACAGTTACTAAAATGGTAAGAAATTAGAGTTTATAAATACAAAGGAACTTGTAGATCACCTTCTGGAACGCCCACCGGGCCTGCAGCTAGACTTGAGGACTAGGAGAACTTCTACCTTCCGACCACCATTCAGTTCTTTAGAAACACTCGATTTTCTGCCGAGGAACGCTCACTTCTTGTCAACCGTCTTGAATCTAGCGACACTCCGTCTATCATATCCCGTCAACTATTCTGAGGCTTCAGATCAACTTTCTTCCAGGCAACAGCTCATCCGATCAATGTGGCGTACTTAGTCGCGGTATCCAGGGACTCTTTCCAAATATCAACCTTTCAGCATTTCCGCCTAGATCAACTCTCTTCCAAGACTCCAGCTAAATCTAAACTCATTCTCGATGATACCGGCTCAGAACATACTTCTAACAGCCATGATAGATCCTGTCAGCGGTGATGTTTCAACTCAACATTCCATCGGGCACGATCCGCACTCCCGTCGTACTACTTTTTCTAACTAACTAACTAATCAACTTTTTTCAGAGTACCTATCCATGTATGGATATCTGCTCTTTCATCTAAATTGGATAATATGTGGTGGAAGGGAAGGGAGGTGCTGCGTTAACATTAAGTTAAATCTCAGAATGAACAATAATTGATAAAATTAAGTCTGAGTCATACATAATAATAAGTCGCAAGTTGATACATAATATAGGGAACAAATTGAAGATAAAGATAAAGAAAGAATATTTACACTATTTACAAATTTACAAAAGGGGGAAGACTCCCTGTGCACTCTCTCGCCTCCCACCGGTATAACCGGGCTTCTACTACTTTTTCAGCCACTCTTCAAGCCTCTTATACTTTTCTCAGCAAGGCGGAATAATCCATACTGACCTGTTTACTCGCTCAAAAGTCATCCCGCATCCAGTGGACGTCAGAACAAAAAAAAAAAATCCATAAGAAAAACCAGCTACAACCCCACTAATACGCCATAAAAGTGATAATCCAAACCTCCTTAAATGTTAACACAATTTATATCCACAATCCATCCCAAAAATCCCATTCCAAAAGAATAAACAAAAATTTCTCATGAAATATCATAATTTTTGATTGCATTTAAATTTTATCATAGTGGTGCCATCTATTGAAAAATAACCCTTCTTTAAAAAGTATTGATACAAAAAAAAAAAAAAAATTCCAATAAATTCTTATTTATTACACACACCAATGAACTTAATTAATTTGGCAGTAGGTACTAATAAATAAAAAAATGTCGAAAAAACAAAATTAATGAAGAAATGGTACTAATTAATTTAGTAGAAAATTCGCCAGACTTTTATTGTAGCCAATAATGCTTAATTAATTTTGGTAATAGGCACTACTGGCATTTGGTGCTGTTTAAATATGAGACAAATACAAGTTTGAAAGCACGATCAAAAGAGCATTTAAAAGCAGGATCTTCGGCGGACATCTAATTGTACGATTTAACAGGCATTTAAAAGGTAAAATCTTTAACGGCTGATCTCAAAGTTAAATCTAATGAGCATTTAAAAGTAAGATATTAAGTGTCACGTGCTTGTTATAACTAACATTTTCGTCATAATAAACATTTAACAATGGATATAGAAACTTCTCCGGTTTCATGCTTTATTACGCAATGTGTGATGAAAAATCAGGTTTCCTTAAAACTTGAGAGTATTATAAAACCAATTAAAAAAGCTTTTATTTATTAAATGCCTTTCTCTACAGCATAATGGAAATTTATGTACCATTGACATTTTTATAGATCCTTGGAGTGCCTTATTGGCTCCTGGCATTTCCGGCAAAATTAAATTCCTAGTGCACTTTAGCATCCAGAGTCTCGGTGCTGCCATCTAGTGTGGCAGAAACTAGACGTCCAAATTAACATGGCCAACGGAATCTCACCCATTGGGGTGGTCCTGAAAGAGTGGATACCACTTCTGGAGAACGCACTAGGTCTGCTCATCGGGAAGACTGATTGTGCAGCTCATAGGAAATTAAAAAAACAAAAAAATTTTTATGAGCTTTTTATTATTAATATGGAGTATATAATATCTATAAAGTTAATGTTTTTTTCATAATGTCACATGAGAGTTTCAGAAAAATTGATATCTATTTCGTTTTAGATCTATAAATTAATCTAAAGAAGTTATGTTGTTAAATAATACTAGAAAATACTAACAGGGTTTTTTTCTTTGTAACTTCTCCCTTTTGTCTACAGGATAAAATTAACGCCCTCAAGAATCTCTAATACATTTGTATAGAATGTAAATATACTTCAAAATACATTTGTTTCCTATTACAATACAATATTTTCTCATTGACTCAGGGAAATTTGCTAACAGCTTCCATCATAATGTGAGTAAACGCAATTCAGAGGGATGAATATGTAATTACTTGTAAAGGTTAAAATAGTATTTTAAAGTAAATATGAAATTCATATTTAATATTTTTCATCGAATTTTTTTTAAAAATATAAGTAATAACCTACATATTTTTTAAATTCATTTCATATTATCTAATTTCTCCCTTTTTCTTACTAGGACGAAATTCATGATTTGTTAGAACATTTTGAAAAGTTTGGAGGAAAGCCAATTGTTCTTAAGCCTCTTTTAGCTCCTAGCATGTCTAATAACATAGCCACGCTTGTTTTCGGGCAAAGGCTAAAATATGATCATCCAGTGCGTCGAATGCTAGATAAGGGTTTAAGTGACTCAGCTGCAGCTGCTGGACAAGTAGCCTGGGAACTATTCTTTCCATTCCTAGCCAGCGTTGTAAAATTGTTTGGTTTCAGTGGAGCTGCTAAAATTGCCAAAACTCAACGAGAAACTAGAGACTATGTCTGGTAAGCATAAATTAACTAAATGCTGTAATGTTACATTCGTTTTAAGTTTTAGTTAGATACGAAATTTAACGAAATGATAATAACTGTTAGAATTTACATTCTGCAACAACAGTAAAATAATCGGCTACTGTTCAAAGTTACGAATAGGAGCATTTTTTACCTTTGCGGCTTTGAAACCGTTTACAATTCGTATGGTTGCAATATATCCAGTAAGCATACATTACCTAGATGCTGTAATATTACATTTGTATTTATTTTCAACTAAATATGAAATTTAGAGATATGACTGTTAGATTTTTCGTTTTGGAACTACAGTAAAATAATCGGCTGCAGTCTGTCCATCCAGCGAGGAGTAAAGTTTATGGATCGGAACATTGTTTACCCTTTCGACTTTGAAACCAAACGTAATTCGTATAATTGAAAAACCACGAATTTTGTAACAATTTACTACTAGCATGATTTCAAAAACTGTAAAAAAGATAAAATTTAATTGGACGTTGGAGTTTCTTGTATAGGCTTTTCTTCATGTTTGTCGTTTAGGGCGCAAATGGAGGATTTCCAGGACTCAATCTAAAAGGTTCGAGGGAGGGACTTGAAATATGCTGCAAAAACATTCGTTCTCTAAATATGAGTATAAATTTTTTTCGACGCAATCGGATTTCTGACCCCCTAAATTGAGAGGGTAGGCGAGAAGTGGGAAATATGGTCCCAATAGTTTGATCAGGAGAGTGGTCCAAAGTTTGGATCTCTTATTGTTAATTTTATTTTTTTGCAAATTTCACCATATTTCAAACACAATTATTAAATTCGTTTATATAAAGATAATTCCATGCAGAATATTACTTTTGGTAAATATTTATTATTTTATTTTAGAAAATGGAAAAAAAAATTGAATTGTAAGGTATATGAAATTCATTACATCATTTTAAAAAATGCAATTTTGCATGACAAAATACAAAATTTGAGAGAAATCGGTCAATAATTCATGGAAAATCGAATTTTAAAAATTCAGCTTTTTTAAAATTCGATTTCTTAGGAACTATTCAATCGATTACGCTGAAATTACAATCTTAAAAATGATGTGAAAAATTGTATGCCTTACGATTCAAAATTTTTTCGACTGCTATCAAATAACATAATAAAAATTAAAAAAATATTTATTATTATTAAACCACTTTAAAAAATATGGCTGGATAGCAAATCAAACCATTCTTAAATTTTGCTGCAATATTAGTAAGATTTTTTCTAAAATGGTTTCAAATAAGTTTATTTTCATTTTAATGCTATATGTTTTAGGATTCAATTTTAGTCAAAATGTGCTGCAAAAGTAGCACTTTATTAAGATTGTAGGATGTTTGTACGCTATTAGGATCAAACCTAGAGCAATTTTTTTTGAAATTATAATAAAATATAAATAATATTATCTCCCATATAAATAACAATAGTACTTAATTATGTTGGTATGCAAATGCAAGATTTTTTATAAAAGTTAATTGATAAAATTATACACTTTTTTTGGAACCTATTTTCAATTATTACCAAAGTAGCTAAGGTTAGGTTTCATTATGAGGTTTCATTGTAATAAGAAAAGGAAGTATGATTATCAAATAAATTTCCCATAAAAAAATTCTTATAAATATTTTAAAAAATATAGTTTATTTTAAGTATAAATTGAAAGTTGTAAATCTGCTAAAGTACAGAATGTTGACATACAGGCCGACACAAAATTAAGACATGTTTTCTCAAGCCTCAGTAAGAAGAACAAAAGATTTTAATTTTTACTCAATAGACACACATTAATAAGTGATGTTATACTTCCAAAGATGAAAATTAGAAAACAAACTCGATACCTAAAAAGTTTTCTTCATGAATAAAAACGAGATATTAATAAAGTTTTATTTCGGACTTATAAAATAAATAAAGTTTTGATTTATTTTCCTACATTTAAAATTTATTATTTTACTACTATAGAATTTTATGTAACAAATAATTTTTTTTCCTAGGAAACAAATTGATCAACACGAGAAAACTTTGGATGAAAACAATATAAGGGATTACATTGATGGCTATTTATTAGAAATACGAAAGAGAAATGACAAAGCTTTTTGCAGTAAGTGAGATTTTCTTCATTACGTAGAAAAAAAAATCAATAGCCTCTTCCCTCAATAATAATAGTAAATTACTATTTAAAATTAAAAATTTTAAATAATAATTTATTATCATCAGTGTCGATAAAGATAATGATATTAGAATAAAGAATATTAAAATTGCATTTATTGATATATTTTTAATTAATTATTATTTTGTTTGCTTTGAAAACAATGGCTAATTGATATTTAAACTAAGGAAGCCCCACCTAAACTTTCTGCCACAAAGCCCCTAGTGACAAAGTTAAAATAATATGTACAGGAACATTAAATCAAATCATGATGAATTAGTAAAAAAAAACAAATTTTTTGTCATAAAAATCCTTTTTAATGAAATATTTTAAATAACTTTTTGTGCTATGATGTTAAACTTCGAAACATTCTATGCATTACGCTATTATGAATCCTTTCATGTTTGCTGTGAAAAATCTTTTCTTTCTTTTTACAAATACTGTAAATATTTTTTACTTTCTTTTTTATATTTTTTTCTTCTTGTTTCATTATTAATATTTCAGGATGAATTTCTTAATTAATATCAGTGGATTACTTACTTTACATAAGCCTTATAAGCGAAATAGTTGAAATAATAATATTGCAAATATTACTACCTGGTAAAGTGTCGAAGACTGTAAATAAACTTAGGGGCAGTTCAAAAAGTACGTACACAAAAATGGAGAAATTTTAACCCCTCCCCCCTTCGTACAATACAGTACATAAGGTCTTACTCCCCCCTCCCTTAGAGTACGTCCATTTTATTAGTCTACCCCCTTTTTCATAAAAATTAAAATAATTATGCCTCAAATAAAATCAAATTTTTATTTAAAATAATTTATTCATTTAAAGTATTTAAACAATAACACCCAATTTTATCTTTGAATCAATAAATAAAACAATCTTATCTAATCAACATAATAATTTCCTTCAATCAATACAATTAATCTACAGTATTTTCCCAAGGACATTCTAAATGCTTCTCGAGAGACACCAATTCAGCGTTACTCTTGTCTGCGACTGATGAAAAGTTTAGATTATCTTTATCAACGAGATCATCTTCGATCCACACTGCATCATCTTCGTTTTCTTGGTTTCGGAGGATAACCAAAAGTACTAGTTTTTGAGAACTGATTTACTCATTCAAACAAGTGGTCGCCGTGTGAAAAAAACAAACAGAATAAACATATGTATAATACATGTGTAGGAAAAAGTCAAATTTATATTTGGAGGGCGCTTGTAATGTACGTATTTTGTATAATACCTCCCCCCCTCCCCATCGTACAAAACCGTACAAAATAGCAAATCCCCTCCCCCCGTTCGGGATGTACGTACTTTTTGAACGGCCTCTTACACTATTTTATTTTAAAGTCTATGATAAGCTAGAATAATTTTTTCATCTTTAAGATTAGGATTAGGCCATTATTCTGCTCTTCAGTCAGTTAATTTCAAAGTTGTATAGAAATTTGAAATCGATTCGGGGGCAATAAAAACAATTAAATTTTAAACTTGTATGTAAAACCGTTAAGTGCTAGAGAAATCTACCAGCTGCTCAATTCACTCAGCAGTCCTTATGACAGCCGGAAAATCATATTTGTTTCAAACTAACTTAATTTATGCTAAAAAAAAAAAAAAAAAGAAAGAACAGAAAAAAATTCAATAATTCAATTTAAAGGTCCCAAAATCGTTTACCGTATTAATGCAAAATTGGTTTCTCAAATATGATTTCCCTGTGAGATTTGAACCTAATTACTTTGCCCACTTACCATTTCAACTTCATCTTCAGACTTATTGTTGAAATTCTGCTTTAATGTTTGGTTATTATAAGACTTCGTTAAAAATACTTTTCACCTAAGAGGTTATTCAATTCTAGGGTTAGAGAAACTTAGTTCTTAGTGTTGCTTTAGAACTTTCAATAACTTTTTTTTTTGTATTCATTATTTTATTGCAAATGCTGACTGAATATAATTTTGTTTAGAATTTCCTATGAACGATATATAACAAATTACTATAAAAATATTAATAACTGTAAAATGGTAGCTAAATAACAATACAATGTTGCTTAATAATTCAATGCCCTGATATTACTTTTAAGTTAAGAAGCACCATTTTTAATTTTAAATCTCGAATTTTGTGTAATTATACAAAAATCACAACAATAACAGAGAATAATATTAAGAAAGGAAGATAAATCACTATTGTAGGTAAATATCTTTAAGTAAGGGATAAATAAACAACTTAAGAAGATATCTTAATATTCTTTGTTTAATGAGGTTCATATTATGTAATTTTCCTGTTCAATGAAAATAANAAGAGATTACATTGATGGCTATTTATTAGAAATACGAAAAAGAAATGACAAAGCTTTTTGTAGTAAGTGAGATTTTCTTTATTACGTAGAAAAAAAAATCAATAGTCTTTTTAAAAATTTTAAATAATAATTTATTATAATCAGTGTCAATAAAGATAGTGATATTAGAATAAAGAATATTAAATATTGCATTTATTGATATATTTTAGTTAATTATTATTTTGGTTGCTTTGAAAACAATGGCTAATTGATATTTAAACTAAGGAAGCCCCACCTAAACTTTACGCAATAAGGCCCTGATTGACGAAGTGAAAATAAGATGTAGAGGAACATTAAATCAAATTGTGAAGAATTAGTAAAAAAAATAAATTTTTTGTCATAAAAATCCTTTTTAATGAAATATTTTTAATAACTCTTTGTGCTATGATGTTAAACTTCCGAAAATATTCTATGCATTACGCTATTATGAACCCTCTGTCATGTTTACTGTAAAAAATCTTTGCCTTCAACTTTTTACAAATACTGCAAATATTTACTGTAAATATATTTTTTCTTCTTGTTTCATTATTACTATTTCAGGATGAATTTCTTAATTAATATCAGTGGATTACTTACCTTACATAAGCCTTATAATCGAAATAGTTGGAATAATATATTGCAAATGTTACTACCTGGAAAAGTGTCGAAGATTATAAATAAACTTGCACTATTTTATTTCAAAGTCAATGATAAGCTAGAATTATTTTTTCATCTTTAAGACTAGGATTAGGCCATTATTCTGCTTTTCAATCTGCTAATTTCAAAGTTGCATAGAAATTTGAAATTGATTTGGGGGTAGTGAAAACAATTGAATTTTAAACCGTTAAATGTTAGAGAAATCTGCCCGCTGCTCGATTCACTCAACAACCCCTATGATAGTCGGAAAATCATATTTCTTTCAAACTAACTTAATTTATGCTAAAAAAAATAAGAAAGAAAAGAAAAAAAAATCAATTATTCAATTTAAAGATCCCAAAATTGATTACCGTATTAATACAAAATTGGCCTCTCAAACGTGATTTCCTAATGAGATTTGAACCTAATAATTTTGCCCACTTACCATTTCAACTTCATCTTCAGACTTATTGCAAAAATTCTGCTTTAATGTTTGGTTACGCTATTTGGTTAAAACTATTTTTCGCCTGAGAGATTATTCAATTCTAGGATTAGATAAAGTTAGTTCTTAGTGTTTAGAACTTTTAATAGCATTTTTTGTATTCATTATTTTATTTTAAATGCTGATGGAATATAATTTTGCTTAAAATTTCCTATCAAAGATCGATAACAAATTACTATAAAAAGTATTAATAACTGTAAAATGGTAGCTAAATAACAGTACAATGTTGCTTAATAATTTAATGCCCTGCTATTACTTTTAAGTTAAGAAGCACCATTTTCAGTTTTCAATCTCGAATTTTGTGTAATTATACAAAAATCGCAACAATAGCAGAGAATAATATTAAGAAAAGATGATAAATCTTTATTATTGTAAAATATCTAAAATAAGGGATAAATGAACAACTTAAGAAGATATCTTAATATTCCTTGTTTAATGAGGATCATATTATGTAATTTTTCTGTTCAATGAAAATAATACACGAAATAACAATACAATGTTGCTTAATAATTCAATGCCCTGCTATTACTTTTAAGTTAAGAAGCACCATTTTTAATTTTAAATCTCGAATTTTGTGTAATTATACAAAAATCACAACAATAACAGAGAATATTATTAAGAAAGGAAGATAAATCACTATTATTGGTAAATATCTTTAAATAAGGGATAAATGAACAACTTAAGAAGATATCTTAATATTCTTTGTTTAATGAGGATCATATTATGTAATTTTTCTGTTCGATGAAAATAATACACGAAAAACTGAGACGATAATTATCTTTTTCTGCGAGAAATGACAAAAAAACATAATTTAATTGTCTTGTAAATATCAGTTTTTAGCCTTATTCCCTGTGAAATGTTTTTATTACTCAGTCATGTTATACTATTAGTATCTTTTCTTTGTATTAGAACCTGTACTTCAAGACTTGGTTGGAGGTTTCTTCGGTGCAGGTAGTGAAACAGTACGTCTTACATTGGATTGGCTTACACTGACCATGGCGGCTTATCCAAAGGTTCAAGAAAAAGTAGCGGCGGAAATTGAAACCGTGATCGGACGAAACCGTACCCCTTGCTGGAAAGATCACGCAGACATGCCTTACACTGAAGCGACCATAATGGAACTAATGAGATGGCGAACTATTATTCCTATAAACCCTCTGCGATTGTAAGTAATGTATCGCATTTGACCAATTTTCGATAACACTTAAAATTAGCAATGATCCACTGCTTTTTGCAGGCCATCATTTCATTTGTGTGTCATGTTTTATTTTATTTTATAACCGGCGTTAAACAGCAGAATCGATTCTGAGTTCACGAGTATCAATAGTCAACTCTGTATCCAAGTGATTTTAAACCCAATCTAGAAGACAAGAGAAGTCCCGGATCAAGCATTGGGACAAACTGGCTTTCGTGTAGGACTTTTTGAAAGAAAAACCACGAAAGCGACCCACTTTTAATGGCAAAGGGATTCCAACCAATTAACCGTCTACCACGGAGGACATTGTACGTCAGTGCAATGGTCGATGTGAGCCGGGAGCAGAATTCGCATGAGCCAGTCACCGATGGGATTCGAACCTTGCTTACCTGATTGGAAGTTAAACACTTTATCGCCATCGTGACTATCTAAGCATTTTTTTTTGTAAAAAATGGTTATCATACTAATTAATTCTTCCTTCACATCAACCAAAATACGATTAATTTATCAAAACACACACTGCACGATTATCAATACTATTTGGGTCAATATTTTGATAAGCCACCTTTACAAGTTATTCAGGAAAACGCGCTTGGTGTATACACCATTATTTCTATAAGTAGTGAAATATTTTATGTATTTTGTGGATAATTAAGGAAAATCCAGGAAGATTATTGAATAAACATCTACAATACTACAGAACATTTTGATGCAAAAATGCTATGTTTAGAAAAAGTATAGCTTTCTACTAAATTGCACAATGCCCTAAATATTCTTATGGGTAGTGCAAATACATGTTAGAATGATATGATACTAGTGAATGAACATGTTAAGAGAAATCTGAAAAACATTCTAAGTTCTGGGTCTAAAAAATATCTTAACAATTCCTTCATTCTTAAAATTGAGATTGATTATTGAGAGTTAATTCTTTGAATCCAAATGTCTCACATCAAAATGTAAACATGTCTCACAAGCTTCAAGTTGTAAGACAATGCGAACTTATATAAGGAGGAAAAATATCAAAACAAAAACATTTATGAATGAGACACAAAAATTTACGGCGATGAGAAACTAAGCCAAAGTAAATATCGCAAGGGAGAAAAGTTCAAATAATCATTAAAAATTAAAATACGGTATGATCGTAATTAAACTCATAATTTCTTTAGAATAATTTTTATCTGATCTCAAGTTCTTACAATTTTCATTACAATTTATAGAGTAAAAAAAATTAACCATCTCTTAAAAAGTCAAATTCGACAGTTATAGTTTTCGCTTTTTTTTAAAAATTGCAAAAACTAATCAAATTTATTCCTTTTTCAGTACTTTGACGGACACAGAACTGAATGGTTACTTTATTCCCAAAGATAGTTTCGTGATCGCCAACTTGTGGGATATTCACCACAACCCTGAATACTGGGGAAAAGATGCAGAAGAATTTCGTGTTGAGAGATTCCTAACGGATGACGGGAAACAAGTGAAGAAATCTGAATATTTCATTCCATTTTCAAATGGTAAGTAAAGCTCTGAAACATCCATTAGACTTCCTGCATTAAGAAAAAAATTCTTATTTACCATTTTACTTTTACGTTTTTCCTGCATTAAAAATGAAAGAAGAAGATGAAAAGAAATGGCACAGTCTTCCTTCTACTGGAAGATGAGTACGATACTCTTGAATTCGAACCCACGTTAGCTTAAAGCAACATTGATTTCGCTTTCATTTTTAAAAAAACTTAGGTCTATCTTCTTGATGAGAGTATGAGCCTGCTTCATAAAAGCAGTAAAAGGCACTGGATGGAGATTAATTAAACATAACCAAACTGTTATGAACTGTCTCAATAGTTATAAAAATTGCATATTATTTTCCAAAAAACTTTATTTCATGTAACTAAAAGAATTTTGAAGGATAGCATGAAAACAAAAACGTAAAAAAAATTTTCTTTTTTGCCACAATTTCATATCACCTTAAACTGAATCGTATTTCGATTTCAAAACAGTTTTAAATTCATCAAAAAATTAAATAAAATTTAAAAGAATGAAGTTTTATTTTTAATTTACCTATTCACACATAATGAGCCTGATAAAAGTTATAATTCTCTAAATCTAGTTGTAGAAAATCATAATGAATGGTACAGGATGATAAAACTCATTTGCGTAAGGATAATTTTATTTTAAAATAATTTTTAATAATTATTTATTAATTAATTATTTAAAGATATAAGAATAAAGATATAAGAATAAATAAAATTACCACTTGTTAATATAATTTTAAGTACTGAATTCCGAAGTTTAGTTAAATAGGTCGAATAATTTCAAAAATATTCTTCATTATAAAAAACATGATGATTTATTATAAAAAACATGAATTAAACCTTTCTACATGTAATTTATTTGCGAGTTCATTTTATCAGTTAAAAATGTGGAATTGATAAAATATATGATACTTTATTTTCGATTGCGTTTAAATTCGATGGTTAAATTATGCAAAAAAAGTGTACCTGTGTACCTTTTTTGCCAAAAAAAACCCTAAAAATTAAATTATTTACTACGAAACATGAATTATTTTTATAACCGTCGTTGAATAGCTGGCCCAATTTTGGGTTTACGACTACTAATGTTTTACTCCGTAATCTTGTAATTTTGAACCTATCCAGAAGACAAGGACACTCCTGGATCAGTACCCCCATAGATAATTGTTATGGGAACATGGAGGACTTTGTAACTAGACAGATTTAACGTGCATCCGTCACCATTCACTACACGCGGAGTCTTCGGCCGGCGGAATTGAATTCACGACTTCTTGGACATAGGCCCAGTGCCCTCCCAACCAGGCTATCCCGTCCTTAAACATGAGTTATTAGCGTAAATTAAGTAATATGCATGTATTATTTATTATGTATGTTAATGGACACATGTATTTTTTTTTTTAGGAAAGCGGCAATGCCCAGGAGAATCTTTTGCGAAAATTGAAGTTTTCTTGTACTTTGTTTCAATTGTACAGAAATTTAAGATCTCTTTATCACCTGGAACAAAGCCAAATTTCGACGGTGATTTAGGGATTGGTCTTTGTCCAAAACCGCATGAATTGTGTTTGACCAAGCGGAATTGATTGTACAGTTATATTTGAACACTTGAAATTTGTTTTTGTGTGAAATAGGGTTTTAATTTTTTCATATGTTATTTTACTTCACTCATTTTCATCTTCCTTAATAAAAAATGTTTTCATTTTACTAAGTTCGATGTTTTCTTTTTGCACTTTTATTGAGTTACATATATCCTAAATTCAAATCTATGCAATTTTAATATACTAGTAGTACAATATCATATCGTATAAAACCAATGAATTAATCCTTCTTAAATTTGATTACCTGAAAACATGGCTTAAAATTTCAGGCTCGAGTTGGCTCAAACTGATGACAAAGTTTTCATAAACTTTTTTATTGCTTTTAAACAAAAACAGTTATTAAGAATAAAAAATGTGCAATTTATTAATTAACTGTGATAAAAAGGTTTTAATGTCTAATTTTCTTGTTCAGGCATCGAAACCCTAATAGTTGAACTGCAAAATTTGGTCTTTATCCGACATATATCTCGGAAAGACGAGGGCTTTAAGAAATCCTATGTATCTCAGGCTCGGGTGGTTTCGGATTAAAATTCATCGGACTCGGGCCAGCTCGGACCTATAAAAGCGAGCCCGAACTCATTTCTAGTGAATACCTGTTCTGAGTACGAGGTAAAAAAAGTAAACAATCATCAAATTGGTATTAATTCCCCCAACGAAGTAAGGCATGAAACTGAAAGACATATACTGACACAATTAATTTAGCTGAAACCTTTCATTTTTTTTTATTACTTGTTACCTTCCCGGTGGATTTATGCTGTTAGACTAAGCAAAAAATGTTTTTAGAAATTCATTCTTCCCCATTTGGTATAATGCTATTGTTGATGTGAGCGCTTGATAGTTGTAAAAATACAATAAACAACAATTTTCTCCGATACTATCCCTTTAGGTGGGACGTAAAAACTTATTTCCACTGTATCTACAGTAGACATCTTCATACCGATATTATTATATTTAGTACATATTGAAACATAACCTATTACTAAATTTAACTAAGCGTCATTGGCATCAATAATAATAAGGTATTTTTTATGGCTTTCTTACATGAATAAGAACCTTTTATTAGTTAACTTAACTTTTTAATACGAAACAACTTTTTTATTTCATTTTGTACTTTTTATCTACCATAAATATATATTTATATACCATAAATTAATCAATCATAATTCTCGAAAATAATTATTAACGTCGTTAATAGTTTTATGATCATTTTTTGGCGAACGAACTAATATTTGGAAGATAAAAATCTAACTACTAGTAACACCAGTGTTTTTAATTAAATGTATTAAATACCACTAGTACTTGTATTGAGAACCAATTATGCCAATATCTATGCCTAATATAGGTACTGTGGTAATAGGTTCTCTACCTTTTTCTGAAATGGTTAAACGTCTTAATATCATCATACTACTCTCTTAAAATGAAAGAGTTATTTCCCCTACTCAAAAAAGAGTTAAATTTTTTTAACTCCACTTGAGTGAAATACATTCTTATTTGAGCGAAATTCTTGCTTTGCATTAACTCGAACTTGAGTGGTATTTATTAAGCAACATTTGAGTGCTTTCAGCTCAAACTTGAGTGATTTATTTATTATTTAATTGTGTGCGAGATATAAGCTGGAATTTCTATCGTTTTATTTTAAAAAGCAAACAATAATAAATCTAAATAAAATTGTTATGTTCTGTGATCTAAATAGATTATGTGTTCCTTTTTATTTTACGTTTAATTCTTTTTTTTTCTGGAGAATATGTCATTTGATATTTTGAATTAAGAAGAATTAAAACAACTTTTAGTTCACAGCGGTATTTCTGAAGAAGACGCTGTTTTACTTTTCAGTAAGTAGATATACTTTGTTGTTTTTATTTTGAAAATACTTTTATTTTGAATGTGTTATATACACATTCCATTTAAATTAGCTGTTTTTCAGCGTTTTTTAATAAAATATACTATTCTTTNGAAGACCACCTGCCAATCCTTTTGACCTCAGCAAAGAAACTTTAGGTAACTAAAATTACTATCATCAATAATAATTTGTTATCATCTTCTTTCAGCAAATGAAAAGTAATTAGAAAGCAACTTATATTTTTCTTCTAAAAGTCCTACCTTTATTGTAATTGAAAGTTAGTACTGTAATTGAAAGTGTTATTGGAAAAGGATATAATTAATTTACAGTTTTATTGTCAAATTTTGTCTCGTTCCACGCATCCAGTTTTAATTATAATAGTATTGAATTTATTTTCACATTTATGAGAGGAAAGTATTGTAGTCAAAATTTTGGTTTCTTTTCGACTATCTATAGTTCTAAATTAGCAATTAGTGCTCTGAGATGGATTAAAATACAAACATAACTTTTCTTCTGATCGTTCTCTTTTTTTTTTCTCTTTTTTTGAGTTACTATTAAAATAAGTTCATTAGAGTGTTGACGTTATCACCATACAGTGGGAAATTATTAACGTTAATTTTACCAGTGATAACCTAATGTAGGAAAAGTTAAATAATTTATAAAACGTTCGGTGAAACTGATTCTTAATTGTTTATAGCTGACATTAGCAAATTACTCATTTTATAAAATATTTATCAAATCGGAAAATTCTTTCTTCGAGATGTAGTGCGTGAAGCAGTGGAAAGTGAATGTATATACACGGAATTGAGGATCAGTTCAAAATTTCGAACTTGTAAAATATACACGCTCCCCCACATACAATGCTTAAAAAAAAAGAAAATGATTCATCCTGAATAATTTTTTGGCTGAATGATCGGGTATTGACATTGGCGTTTAGAGACTCGATCTTAATAGCTTGATGGGTGTTTGCATTCTTTAAAATGATGTAAAAATGGGGGAGAAATGCTCAAAAGGAATTAGTGCTATGATTTTTTTCTTGGTATTTAAAATATTAATGCTTTAAACTGCTCAGTTATTACTATTGATATTCTTGTTTTTTTCTTAAAAAAACAAAATGTCAATCTTATTAAGATATGCAAAGTTCGAACAGTGCATTTAAGTAATCACGCTGATTTCATTGCAAATCCATACATGATCCTTCAAATGTTTTTTTGGCACATGATGTTATGAATTTTCATGTTTTTTCCTTCAATTCAAGTCCTTATATTTTTTCATACAATCTTATTACGACAAAGAAAATTCAAATCGCGCATTTAATTATTCGCTTTTAATGTGACCAATTCCACCATTTTTTTGGCAGTTATTGCTACTGGTTTCTATGTGGTTTTTAAAATTCTGTGATTTTTCATTTGATATAATTCTGACATGTGAAACAAAAATCGTGTCTTTAAATAACTATTTTTTGACGTGCTCAGTTTACACTAATCGAATCCAGTAATCCATGTGATGTTTCAACCATTTTTTCAGTAGTTGTAGATATTGATTTTCACATGGTTTTTAAGAATTCTGATAGATTTCATACACTATAGAAAATTCGACACAATTAGTCAATAGTTTTATAGTTTTTTTATCCACTTTTGGTAGTTATTGCTTTAGAATCAGGAATGATTGTGCTCTGGAAAAAATCCGGATTTACAGATCTTTTGCTAATCGCGATCCTTAAATCGAAGGTGCAAAAGTTTCAAGAAATCATCGATTACATTTAGGTATAAAAAATTTCTGTATAAAAATTATTATTATGTATAAAAATTTCTAAATATTAGAACTAGAATTAATACTTAACATATTTTTCATTTGTAAATATTTTTTCTGGTAAAATTACAAATGTGATTAGAGATAAAAGTAAACTTATGCATAATTATTCACTTAAATTATGCTGCATATTATTTATTAAGAATTTAATGTTTTGAAAATATCAATGACTTAAATTTATAAGAACATTAATTTTTTGAAATGAGTCATTAATGATTTTACTGAAGAAATTTTCAGGATTTTTGAGTTGGGCTCACAATCACCTCTGTTAAATTTCTGCATAGTTTTTAAAACCCAGTACTTTTAATATTATTTCAATTTACAACAAGCGAATATCAAAACACACCTTTCAGTATTTCCTTTCCGAAGAGTTCAATTTGCTTAATTTCGTTTTAAATCGACACCATTTTGTCATTGAATTTTTTTTGTAGTTACTGATACGCATTTCGTAATTTATATATATGTATTGCTTTAATGCGATGACGACTTGCAAAAGGCAAAAAAGGAACTAATTAGTGTCCTCTCCTTCAAAATGGGAGAGTAGCGCTCATAATAAATATAAATGTTTTATATGTTGATGAAAAAATCATTGCATTTACAATTAAAAAATTTATATATAGTTTTATTCCATAAGTCGAGGATTTTTTTAAAATAATCACAAAGCACTTCCGTTTTAATAAGTAGTAATACACTATCTACCAATAAGTATTTGGGCACCTATGCAATTGACTATATCTGCTGTTACGTCACGCCCTCCGCCGGTATATATCGTGTAGGGAACAACATCGGCATTATACCCATGTAAGATGCCCACTGCACTATTATGGATGGCAATATGCTTCCTACGTTGTGCCAGTTTTATGGGATGGACCCCTGTTACTTCCAGGACGACAATGTCAGCTGTCATGCTACGAGGATCACCAAGGCTTGGTATGGTGCCAATGTGATCAATCGAATGGACTTGGCTGCCCAGAGCCTAGACCTGGAGACCTCGAGAACCTCTGGGACGAGTTGGATCACCGAATTAAGGGGTGTACAACCCGTGACGTCTTCTCCAAGCCGAGTGGAGGAAAATACCATTAGCCGTCACACAAGAACTTGTGGAAAGTATGCCCCGGAGGATTTCACGCTGAAATTGTCTCTCGTGGAGGCTCTACCAACTACTGATTATGAATAAAGTATGTTTTTCTTTACAATTACACGTGACCAAATACATATTGGTAGATAGTGTATAAATATTTATTACATATAAAAAATGTGTTGCAAAAAGATAGGAGTGTTAGAACTGTTTGTTGAAGATCCTAGAAGAAATTCTCTCACAGAGGTTAAATACATTCACTAACAAAGAGTCAATTAGTATCAAAAGTTTCCAAGAAATGATTAAAATCACTATTTCTTTTGATGTCACAACATATTTAACCGTTCTACATCTTGTCAAAAAGTTGATGAAATAGGAATTATTTTACCATTATATGTTATTGCATATGACTTTGCCAAAATTATTCCATTATTTATTAGTAATGAGTAAGTAAATGAAAAATTTTTCTTTGTCCAATATATGGAGATTTCATGGAATATAATAACATACATTTTCTTTTCCGTGATGGGTTAGTTATGCCGAGAATTGACTGTTTATTCTGTCGTACATTTACAATAACAACTCTCTTGTTAATTTTAATACATAATGCATTTATGTTATGAAAAAAGTAGTTTAAAGTATTTCTTTTTATTTTTAGATGATTGTAGGCTGTCCAGAAGTCAATTCAATGGAAGATATCAGCAATATGCAATCTCAGTGCATTAACAACTTGAGCCTTTATATATCTGCAAAACCACCTAGTTATGGGCCTTCTTAATAGAACTGTTATTTTTTTCATGTGTTTTTCCATGTGTTTCAATGTGTGTCAACGAGTTATATTTTTTCAATGTGTGTGAAGTACAAATTTTGTTACCTGTGTTTCAGTACAAATATTTCGATGCAGGTATAGTTTGTACACTGTAAAACAAAGACATTATTTCAACGGTCGCGCTTTGCTTTGAGGTAGATGATAATATTTCATTCTGAAGAGGACAATTAATTGCTCGGTTTTATATTATGCGTGTGTTGTTTGTATGAGTTTTAAGTGTTTTTAATTAAAAGGAGAAATTTGGAGAAATTTTCACATTATTTAAAAAATTTTTCATGAAAATGTGTATTTCTTCATGGTGCCTCTAATTGAAAGTCTCTATGGTTCTCAATTTGGGAATTTTTGTTTAATCTATATTTAATTATTTTGGAAGTGACTTTGTGTATAGTTCATAGGCTAAACGGAAAATCCGGCTCTCTGCAAACTGCTAACATCACTTTACAAGGGGCTTACCAGTTTCATTGTTATTAGCCTAACAAGTGTTGTCTGCAGTGTACAAAAGCAAGATTTTACTAACTAACCCACAACACAGATACTCATTTTTACTCTTTTCAGCAGTCCCCAACCCTCTGGTTGTAAACAGGACATATTTTGAAGAAAGGATCAAATGTGACCGGGCTGCACTAGGAACAATAAATTGCTTCCATTTTAATTGCAATGGTGTATCTCTGGTTTGTCCGACTTTCTATAGACGAGTGGTTAACTGGGAGCTGAGGTAAAGCTTAATCTGAGATAAGTTTTGAACTAAGATTTTTTCACCTAAAGCTGCACCAAAACAGCACAGGTAATTTTGTTTTGAAGGCATGTTCAAAATCCAATTATTAAAATTATTAGTTAAAATTATTTTATCAAATTTATCTAAAATATGAACAATGAATGTCCGCATCTCCTTTCAGCAAGATGCAGTAAAAATTATCAAACGATAACCAGTCGGTGACCGTAAAAAGGTTGTGGAGCTCTGCTTTAGAGGATTTGTTTTCAAATAGATACATTTCTCATGATCTTGAGGTCAAACACACTAGTGACCTTAACTTGTTCAGTCCCTTGTACTCTATTTTCAGTTCTTAAACCTTTTTTGTCTCTTACATATTAATTAATTTTTTTAATCTTGAGTTTCGCTCAGTACAGCCAGCACAGCCCTTCAGAATTATAATGTATTCCGATCGCTACAACACTTCCTGTGCGGCATCCAGAAACTTTGCTACAAAAAAAAAAATAATTTTGTATCTAACCGGCCCTTGAAAATTTGTACACCAGGCGGAAAAGGGTTGTTGATAATAAGCATGATTGCAACACTGAATAACATAATATTAAAATAAAAGTGTTAAAAATGGTATGAGGCCTGCCACTGCTGCCCCAATAGTCCTCCATAAGTCCAACCTGAAAGAGAGCTCTATTATTATCGTGAGTTTTCAAAAGCAAGACAATCTAATTAAAAGAAAAGGAAAGGATATTGCTAAGTTTGAAGCAACCTGGCTGAATAATCTAAAGGGGGTTGCATATTTTTGGCAAGCCTCTTATGGGTTTGAGTTTCTAGCTGTTTCAGAATATATATTTTTAAATTTCATTCCTGCTCCCCCGTATCTACTTGCAAAAAGAAGTTAACAGTTACTTTTTATTGAGAAAAATATTAATATAAATTCAAAAATTAAATGAAATAAAAAAAAGGTCAGCATATATATAATGCCTATAACATCAACAATTATTACATGCTTGCTTAATACTTTTTTTTTCGAGCTATAGTTTTGATTTATTTACTTTTATTTGCAACAGTTTGATTCGTATCAAAATCTGACTAACCTAAAATGAAATATTTCACACATCCTTAAATTAAAATCCCTAATTTCAATAATTTACACAAAATGTTTTGCTTCTAGCATTTTCAGTTTTTTCAATCCTAAATGTATTTGAAATAACACGTTATTAACTCAAAACTGCATATTTGGATTAGATAGTGTTTAATGCACACACGCATAACTTCATTTACATAACTGACTGTTGATAACAAAGAAGTTGCGACCAATTTTATCATCTCAACGCAATTTTCGAATTTTCGAAACTACAAATTCATATTGATATATCTCAGACGTACACAGATTATATGAGATGCAGATGACGAAAACGTGTTAGATAAATCATATATTTTAATATGTATTTATAAATAGCATTTATTTTTCTCCTGTTAGGATAAAGAAAAAAGAAATTACCATCAGCGATATTTTTTGTATGATTATAAAAGAGGATTGTTTTTTTGCCTGGTTAGTTATATAAACCAATTTCATAAAACACGGACATGTTTGTCACTAAGCATAATGTGTTTCGAATTGATAAGCTCCGATTAGAAACATATTTATGTAAGTGACCTTCGCATCCAACAAAAGAGTTTCCGTTTTAAATAAATTTCTCTCATTTTAAAATAGGATCTCTGATTATTTTATTCTGTGATATCATTTTGGCAAGTTATCTGATTTCTACAACTGACTATTTAAGTGCCTTTATTTTTGAAATTTCATAAGTATTCAAAGTTGTGGAGTAATAATGGAGTTGACAACAGCTTTACTATTTACCTGCTTAATTGCTTTTATTATTTATTTGATTGCTGGACGGGATGTTCGCAAATTGCCTCCGGGTCCTTATGGATTACCTTTCGTTGGTTACATCCCATTCATGAGCTCTAAGCCGTATTTGGACTTGCAGAAATTAGCGAAAAAATATGGCAGCGTTTTCAGGCAAGTGTTCCATTTTTAAAACTATTAGTTCAGTATAATTAAAATTCTTAGCGGCGTTACGGAGCGTCATGTACCCTGTAAAAAAGATTAATTTATTTTAGTATTATTTTCCAATCCCGTGCATACTAATAGTTCCTTTAAAGATGACTTTTACGTTTATGCTCTTGAAACCTATTGAATAGCCTTTCTAACATCAATTTGTCCATCTTTAACTGCCCCCCTCCCGAAGAAAAAGAAAAAAAACATCCAGCGGTGTTGATGATTCTGTCAACTGATTTCTTTACCTCAAAATAAAAAAAATTATTTATTAAAAAAAGTCTTATAAAAGATGTTTCTTTACCACTACTTTAAATATACGTATTTAAATTACTCTTCAAAAATGAAAATAAAAATGCGCACTAAAAAAATCATAAATTAATATTCAATCGGGAAAAAAAATCGATATTTTTTAAATCCTCATTGGGCTAGTTTTATTAAAGATTAAATTAGAAATATTTAAATTTATTTGGTAAAATGAAATGAAAGGAAAGGGTGAATGTTAAAAAAGGAAATGCCATTTATTTTCATGCTAAATTAACGGTATTGTATTAAATTGATAATAAAAGTAATTAATTATAAAAGTAATTAATTATAAAACTAATTAATTATAAAATTATTTAATTTCAAAAATAGTTAATTATAAAATCAATTAATTATAAAAATAATTGATTATAAAAATAATTAATTATAAAATTATTTAATTATAAAATTACATAATTATAAAACAAATTAATTATAAATTAATAAATGTGAAATTAATTAATTATAAAATTAATTGTAATATTTTAAAGCCCGATCTTTTGAAGTACGGCTTGCACCGTGAAGTTAGTACCGGGAACTGGTTTTTTAGTCGGATTAATGGCCAGTGTATATGCAGAATAGTTTTAAAAAGAGTGGTAACATTTCGGGCTATGACGAAGATGCTATTTGACTTGATCTTTCGACCAAGATTAGTTAAAATCATAAAATTAACTAAAAATATTGTGAAATAAAAAATAGAAATTATTTGAATAGCATGGTTGCTTTAATAACATATATTATATGATAAGTTAGAATTGTAAATGATTCTTCGATTCCAAAACAAAAAATTCATGAATTTTATAATTTTCTTGAAATTCCTAGCACTCTCCGAATATCCATAGTCTTGCTAGCGCTCTTCTAAAAGTTTTCCCCGCTTACCGGGGAACTGCAGCGCTCACCTTGGAAACCTATCACCGAAAGCAGAAGTTTTAAATTTTTTTAGTGTGGGGACCCTATATTATTTGCGAAAATTTTGTGGGACCCAATAAGCATTGCACAAATCCGACAAACGCGTAAACCTGTTAGTTTGAAGTCATTAATTTTAAGACATAGAATAATGTGAAAATTTTAAATACGTGACAAACTTGAAAATATAATTAAATAATAAAAATGCGTGGAAACTTTTTTTTTATTTGTCTTTATAGTTTTATCTTTATTTGTTTTCAAATACATTTTAAAATTATTTGGCAATTGTAAAGTAATTGTAATAAGTTAAAGAAATATTAAAATTGTTTAAATTTTTGGCGATCCCTTCTGAAGGTTGGAACCCGCAGGTTTTATAAACTCTGACCTAAAATATCATTACTGATTGATTAGACAGAAGCCTGGATGATTTTTAGCAATTTATACCTTGTTTCTACTTGAAGATCGAATAAATATAAGTTAGATGGTAGTTTTTTTCATTTGTTGACCCTTTTTTTATATTTTTGAGTAATCTTTTGTTTTTACAGATTGCGTTTAGGTACTCAAAGCACTATAGTTTTAAGTGACTATCAAGCTACTAAAGCTGCTTTTTCGCAAGATGCATTTATGGGAAGACCACCTGTTTCACCTTTTGAGAATAACAAAGAAACTTTAGGTAACTAAAATTACTATCATCAATAATAATTTGGTATCAGTTTTTGGCAAATGAGAAAGTAATTAAAAAGCATCTCCTATTTTTCCTCTTAAAATCCTATCTTCAAATGTTAGTACTGTAATTGAAAGTGTTATTGAAAAAATATATTACTTCTTAACAATATTAATGTAAAATTTAGTCTCTTTCTTAATTTTAATTGCACTTAAATTG
Organism: Parasteatoda tepidariorum; assembly: GCF_043381705.1. Classification (NCBI taxonomy): domain Eukaryota; kingdom Metazoa; phylum Arthropoda; class Arachnida; order Araneae; family Theridiidae; genus Parasteatoda; species Parasteatoda tepidariorum. Next base: position 57,987,420 of record NC_092208.1, read on the forward strand.
AATTGATCTCTACATTTGTGAGAGGAAAGTATTATAGTCAAAATTTTGGTTTCTTTTCGACTAGCTGTTGTTCTAAAGTTTCAATGAGAGCCTGGTTAAAATGCGAGCATAACTTTTTTCCTGATAACTAATAGTAGAATTTATAGTCAGAAGAGCTTTTGATATCTCTGCGACTAGCTAGAGAGCTCAAATTTTAATTAGAGCTTTATGCTAAATGACTTTACTCGTTTCCCTGTGACTACATGTAAAATTTATCATTATTTTATAGCCAAACAGAATTTATCTCCAATTGAAATAGTGGCCAGTTTCTGACATTAACAAACTAACAGACATGAAACTAAAATGGCAGACACGAAATTAAATATTAAAAAATGTTTGAAAAAAAAAAACAAACAAGTTTTTCATTTGAACTAAAAAGAAGAAAAGAATTTTATTTTCGTTGCATCTAAAGTGAAAAACGGAGGATACATCATTTTAACTGGCTTTTACCATTCCAATGTTTCACGTTTTTCGTCTCAGGTGTGAAAAAAAATACTTGTTTATTTTTTTTTGTTCGTTTAGAAAGCACGATTTCTCGAAAACGTTTTTAATAAACGTTTATTAACGTTTTTAATAAACGTTTTTTACCAATAAAATTATTCAAGTAGACTTTATTGTGAAACAGTGAAGTAGAATTTTAACGTTTTTCAAAATAATGACGGGATTAAATACTCTACTAAATTTGCACATCATCGAAACGTGTTATTGAGGTACTTTAAGATAGCATTTCTAATATCATATCTCGCCGATTTACTAGTTTTAAAGACATAGATTTTGTTAAGGACGGTTATTTTAAACATCCAGTCCGTCCAGTTATATCAGGCTGACAATCAGATAATTTAAGTAAGTTTTTTACAAATTGCGGTTTAAATTCAGCACGTACTATCATAATTTAAAGAAATATTCCTGTACATTTATGTTCGTGGCCAAGGCCTACTAAGATCGTGATATTAGTACTCCATATCTGCTACGATTGTAAATGAGAGCCTTGGTGCATGAACCCAATCCAAATGTCCCAAAGATTTTCAATGAGTTTTTAACTATCGGCAATATACCATAGCTACTTCGTTTAGAACAAGAATCGAGCAGAACTGTACCATCAGTCTTATCCCATGTAGTAAATAATGTAGAGAAAAGACACACATACACGTTTAATAGTCTTTTTTTTTTAAATTTCATTTTTCTTGCATTAACAATTAAAATATATTACTTCTTAACANTCCGCTGACTACTCCTAATTTTTAAAACGTTTGGAAGCCTACCCGTTGCTTGTAAAGCGAGCTATGGCAGCTACAATTCCATTTGCTACAGTGAATCTTTGCGAAGCGGGATTTTCCACATTTGTGACAATAAAATCAAAACATCGATTGAATGTTGAACATGATATGCGCATTGCTTTGTCGAATACCATCCCCCAATCCAATTTATTACTTAAGGAAAAGCAGCAGCAACCTTCACATTAAAAATTTTTTATAATATTAAAATTAAATGTTTTCTAATAATTGATGTTTTTTGCAATAATTTTTTTCACAAGGGGTGGTCCGTGACTTCTTAAAAATTTTAAAAGGGGTCCATTACACCAAAGAGGTTAAGAAACACTGGTTTAGAACAAGAATCGAGCAGAACTGTACCATCAGTTTTCTTCCATGTAGTAAATAACGTAGAGAAAAGGCACACATACACGTTTAATAGTCTATTTTTTTTTTAAATTTTATTTTTTTTTCATTAACAATAAGTGAAGCAGGGCTTACCTTGTTGAATTCCCTTAAAGTTGCTCACATTCTGCAATATATTATTTAAGGTATTAATTTTGAAGGAATCACTGGTCTCTTAACGCATTCAAAAAAGCTTTTTTTGTTATTTAGTATTGAAATAATTTTATTAAAGAGTAAAAATTGTTCGTTAAATGATTTTTTTCACTATAACCAAACATTTATGAAACATGTGATGGTTTATTCTTTCATTAGAAACCGGTGCTTTCAATGATTTACCATGGAAAGAGCAGAGAAGATTCTCCCTTCACATGCTCAGAGATCTCGGATTTGCAAAAACACGAATGGAAGAGCACCTGAAAGTAAGATATTTAACGATTGTTTCAAAACAAGATATGATTATTTAAAAGTTAGACATAGTCTTGAATAATGAAATGAAAAATTTGTACGTTTGTGTTTTTCTTATAACCCAAGAACAGTTTGTTCTATCGTCCTGAAATTTGGACTCCAATCCTAAAATGTATTCGAAATTTTGAAATAGTTCGCTTGGTAGAGTCGTTTGAAAAACGGAATATTATCTTTGGTTGAGCATTAGTCATCGTTTTAAATTAAGTTAAAATAGATTCTGTTTTTCGAAACATATTAAAGATTTAGTGACATTTGCCAGCTTATAGCTCTATTTGATAACAACGAGTTCAATTGCACGCTCTTTAATATTTAATTACTTTTTATTCGCTATATATAACAGATACACTAAGGGATTAATTTGAACATGGTAGCATAGGCGGACTGAGCACCATAATAGTGTAACAAGTTATCCGAAACTACGTGTCTATTTTGTTTTTCTAGTTATGCTTTTAAACCATGTTTTTATAAAACTAAATAAGTTAAAGTTAAAATCCACGCTATACTTTTCGCTATACTTTTATTGTCACATACAATACTGAATTAATTTTGGTAATTGGTACTACTGGTATTTGGTGCAGTTTAAATATGTATCAAATACACTAATGCAGGTACTAAGTTATGTTATTGGAAAGTACGATCTTCGGAGCATTTAAAAATAAGATCTTTAGGGGGCATCTAATTGAACTACTTAAAAAGCATTTAAAAGGTAAAATCTTTAACTGCTGATCTCAAAGTTAGAACTAATAAGCATTTAAAAGTAAGATGTTATTTGTCATGTCCTCGCTATAACTTGCATTTTCGTCTAAATAAAGCTTTTGTTAGTTGAATGCTCTTCCCTAGAGCATAATGGAAATTTATGACCATTGACAATCTTTTTTTATAAGTTTTTTATTATTAATTGGGAGTATATAATATCTTTATAATTAATATTTTTATCATAACGTCATATGAGATTTTCAGAAAAATTGATAACTCTTTCGTTAGAGCTACATATTAATCTAAAGGAGTTTTGCTGTTAAATAATACTAGAAAATATCAACATGATTTTTTTTCTTTGTAACTTTTATCTTTCGTCACCAGGGTAAAATTAACGCCCTCAAGAAACAGATATATAGAATGCAAATACATTTGCTTAGAGTGTAAATACTTTAAAGTACTTTGTTTTTTTTGACAATATAATATTTCCTGATATAACATCTCAGGACAATTTGGTAACAGTTTCCTCCATAATATGAGTAAACGCGATTTAGAGGAATAAATATGTAATTACTTGCAAAGGTTAAAAAATATTGTGAAGTAATTATAAAATTAATATTTTAACTTTTTTCATTGAAATTTCCCTTTAAATATATGTAATTGCTTACATACTTTTTTTAATACATTTCATATCATTATCTTATTTCTCCCTTGTTTTTTCTTAGGAAGAAATTCATGATTTGTTGAATAATTTTGAAGAGTTAGGAGGAAAACCAATTGTTCTTAAACCTCTTTTAGCTCCTAGCATGTCTAATAACATAGCCACGCTTGTTTTCGGGCAAAGGCTAAAATATGATGATCCAGTGCGTCGAATGCTGGATAAGGGCCTAAGCGAGGGAGCTGCAGCTGCTGGACAAGTAGCTTGGGAACTATTTTTTCCATTCCTAGCTAGCGTTGTGAAATTTCTCGGTTTCAGTGGAGCAGCTAAGATTGCTAAAACTCAACAAGATACTAGAGAATATGTCTGGTAAGCATAAATTAACTAAATGCTGTAATGTTATATTCGTATTTAGTTTTAGTTAAATACGAAATGATAATAACTGTTAGAATTCACATTCTGCAACAACGGTAAAATAATCGGCTACTGTTCAAGTTTACGGATAGGAACATTTTTTACCTTTACGGCTTTGAAACTGTTTACAATTCATATGGTTGAAAAACAGCGAATTTTGTAACTATTTACAACTAGCATCGTTTCAAAACTGTAAAAATGATGAAATTTAGCGGGACATAGGAGTTAAGTAACGTTAGGCTTTTCTTCATGTTAGGCGTTTGGATAATGTATAAGGCGCAAAATAAAAAATGGGCCACCCTGAATAACCTTTGATCCAAAGATTGGATTTTCACGCTCTATGACACAATTTTAAGGGTTCAATGGGTCGACGTGAAATATGCTAATTAATTAGAACAGAGGATATTTAAAGTTACGAAATAAGGCAGGAAGATGGTCTAACTTTGAATAATAAAAAACATTTACTTAAAGTTGTTTTTCGTGTGGAATTATCTTTGTCTAAATGAATTTTATTATTGTGAGCAAACTTTTTTTTCATTCTAGTTATTTTTAGTTCTCGAGATATGGCGAGATACGCAAAAATCAAATTAATATGAAGATGTCCGAGCGTCAGAAATCTCTCTCGGCCACATTTTTGGGACCATGTTTCCCAGATTACCCCTTACAAATTGGGGGGGGGGAGGGGAATTTGAATCTGTTGAAAAAAAAGGTATATTTTTTCAGAGAAAGTACGTTTTCGTGTCTGGTTTTCTAACATAAAATAATTGGAATAATAAATTAAGGTCACCCCCTTAAACCATTAAGTCTTAGAATGTGAAAATTCGATCATTAGATCACAGGTCTTTCAGGGTGGTCCTTTTTTATTTTGCGCATTTTACAAAGGAATTACGTTGTAATTGAGTGTGCTTTGTCAAATGAACGATGGAATGTGGCTTAACTATTTTGTGTGATGGTGCTCTCTATCGTGAGAAATGAGAATTGCTAGACTTTTTTGTAATTAAGCAGCTAAGTGGTGCTGTTATTTATGAGTAAATTTAAATTTTATATTCGAATAATCAATGGTTATCCCTTGAGGAGTGCAGGACAGGGGAAACTCTTCATGTACTGAAGGAAAGGAGGAAATATTACATTATAAGTGCAAGGATTCGAACTCCTGTTCACTGACTATGAGATAGACAAATTAACTCTGCCAGATAACGTAAAGAAGAAAATTAAAAGACTAACACTATATCTAAAAGTTTTTCTTTCTGTTAATGTGTATAAAAACGAGATATTTATAATTTTTTTTTGGATTTGTTAAATAAATAAAAATTTCGATTTATTTTTCTGCATTTAAATGTTATTATTTTACTACTAAAGCCTTTTCCGTAGCAAATATTATTATTTTTCTTCAAGGAAACAAATTATTCAACATGAGCAAACTTTGGATGAAAACAATATAAGAGATTACATTGATGGCTATTTATTAGAAATACGAAAAAGAAATGAAAAAGCTTTTTGCAGTAAGTGAGATTTTCTTTATTACGTAGAAAAAAAAAGCAATAACTAATGTTTTAAATAATTGCAAATTACTATTTAGAATTGTTAATTTCTAATAGTAATTTATTATCATTAGGGTCGATAAAGATAGTGATATTAGATAATATAAAGTATTAAATATTAAATTTAATGATAAAATTCTAATTAATTATTATTTTGGTTGCTTGAAAAATAATGACTATTTGCTATTTAAAATAAGGAAGCCCCACCTAAACTTTATGCCACAAAGCCCCGAGTGACGAAGTTGAAGTAACATAAAGATGGAATATTAAATCTAATTATTAAAAAAAATTATATAAAAATTATTTTTAGTTAAATATTTTTGCTAACTTTTAGTGCTATGATGTTAAACTTCTGAAAACATTCTTTACGAAGAAAATAAATTACGTGATAATGAATACTCTGTCCTATTTACTGTAAATATTATTTTCTTTTTTCAAATACTGTAAATATTTACTTTAAATTTTTTTTTCTTTCTTTCGTATATTTTTTCATCCTGTTTCATTATTACTATGCAGGATGAATTTCTTAATTAATATCAGTGGATTACTTACTTTACATAAGCCTTATAAGCGAAATAATTAGAATAATGTATTGCAACTGCTACTGCCTGGAAAATTGTCGAAGACTAAAAAATAAACTTATACTATTTATTTCTAAGTCAACGATAATCTAGAAGGATTTTCTCATCTTTAAAACTAGGATTAGTTCATTATTCTGCTTTTCAATCTGCTAAATTCAAAGTTGCATAGAAATTTGAAATCGATTCGGAAAAGTAGCTGAATTTTAAACTTATATGAAAAACCGCAAAATACCGTTAAATGTCGGAGAAATCTGCCAGCTGCTCGATCTACTCAACACTCCCTATGATAGCTGGGAAATAATTTTTGTTTCGAACTTCTAACTTAATTTATACCAAGAAAAAAAATCAATTTAAAGATCCCAAAATTGTTTACCGTATTAATACAAAATTGGTTTCTCAAACATGATTTCCTAGTGGGATAAGATTTGAACCTAATAATTTTACCATTTCAACTTCATTTTCAGACTTATTGTTGAAATTGTTTGTTTACTATTAAACCTCGTTAAAAATACTTTTCGCCTAAGAGATTACTCAATTCTAGGGTTAGAGAAAGTTAGTTCTTATTCTTACTTTTAATGGCATTTTTTGTATTCATTATTTAATTTCAAATGCTGGCTGAATATAGTTTTATTTAAAATTTCCTGTAAAAGATGAAATAACGAATTAATTATAAAAATAATAATGACTAAAAAATGGTAACTAAAAATAACTGTTGAATGGTAGATAAACAACAGTAAAATGTTGCTAAATAATTCAATACCCTGAGATTACTTTTAAGTTAAGAAACATCATTTTTAGCTTTAAATATCGAATTTCGCATAATTATGCAAAAATCGTAACAATAACAGAGAATAATATTAAGAAAGAATGATAAATTACTATTATTGTTCAATAGCTTTAAATAAAGAATAAATAAACAACTTTAGAAGATATTTTGATAGTCTTTGTATTATGAGGATCATATGTGATCGACAAATATCTTTTAATGCAAAAAATGACAATAAGGCAGTATTTAATTGCCTTGTAAGTATTAGTTTTTAGCCTTATTCCAGTGAAAATTTTTTTACTACTCAGTCATGTACTTTAAGTATCTTTTTTTTATATGCTAGAACCTGTACTTCAAGACATGGTTGGAGCTTTTTTCGGAGCTGGGAGTGAAACAGTACGTCTTACATTGGATTGGCTTACACTGACCATGGCGGCTTTTCCACATGTTCAAGAGAAAGTGGCGGCAGAAATAGAAACTGTGATTGGCCGAAACCGTACTCCTTGCTGGAAAGATCACACAGACATGCCCTACACTGAAGCGACCATTATGGAACTAATGAGATGGCGAACTATTATTCCTATAAACGTTCTGCGATTGTAAGTAATTTATCGAAGATTAGCATTTGACCAATTTCCAATAACATTTTAAATTAACAATGATCCACTGCTTTTTGCAGCTTTTATTTCATTTGTGGGTCATATTTTATTTTATTTTATAACCAGCGTTGAACAGCCTAATCGATTTTGATTTTTACGACTATCATTATTCAATTTTGTAGCCTTGCAATTTCGAACCCAACTCAGAAGACAAGAGAAATCCCAGATCAAGCATATGAATAAACTGGCCGTCGTGGAGGACTTTTTGATTGAACTACATTTGTAATACATGGAGAGGAAAACTACTAAAGCCTCCAAATGTTAGCCCAATCGCAATGGAATTCTAACCCATTAACAGTCCACCACTGAGCACATTATGCGTCAATGCAATTTTCGATGCGAGTGGGGAGCAGAATTTGCAAGAACCAGCCACCGATAAGATTCGAACCTGGTTCACTTCATTGGGAGTTAAACATTATTTCCTGAGCCACCGCTGCGCTATGCGTTATCTTTGTAAAAATAGTTATCATACTAATCCATTCTTTCTTCATTTTAAACAAAATACGATTACTGCACGATTAAACACTGCACGATTATCAAAACAATTTGAGCCAGTATTTTGATGAGTCACCTTTTCACAAGTTATTCAGGAGAGCGCCCTTGGTGAATACACCATTATTTCTACATAGGGAATGAAATATTTCATGTATTATGCTGTTATTTAATGGAATTTCAGGAAACTTTTAGAATAAACATCTATAAGAAATACTACAGAACATTTTGATGCAAAATTGCTATCTTTAGGAAAAAAAGTATAGCTTTCCACTATATTGCATTGTGTCCTAAATATTCTTATGGATATTGCAAATATTAAGAAGCTAATGGATGAAGATATTAAGAGAAATCTGGAAGACATTTAAAGTTCTGAGTCTAAAAAAATATCTTAAAAATATTTTGATTCTTAAAATTGAGATTGATTATTGAGAGTTTATTCCTTAAATCTAAATGTCTCACATCAAAATGTAAATATGTCTCACAAGCTTTAAGTTGTACCACAATGCGTATTTATATCTCACATCAAAATGTAAATAGTATGTCTCACATGCTTTAAGTTGTACAACAATGCGTATTTATATTGGAAGGTAAAATATTAAAACAAAAATAATTATGAATGAGTTTCAAAATTGTACGGCAAAGAGAAACTAAGTCAAAGTAAATATCGCAATTGAGAATTTTTCTTATAATCATTAAAAATTAAAATACATTATGATCGCAGTTAATCTCAATTTCTTACGAATATTTTTTTTATCGCAACTCATGTTCCTACAATTTTTTTATGCAATTTATAGAGTGAGAAAAAAGAATTAACCTTCTCTTTAAAAGTCAAATTCGACAGTTATAGTTTTCGCTTTTTTAAAATTGAGAAAAATAATCTAATTTATTCCTTTTTCAGTACTTTGGCGGATACAGAACTGAATGGTTACTTTATTCCCAAAGAAAGTTTCGTGATCGCCAACTTGTGGGATATTCATCACAACCCTGAATATTGGGGAAAAGATGCAGAAGAATTTCGTGTTGAGAGATTCCTAACGGATGACGGGAAACAAGTGAAAAAATCGGAATATTTCATTCCATTTTCAATTGGTAAGTAAAGCTCTAAAACATCCATTAGATATCCTGCAAAAAGAAAAAAAAAATCCTTATTTACCATTTTACGGTTACGTTTTTCCTGCATTAAAAGTGAAAGAAGAAGATGAAAAGACGTGGCACAGTCTTCCGTCTACTGGAAGATGAGTACGATACTCTTGAATTCGAACTCACGTTTGTTTAAACTTTAAAGCAACGTTGCTTTCGTTTTCATTTTTAAAAAATGATGATGAGAATATGATGAGAATATGATGAGAATATGCGCCTACTTCATGATGAGAATATGAGAATATGCGCCATATAATATAATCTTCATGATGAGAATATGCGCCTACTTCATAAAAAGCAGTGAAAGGCTCTGAATGGAGATTAACTAAACTTAGCAAAAATGTTATGAACTGTCTCAATAGTTATAAAAATTGCATATTATTTGCTAAAAAAGCTTTATTTTATGTAACCAACAGAATTTTGAAGGATAGCATGAAAAAAAAGTAGGAAAAAATTTCCTTGTTGCTACAATTTCATATCACCTTAAACTGAATCGTATTTCGATTTCAAAACAGTTCTAAAATCAGCAAAAATTCAAAAAAATTTAAAAAATGAAGTTTTACTTTTAATTTACCTATTCACACATAATAAGCCTGATAAAAGTTATAATTCTCTAAATCTAGTTGCAGAAATGAATTGTAATGGATAATATGAATGGTGAATTGTATAGGATGATAAAATTCATTTGCGTAAAGATAATTTCATTTAAAAAAAGCTTTTAATAATTATTTATTAATTAATGACTTAAAGATTTCTTAATAGTAAGATCTAAGGATAAATAAATAAAAATTACCACATTGTTAAGATAATTTTAAGTACCAAATTCCGAACTTAAGTTAAATCGGGTAAATAATTTCGAATATAATCTTTACTATAAAAAACATTATGATTTTTTATAAAAAACATGAATTACACTTTTCTACACGTAATTTATTTGCGAATTAAATTCATTTTATGAGTTAAAAATGTGGAATTTATAAAAGAGATGATACTATATGCTGAATTATGCAAAGAAAGTATACCTTTCATTTACTAAGAAGCATGAATTATTAGTGTAAGTTAAGTAATATACGTGTATTATTTATTATGCATATTAGTAGATATTTATGTATATTAATATTTATATATGTATATTAATATTTATTTATTTTCAGGGAAACGGCAATGCCCAGGGGAATCTTTTGCAAAAATTGAAGTTTTCTTGTATTTTGTTTCAATTCTACAGAAATTTAAGATCTCTTTATCGCCTGGAACAAAGCCAGATTTTGATGGAGTTTTAGGGATTGGTCTTAGTCCAAAGCCACATGAATTGTGTTTGACCAAGCGGAATTGACAGTATAGTTATACTTGAGCACTTGAAGATTGTTTTTGTGTGAAACAGTGTTTTAATTTTTTCATATATTATTTTACTTCATCCATTTTCATCTTCCTCAATTAAAAATATTTTTCATTTTACTAAGTTCGGTGTTTTCTTTTTTTTTGGCATTTTCATTGAGTTACATATATTCTAAATTCAAATTTATGCAATTTTAGTAGTAAAATATCATATCGTTACCAATTAATTAATCCTTCTTAAATTTGGTTACCCGAAAACATGGCTAAATTTAACCCATTAGTAAAAGAGTTCAGAAGTTTAATGGTTTCCTCAACAAAAATTTGACAAAGTTTTCATAAACTTTTTACTGCTTTTAAGCAAACATTTAGTACAGTTATTAAGAATAAAAAATGTAAAATTTATTTATTAATTGTGATAAAAAGGTTTTAATGTCTAATTTTATTGTTTAGGCGTAAAATACCTAATAGCTATTCCGCAAAATTCGGTTTTTATCCGGCATATATCTCGGGAGGACTCGGGGCTCTAAAGAATTCTATGCATCTCCGGCTTGGGTGGGCTTGGATTAAAATTCTTTGAACTCGGGCAAGCTCGGACCTACATAAGCGAGCCCGAACTAATTTCTATTGAATACCTGCTCTTAGTACAGGGCAAAAAAAGTAAACATTCATTAAATCGGTATTAATTCACACAATGAAGTAAGGCACAAAACTGAAAGACATATACTGACACAATTAATCTAACTTTCCATTTCCATTTTTTTATTATTTGTTACCTTCCTGGTGGATTTATGCCTTTAGACTAAGCAAAAAATGTTTTTAGAAATTCATTCTCCCACATTTGGTATAATGCTATTGTTGATGGAAGGCGTGGAAGGTTGTTGGGAAGGCTTGATAGTTGAAAAAATACAATAAAAATTTTTTTTTCTCCGATACCTTTCCTTTTAGGTGGGCCGTAAAAACTTATTTCCACTGTACCTATAGTAGATATCTTGGTACTGATATTATTATATTTAGTGCATATTGAAACATAACCTATTGCTGAATTTAACTAAACGTCATTGGCATCAATAATAATAAGATATTTTTTTATGGTTTTCCTACGTGAATAAGTACCTTTTATTAATTAGCTTAACTTTTTAATATAAAATAACTTTTTATTTCATTTTGTACTTATTATCTAAATCAATAATACCATAAATTAGTTAATGATAATTCTCGAAAACAACTAATTAACGCCACTAATGTTTTTATGATCATTTTTGGTGAACGAACTAATATTAGTACTTATTTGGAAGATTGTAACTAATTCAATTATTATTGACACCAGTGTTTTCAATTAAATGTGATAATAAATACTACTGGTATTCGTATTGAGAACTAATTATACCTATATATGTATGCCTAATATAGGTACTGGGGTAATAGGTTTTCTACCTTTTTCTGTAAGTTCTTTAATATCACCATACTACGCATTCATGCTATTTAATATACAGCGTTTATATTTTTATTATTTTTATTGTTCATTCAAGGGAGGCTTCATACTTTTAGATTTACCATAATATAAGTTAGAAGTTCATCTCATCGGAACATAGGTTAACTATATAGTATAATTTAAAATATGATATTCAAATTTTACCATAAATTTTCCATACTTTAAGAGATAACTTCAAATTTATTTAACTAGTTGTTGTTGAGTTTCCACTATTTAAGATGATGGATATACGTTTAAAAAGCGTACATATCAATATTATAAACACGTGGTTTCATATACCTTTTAAAATAGGAATTCGGTGACGTTATCACCATACAGTGGGAAATTATTTACGTTAATTTAACCAGTGATAATCTAACATACGAAAAGTTAAATCATTTATAAAACGTTCGGTGAAACAGATTCATAATTTTTTTATGGCTGAAACTAGCATATTACTCATTTTATAAAATATTCATCAAATTCTACGGAAAATTCTTTCTTCGAGATGTAGTGCGTGAAAAAGTGGGGATGAGGATCAGTTCAAAATTTCGAACTTGTAAAATATACACGCTCCCACACATACAATGCTTAAAAAAAAAGCGGTTTATCCTGAATAATTTTTTGGTTTAATGATCGGGTATTGGCATTGACGTTTAGAGACTCGATCTTAATAGCTTGATGGGTGTTTGCATTTTAGCGCATTTATATTGCCCATAACAGCAGCATTTATCACATGTTAGCCTATTATCTTTTCTTTCAAGCTATAATTTCGATTTATTTACTTTTATTTGCAACAGTTTGATTCGTATCAAAATCTGACTAGCCTTAAATGAAATATTTCACACATTCTTAAATTAAAATCCCTGATTTCAATAATTTACACAAATATTGCTTTTAGTATTTTCAGTTTTTTCAATCGTAAATGTATTTGGAAAAACACGTTATTATATCGAAACTGCATATTTGGATTAGATAGTGTTTAATGCACACACTCGTAACTTCATTTACATATCTGATTGTACATAATAAAAAGTTGCAACCAATTTTATCATCTCGGAGCAATTTCCGAATTTTGAACTACAAATTCATATTGATAGATCTCATGCATAAGATACACAGATTATATAAGATGCAGATGACAAAAACGTGTTAGATAAATTATATACTTTAAAATGCATTTATAAATGGTATTTATTTATATCGTGTTAGGATAAAGAAGAAAAAAATAACTATCAGCTATATTTTTTGTATGATTATAAAAGAAGATTGTTTTTCTGCCTGGTTAATTATATAAATGAATTTCATAAAACACGGAAATGTTTGTCACTAAGTATAAAGTGTTTCGAATTGATAAGCTCCGATTAGAAACATATTTATGTAACTGACCTTCGCATCTAGTAAAATAATTTCCTTTTTAAAGAAATTTCCTCGTAGCTATCATTTTAAAATGGGAGTTCTGATTATTTTCTTCTATGATATCATTTTGGCAAGTTATCTGTTTCCTGAAACTGCCTATTTAAGTTCTCTTATTTTCGAAATTTCATAAGTATTCAAAGTTGTGGAGTAATGATGGAGTTGACAACAGCTTTACTATTTACGTGCTTAATTGCTTTTATTATTTATTTGATTGCTGGACGGGATGTTCGCAAATTGCCTCCGGGTCCTTATGGATTACCTTTCGTTGGTTACATCCCATTCATGAGCTCTAGCCCGTATTTGGACTTGCAGAAATTAGCGAAAAAATATGGCAGCGTTTTCAGGCAAGTGTTCTATTTTTAAAACTATTAGTTCAGTAAAATTAAAATTCTTATTGACGTTACGAAGGGTCATGTATCCTGCAAAAAAGGTTAATTTTTTTTAGTATTATTTTCTTATCCCGCGCTCACTGATAGTTCCCTTAAAGATGATATTCACGTTTATGTTTTGAAACTTACTGAATATCAATTTGTCCGTCTTTAACTGCTCGATCAAAATTAAATATTCCTAGGGCTAGTTTTATTAAAGATTAAATTAAAAATATTTAAATTTATTCCATGAAATGAAATGAAAGGAAAGGGTGAATGTTAAAAAAGAAATACCATTTATTTTTATTCTAAATTAACGGTACTAAATTGCTAATAAAATTAATTGATTATAAAGCTAATAAATTATAAAATCAATTAATTATAAAACTAATTAATTATAAAATTAATGTATTATTATAAAGCACGATCTTTTGAAGTACGGCTTACACCGCAAAGTTAGACCCGGCATTTGGTTTTCTAGTCGAATCAATGGCTAGCGTATATGCAGAATAGTTTTGAAAAGAACGCTAACAATTCGGGATATAACCACATTTTTTGACCAAAATTAATTAAAATCATAAAATTAGCTAAAAAAAAAATGCGAAATAAATAAAAATAATTTTAATGGCATGGTTGCTTTTGAAACATATATTATATGACAAGTTAGAATTGTAAATTATTCTTCGATTACAAACTGAAAAATTAATGAATTTAATAATTTTTTAGTAATTCCTAACACTCCTCGAATATCCATAGTCTTGCTAGCTCTCTTCTAAAAGTGGGCTTCGCCTATCGGGGAGCTGTAGCTCTCATTTTGGAAACCTATGACCGAAAAGCAGGGGTATTATATTTTTCTGGTGTGGGGACCCTATAATATTTTCAAAAATTTTGTGCGGTCCAATAAGCATTTCACAAATTCGGCAAACGCGTGTAACTGTTAGTTTGAAGTGATTAACTTTAAGACATAAGACAATGTGAAAATTTTAGATACGTAGCAAACTTGAAAATATAATAAAATAATAAAAATGCATCGAAACTTTTTATTTTATTTGTTTTTATCTTTATCTAATTTAAAATACATTGTGTAAAATTATTTGGTAATTTCAAAGCTAATGTAATAAATTGAAGAATATTAAAATTGCTTAAAATTTTGGCGATCCCTTTTAAAGGTCGGAACCCACAGGTTTAAGAAATTCTGATCTAAACCATCATTACTGATTGATTAGACAGTAGCTTGGATGATTTTTAGTAATTTATTCCATGTTTCTATTCGGAGATCGAATAAATATAAGTTAGATCAGTTTTTTCTTCTTCTTCATTTGTTGGCCTTTTTTCATATTTTTGAGTAAACATTTGTTTTTGCAGATTGCGTTTAGGTACTCAAAACACTATAGTTTTAAGTGACTATCAAGCTACTAAAGCTGCTTTTTTTCAAGATGCATTTATGGGAAGACCACCTGCCAATCCTTTTGACCTCAGCAAAGAAACTTTAGGTAACTAAAATTACTATCATCAATAATAATTTGTTATCATCTTCTTTCAGCAAATGAAAAGTAATTAGAAAGCAACTTATATTTTTCTTCTAAAAGTCCTACCTTTATTGTAATTGAAAGTTAGTACTGTAATTGAAAGTGTTATTGGAAAAGGATATAATTAATTTACAGTTTTATTGTCAAATTTTGTCTCGTTCCACGCATCCAGTTTTAATTATAATAGTATTGAATTTATTTTCACATTTATGAGAGGAAAGTATTGTAGTCAAAATTTTGGTTTCTTTTCGACTATCTATAGTTCTAAATTAGCAATTAGTGCTCTGAGATGGATTAAAATACAAACATAACTTTTCTTCTGATCGTTCTCTTTTTTTTCTCTCTTTTTTTGAGTTACTATTAAAATAAGTTCATTAGAGTGTTACAAATTGTCCCTTAAATGATTTTTTTATAACCAAACACTTTTAATCTTTCATTAGAAACCGGTGCTTTCAATGAATTACCATGGAAAGAGCAAAGAAGATTCTCCCTTCACATGCTCAGAGATCTCGGATTTGCAAAAACCCGAATGGAAGAGCACTTGAAAGTAAGATATTTAACGATTGTTTCAAAGCAAGATATAATTATTTAAAAGTTAAGATATAATCTAGAATAATAAAATGAAAGTTTTGCACCTTTGTGTTTTTCTTATAACCAAAGAACCGTCTGTACCTGAAATTTAGACAGTTGCTGCAGGGGGTAAATTTAGACCCCAAACCTAAAATTTGTTCGAAACTAATAAGTAGTTTGAAAAAAAAATAGAATCTTTACATTAATTTAAAACGATGGTTAACACTCAAGCAAAGATGAAATTCCATTTTTCAACCGATTCTACCGAACAAACATTTTGAAGATAATATTAGGGGTGTTTGCTAGCTTATAGCTCTATTTGATCAAAAGAAATTTATTGATCGTTCTTTAATATTTAATTACTTTTTATTCGTTGTAACAGATTAACTAAGTGATAAATTTGAACTTGGTAGCATAGGCAAATTGTGCGGCATGATAGTGTAACAAGTTATTCCAAACCACGTGTCTGTTTTGTTTATAGTTATGCCTTTAAAACATGTTTCTATAAAACTAAATAAACTAAAATCAACGAAAAGAAGTGAAAAAAATAAGTAATGTATGAAAATCGCCTTTCTATTATTGGCGTCAGTGATGGTCAAATAATTTTAGTAATACGTACTGATTGAATTGAAAAAGTAAGCTACATACTAAAAAGTGAAATTGATGGAGAAATGATACTATTTTGTTTAGGAGAAACGTACAAAATTGTCTCTATATTATTGATACCAATGGTGTAATTAATTTTTTGTAATAGGTACTAATCGAAAAAAAAAGTTATGTATTAAAAAGCGAAATTCATGGAGAAAAGGTACATATTCTTTTAGAAGGAAAGTTAAAAATCGTAATATTATTTTTCAAGAAAAATGATGCTTTGTAATTTGGCAGCAATTTAAATAAAAAAAGCTATCTACAAAATAGCAAAATTAATGAAGAAATGGTACTAATTATTTTAGTAGAAAATTCGCCATACATTTACTGCCGCCAATAATGCTTAATTAATTTTGGTAATCACTACTGATATTTGGCGCAGTTTAAATATGTGCCAAGTACACTAATGCAGGTACTAAGTGTTATGGTATATGAAAGCGAGATCTAAGAAGCATTTAAAAGTAAGATCTTTATCGGGCATCTTTCTGTACGATTTAACAAGCATTTAAAATGTATAATCTTTAACGGTTGATCTCAAAATTAGATCTAATAAGTAAGTCATAGTAAGATATAAAATGTCATGTGCTTTTTATAACTCACATTTCCGTCATAATAAACATTTAACAATGTCTGTAGAAACTTTTCCAGTTTTATGCCTTATATACGCAATGCACAATGAAACACCTTAAAATTCAAGAGCATTAAACCCTCTTAAAAAAACTTTTGCTTGTAAAATGCCTTTCCCTACAGCTAACTGGGAATAAAAGGAAAATAGTAGGAAAAAATTGTACCATTGACAATTTTTTATAAGCTTTTTATTATTAATATGGAGTTTATATCTTTAAAATCAATGTTTTTTTCATAATATCACATGAGATTTTCTGAAAAATTGATATCTATTTCGTTTAGCTACTGATTAATCTAAATGAGTTATATTGTTAAATAATACTGGAAAATATTAATAGGATTTTTTTCTCTGTAACTTTTCTCTTTTGTCTACAGGGTAAAATTAACCCCCTCAAGAGTCGGATATATATAGAATGCAAATACATTTGTATAGAATGTAAATACTTCAAAATACATATGTTTTCTATTACAATATGATATTTTCTCATTGTCTCAGGAATATTTGCTAACAGCTTCCATCATAATGCGAGAAATCGCAATTCAGAGGGATAAATAAGTAATTATTTGTAGAGGTTAAAATAATATTGTAAAGTAAACATGAAATTAATATTTAACTTTTTTCATAGAATTTTTTTTTTTAAATATAGGTAATAAATTACATATTTTTTTAAAATTCATTTCATATTATTATCTTATTTCTCCCTTACTTTTTCTAGGAAGAAATTCATGATTTGTTAGAACATTTGGAAGAGTTTGGAGGAAAGCCAATTGTTCTTAAGCCTCATTTAGCTCCTAGCATGTCTAATAACATAGCCACGCTTGTTTTCGGAGAAAGGCTAAATTATGATCATCCAGTGCGTCGAATGCTGGATAAGGGTTTAAGTGAATCAGCTGCAGCTGCTGGACAAGTTGCATGGGAACTATTTTTTCCATTCCTAGCCAGCGTTGTAAAATTGTTCGGCTTCAGTGGAGCTGCTAAAATTGCTAAAACTCAAAAAGAAACAAGAGATTATATCATGTAAGAGCATATATTACTTAGATGTATTAGTATTTAATCTTAATTAATTACGAAACTTAAAAATATGATATTCACTTCTAGATTTTTCGTTTTGAAGCAGCAATAAATAATCCATCCAATAGTCTGTCCATCCAATTAGAAATAAACTTTACGGATAGGATTTTTTTTTTTACATTTACGGCTTTGAAACCGTAAATTGTCAATTCGCATGATTGAAAAAGAGCGAACTTTATCACTATTTGCAACTAGCATGTTTTCAAAACTATAAAAATGAGGAAATTTTACCGGAGATTGGAGTTATTCTTGTTAGGCTTTCCTTCATGTTTGGCGTTTAGGTAATGTATAAAAAAACGGACAACCCAGAATTAACTTTTGTTCTAATGATCGGATCTTCACGTTCTAGGACTCAATCTTAAAGGTTCGAGGGGATGACCTGAAATATGCTAATAAATTGGAACAGAGGATATTTTAAGTTAGGAAATCAGACACAAAACATACTTTCTCTAAATAAATATACCTTTTTTCGATGGATTGAGACTCCTGACCCCCTAAATTGAGAGGGTAGCCGCAATCTGGGAAGTATTGTTTCCATAGTTTGGTTAGGAGAGCGGTCTAAAGTTTGGATCTCTTACTGTTAATTTTATTTTTTGCGGATTTCGCCATATTTTGAGAACTTTTTAAGTGAATTCAAAATGCTTGTGCTTAATTATTAAATTCATATATCCAAAGATAATTCTAGGCAAAATATCACTTTTGGAAAGAATTTATTATTTTATTTTAAAATGGTCAAAATTTTTGAATTGTAAGGTATGCAATTCTTTACATTATTTTAAAGAATGCAATTTTACTTAACAAAATACAAAATTTGAGTGGAATCGGTCTTATAGTTCCCGGTAAATCAAATTTTAGAAACACAGTCTCTTTAAAATTTGATTTCCTAGGAATTATACAACCGATTTCGCTCAAATTTTGCATTTTGCCTTGCATAATTACAATCTTTAAAATGGTGAAAAAATTGTATACCTTACGATTCAAAATTTTTCTGACAGCTCTCAAATAATATAGCAAAAAATAAAAATATTTACTATTATTAAGTCACTTTAAAAAATATTGCTGCATAACAAAGCAAACCGTTCTTCAATTTTGCTTCAATATTAGCAATTTTTTTTCTAAAATTGGGTAAAATAAAATGCAATAATCAAATCTTTAATCTTTATTTTCATGCTGTATATGTTAAGATTCAATTTTAATCAAACTTTTCTGTAAAAGTAGCACTTTATTAAGATTGTAGGATGTTTGCACGCTATTAGGGTCTAACCTTGACCTAATTTTCAGAAGTTATATCAAAATATAAATAATATTAGCTCCCTTATAAATAACAATAGTAATTATGTTCGTATACAAATGCGACATTTATTATAAAAGTAAGTTGAATAAATTATATACAGTTTATAACTTATTTTCATTTATCAAAGTTGCTAGGGTTAGGTTTCATAGTGAGGTTTCAATTTATTAATAAAATTAAGTATGATTATGCAATAAGAAAAATACCTACAAATATTTTTAAAAATGTACTTTTTTTAAGTATAAATTGAAAGTTATAAATCTGAAAATATACAGAATGTTGCCATATAGGCCATCACAAAATTTAAGACTTGTTTTCTCAAAATTCAGCATGAAGAACAAAAGATTTTAATTTTTACTCAATGGATACATTAATAAATGATGTTATGTTCGTAAAGATAAAAATTAGACAACGAACACGATACTTAAAAGGTTTTCGTTATGTTAATGTGTTTAAAAAAGAGATAATAATAATTTTTTTTGGATTTATAAAATAAATAAAAGTTTTGATTTATTTTAATACGTTTAATATTTAGTATTTTACTACTAAAGCATTTTATGTAAAAAAAATTTTTTTTTCAAGGAAACAAATTGATCAACATGAGCAAACTTTGGATGAAAACAATATAAGAGATTACATTGATGGCTACTTATTAGAAATACGAAAAAGAAATGACAAAGCTTTTTGCAGTAAGTGAGATTTTCTTTATTACGTAGGTAATTTTCGTAGGTGAGATTTTCTTTATTACTCACTAATGGTTGCTTTGAAAATAAAAGCTAATTGATATTTAAACTAAGGAAGCCCCACCTAAACTTTATGTTACAAGTTCTCGAGTGACGAAGTTAAAATAACATGAAGATGGACTTTAAATCAAATTGTGAACAATTATTAAAAAATAAATTTTTTATCATAAAAATCATTTTTAATGATATATATTTTTAATAACTTTTTGTGCCAATGTTAAACTTCGGAAACATTCTTTAAGAAAAAAATGAGTAACACGATTATGTATCCTTTGTCATATTTACGGTAAATATTTTTGTTCTTTCTTTTTTCAAATACTGTAAATATTTACTGTAAATATTTCTTTCTTTCCTTTTTATATCCATTTCTTCCTGTTCCATTATTATTATGCAGGATGAATTTCTTAATTAATATCAGTGGATTACTAACTTTAAATAAACCTTATAAGCGAAATAATTAGAATAATGTATTGCAAATGTTACTGCCTGGAAAATTGTCGAAAACTATAAAATAAACTTACACTATTTTATTACAAAGTCAATGATTAGGTAGAATAGTTTTCTCATTTTTAAAACTAGGATTAGATCATTATTCTGCTTTACAATCTGCTAATTTCAAAGTTGCACAGAAATTTGAAATCGATTCGGGAGAAGTTAAAACACCCGAATTTTAACATTTTTATTTATGTAAATCCGTTATNTATTCAATTCTAGGGTAAGATAAAGTTAGTTCTTAGTGTTTAGAGCTTTTAATAGCATTTTTTGTATCAATTATTTTATTTCAAATGCTGACTGAATATAGTTTCATTTTAAATTTCCTGTAAAAGATGATATAACAAATTATTATAAAAATAACAATAACTAAAAAATGGTAAGTAAAAATAACTGTAAAATGGTAAGTAAATAACAGTATTGTGTTACTTGATAATTTAATACCCTGCGATTACTTTTAACTTAAGAAACATCATTTTTAGCTTTAAATATCGAATTTTGTATAATTATGCCAAAATCGTAACAATAACAGAGAATAATATTAAGAAAGAATGATAAATTGATATTATCGGTAAATAACTTTAAATAAAGAATAAATAAACAACTCTAGAAGATATTTTGATATTCTTTGTATAATGAGGATCATATCATGTGATTTTTCTGTCCAATGAAAATAAAACACGAAACACTGAGACGACAAATATTTTTTAATACGAGAAATGACAATAAAGCAGTATTTACTTACCTTGTAAGTATCAGTTTTTAGCCTTATTCCAGTGAAACTTTTTTACTATTCAGTCATGTACTATAAATATTTTCTTTATGCTAGAACCTGTACTTCAAGACATGGTTGGAGCTTTTTTCGGAGCTGGGAGTGAAACAGTACGTCTTACATTGGATTGGCTTACACTGACCATGGCGTCTTTTCCACATGTTCAAGAGAAAGTCGTGGCAGAAATAGAAACTGTGATTGGCCGAAACCGTACCCCTTGCTGGAAAGATCACACAGACATGCCCTACACTGAAGCGACTATTATGGAGCTAATGAGATGGCGAACTATTATTCCCATAAACGTTCTGCGATAGTAAGTAATTTATCGAAGATTAGCATTTGACCAATTTCCAATAACGCTTTAAACTAACAATGATCCACTGCTTTTTGAAGCTTTTATTTCATTTGTGGGTCATATTTTATTTTATTTTATAACCAGCGTTGAACAACCAAATCGATTTTGAGTTTAAGACTATCACTATTCAATTCTGCAGCCTTCGAATTTGGAACTCAACTCAGAAGACAAGAGAAATTCCAGATCAAGTATATGAATAAACTGGCCTTCTTGGAGGACTTTTTGATGGAACCTCATTTGTGTTACATGGAGAGGAAAACCACTAAAGCTTCCCACTGTTAGCCAAATGGCAACGAAATTTTAGCCTTATTAACCGCCTACCACTGAGGACATTATGCGTCGATGCATTGTTCGATGCGAGTGGGGAGCAGAATTCACAAGAACCAGCCACAGATGAGATTCGAGTCTCGGTCACTTCATTGGGTGTTAAAAACTATCTCCTGAGCCACCGCGTCGCTGTGCGGTATATTTGTAAAAAAGTTATCATAATAATCAATTCTTTCATCATTTTAATCAAATACGATTACTTTATTAGAACACTGCACGATTATCAGAACAATTTGAGCCAGTATTCCGATAAGCTCCCTTTTTACAAGTTACACCATTATTCCCATATAGGCAATGAAATATTTTATGTATTAGGCTGTTATTTAATGGTAAATAGGCTGTAATTTATTCCTTTTTCAGTACTTTGGCGGATACAGAACTGAATGGTTACTTTATTCCCAAAGAATGTTACGTGGTCGCCAACTTGTGGGATATTCATCACAACCCTGAATATTGGGGAAGAGATGCAGAAGAATTTCGTGTTGAAAGATTCTTAACGGATGACGGGAAGCAAGTGAAAAAATCGGAATATTTCATTCCATTTTCAATTGGTAAGTAGAGCTCTAAAACATCTATTAGACATCCAGCATAAGGAAAAAAATTCTTATTTACCATTTTACCTTAACTTTTTTCCTGCATTAAAAATGAAAGAAGATGGAAAGACGTGACACAGTCTTCCGTCTACTGGAAGATGAGTACGATACTCTTGAATTCGAACTCACGTTTGTTTAAAGCAACGTTGATTTCGTTTTCATTTTTTAAAAAAACTGAGGCCTTTCTTCATGATAAGAGAATGCACCTACTTCATAAAAAGCAGTAAAAGGCACTTTATGGAGATTAATTAAGCATAGCCAAAATGTTATGAACTGTCTCAATAGTTATAAAAATTGCATATTATTTTCTAAAAATCTTTAACGTTTGTTTAAAGCAACGTTGCTTTTTTTCTTTCTTTCTTNGAATATTTCATTCCATTTTCAAATGGTAAGTAAAGCTCTGAAACATCCATTAGACTTCCTGCATTAAGAAAAAAATTCTTATTTACCATTTTACTTTTACGTTTTTCCTGCATTAAAAATGAAAGAAGAAGATGAAAAGAAATGGCACAGTCTTCCTTCTACTGGAAGATGAGTACGATACTCTTGAATTCGAACTCACGTTTGTTTAAAGCAACATTGATTTTGTTTTCATTTTTAAAAAAAACTGAGGCTTTTCTTCATGATAAGAGAACGCACCTACTTCATAAAAAGCGGTAAAAGGCACTTTATGGAGATTAATTAAACATAACTAAAATGTTATGAACTGTCTCAATAGTTATAAAAATTGCATATTTTTTTCTAAAAATCTTTAACGTTTGTTTAAAAAAACGTTTGTTTTAAGCAACGTTGCTTTTTTCTTTCTTTTTCTTTTTTTTGTCGTATGCCTGTTAGGCAGTGGGGGTGCGATTGTTTCTGTTTTTCAGTGGCGCCATCTATGGCCAGGAATTCGACTTCTACCACGCCGTTCACGCAACCACAACCCGTTTATAGGGCAGGTCACATACACACACATTCACACACAAAGGAGGAGGGACATAGAACACACAGAGAGAAAGGGAAACTTCCATGCCTGTCCGGGATTCGAACCCAGGACCTTTCTAGGTCCTGGGTTCGAACAGGCAGGTACCTGTACCTTTCCTGCAAGGACAGGTACCTACCGGTACCTGCACAGGCCGGTCGACAACGTTACTTTCGTTAATCTTTTTAAAGAAACTTTTTTTCATGATGAGAGTAGGTGCCTATTTCATAAAAAGCAGTAAAAGACACTGGGTGGAGATTATCTAAACTTAACCAAAATGTTATGAACTGTCTCAATAGTTATAAAAATTGCATATTTTTTTGCTAAAAATTTTTTATTTCATATAACTAAAAGAATTTTGAAGGATAGCATAAAAAAAAGAAGAAAAAAAAGTGAGAAAAACTTTCCTTGTTGTTTCAATTTCATATCACCTTACACTGAATCGTATTTCGATTTCAAGACAGTTTTAAAATCAGCAAAAAATTTTAAAAAATTTAAAAGAATGAAGTTTTATTTTTAATTCACACATAATAAGCCTGATAAAAGTTATAATTCTCTAAATCTAGTTGTAGAAACTCATAATGAATTGTATAGGATGATAAAATTCATTTGCGTTAAGATAATTTCATTTAAAAATAATATTTAGTAATTATTTAATTATTAATGATTGAAAGATTTCTTAATAGTAAGATATAAGAGTAAATAAATAAAAATTACCGCATACTAATATAATTTTAAGTTCCAAATTACGAACTTAAGTTAAATCGTTTGAATAATTTCAAAAATATTCTTTACCAGAAAAAAACACAATGATTTATTATAAAAAAACATGAATACCACTTTTCTACATATAATTTTTAACGAATTAAATTCATTTTATGAGTTAAAATATAGAATTTATAAAAGATATGATACTATATGATGAATTATGCAAAGAAAATATATCTTTTATTTACTGAGAAACATGAATTATTAGTGTAAATTAAGTAATATGCGTGTATTATTTATTATGTATATTAATAGATTCATATATTTATTTATTTTTAGGGAAGCGGCAATGCCCAGGAGAATCTTTTGCAAAAATTGAAGTTTTCTTGTATTTTGTTTCAATTCTACAGAAATTTAAGATCTCTTTATCGCCTGGAACAAAGCCCGATTTTGATGGAGTTTTAGGGATTGGTCTTTGTCCAAAGCCACATGAATTGTGCTTGACCAAGCGGAATTGATTCTACAGTTATACTTGAACACTTGAAATTTGTTTTTGTGGGAAATAGAGCTTTAATTTTTTCATATGTTATTTTACTTCATCTTATTTCATCTTCCTTAATAAAAATATTTTCCATTTCACTAAGTTCGATGCTTTCTTTTTTGCATTTTCATTGAGTTACATGTATTCTAAATTCAAATTCATGCAATTTTAGTATAGTAGAAAAATATCATATCGGATAAAAACAATTAATTAATCCTTCTTAAATTTGATTACCAGAAAACGTGGCTTAATTTTACACATTAGTAAAAGAGTTAGAACTTTTTTTTTGTTGAGGAAACCGTTAAACTTTTTCTCTCTCTCTTTTATTATTTATTACCCGATGCATTCTAGAGAAATGATGGAATTAGTCCGAGCGAGAAATGGAGAACAACATATGCTGACTCCCGTTTACTGAAAAAAAATGTCAGGTTTGGGCTGATTCAAACTGATTACAAAGTTTTCATAAACTTTTTTACTGCTTTTAAACAATCATTTGACACAGTTATTAAGAATAAAAAATGTAAAATTTATTAATCAATTGTGATAAAAAGGTTTTAATGTCTAATTTTCTTGTTTAGGAATAAAAGGCCTAATAGCTAGTTCTCCAAATTTGGTTTTTATCCGACATACATCTCGGGAGGACTCGGACTCTAAAGAACCTTATGTATCTCAGGCTCGGGTGGGCTCGGATTAAAATTCTTTGAACTCGGACAAGCTCGGACATACATAAAAGCGAGTCTGAACTCATTTCTAATGAATACCTGTTCTTAGTACAGGGCAAATAAAAATAAACAATCATCAAATTGGTATTAATTCACCCTACGAAGTAAGGCACGAAACTGAAAGACATATACCGACACAATTAATTAGGCTGAAACTTTCTATTTTTAATTATTTGTTACCTTCCTGGAGGATTTATGCTATTAGACAAAGCAAAAAATAGTTTTAGAAATTCATTCTCTTCCATTTGGTATAATGCTATTGTTGATGTAAACTCTTGATAATTAAAAAAATACCGTAAACAACAATTTTTTCCGATACCTATCCCTTTAGGTAGGCCGTAAAAACTTATTTCCTCTGTACCTATAGTAGATATCTTGGTACCGATATTATTATTCTTAGTACCTATTAAAACATAACCTATTACTAAATTTAACTAAGCGTCATTGGTATCAATAATAATAAGGTATTGTTTTATGGTTTTCCTACATGAATAAGAACCTTTCATTAGTTAACTTAACTTTTTAACTCAAAAGAACTTTTTTATTTCAATTTGTACTTACAATCTAAATCAATAATACCATAAATTAATTAATCATAATTCTCGAAAACAATTATTAACGCCACTAATATTTTCATGATAATTTTTGATGAACGAACTAATATTAGTACTTATTTGGAAGATCATAAAAAATCTAACTATTATTGACACCAGTGTTTTCAATTAAATGTGTTAATAAATACTACTGGTATTTGCATTGAGCATACCAATATATGTATGGTTAATATAGGTACTGTGGTAATAGGTTTTTTCTACCTTTTTCTAAAGTGTGGTTTAAGAACTTTAATATCATCATACTACGTATTCATGCCATTTAATATACAACGTTTATATATTTATTATTTTTATTGTTCATTCAAGGTAGGCTTCATACTTTTAGATATACCATAATATGGGTTAGAAGTCCACCTCTTCGGAAGAAAGGTTAACTATATAGTATCATTTAAAATATGATATTCAAATTTTTCCACAATTTTTCTATCACTTAACAGATAACTTCAAATTTATTTAATTAGTTGTTGGTGAGCTTCCATTATTTAAGATGATAGAAATAAGTTTTAAAAGCGTAAGAATCAATATTATGACCACCTGATTTCATATACCTTTTAAAATACGAATTCGGTGATGTCATCATCATGCAGTGCGAAATTATTAACGTTAATTTTACCAGTGATAACCTAACATACGGAAAGCTAAATAATTTACAAAACGATCTTTGAAACTGATTATTAATTGTTTACAGCTGAAACTAGCAAATTATTCATTTTATAAAACATTTGTCAAATTCTACGGAAAATTCTTTCTTCGGGACGTAGTGCCGTAATCAATGGAGAGATTTTCTAAGTAGGTAGTTAGATGCCCAGACTCCTTGACATATACGCGAAATTTGATGAGGGTCAGTTCAAAAGTGCAAATTTGTAAAAGGTACACTCATACACACATAATATGCTTTTTTTAAAGAAAGAAAAAAAAACAGTTTATCCTGAATAATTTTTGATTTAATGATCTGGTATTGACTTTCAAGGACTCGATCTTAATGGCTTGAGGGGTGTTTGCATTCTTTAAAATGATGTAAAAACCGTATACCTTACAATTTAAAATTTATTCGACTGTTATTAAATAAAATAATCTCATTTCTACACGTTAATTAAGAGACCTTTTACTATTCAAGTGCAGATCTAAAATTCAACAGCAACAGTACATCTTAATCCGGATCCTTTTCCTCCAAACTTTTTTAAAAAGTAAGAATAACAATTTTGATACATCCATAATTCAGGGAATCCAGAAAAAATTCTGGAAAAAATAAGTTAAAATTTTATTAGTGGGTAAATTTTTTTTTGCTACTTTGCATATTTGCAAAACTGCATACACAATGTTATATATACACTGATACACAACATAATGTAAACAATAGAATATATGCAATAATAAACACAAAATCATCTAGATATATATGAAATGAAATGGCTGAAGCTTTAAATTGCTATAATAAACACTTTATGATATTTTCGTTCAGAGCAGCAATTATCCTTCGTACCGAAATGACAGTAGGCGCCAAACTAACAAAACTATATGCGGAAAACAGCATTCCCTTCAATGTTTAAACTAGCTCAGACGGTGGTCAATTAAGACAGGCATCTCTGAAGATGTGCAAAGCGATTTTCGAAATTGACTTGTAGTTTTGAGAAATGAAAATTCAAAAACCTGTAGTTACCTTTTTATATGTTAGATTAGAGAAGACAGTAAATAAAATCCAATTCAAGCACAGCTTTGAAGCTATGCAAAAAGGTGCGATAAAGGGTTAATGCAGAGTCAGGTTGATTGATTAACTGACTTTTGCAATCGTCTGGGTGCTTTTACCTTCTCATCGTAGTTTAATTTGAATGATAAGATTTAAACGATAAATAATAAGTGTTAGAAAGATAATAAACACATTTGTATTAAGCTATTTCATACAACATTTTTGCATATCGCATGTTAAGATAAAAATAAAATTTTGACAGTCATGTATCATTTCCCATACGGTCAATGACTCGTAAACAAAAGACTATATTTTGATTATGATTTAACAATTTAAATCAAGTTTTTGCAATTATTTCATGCTGCTGAATAGACAAAAAAGTATTTGGAATTGATAAGTCTCAAATAAATGCGTGCTATTGCTCGCGTGCAACGAAAAAGCTTCCTTTTTTGAACATTACAGTGTTATCTATATTTTTTTTAAAAAAATTATTTATCTCCCTATATTGTTTTACTTTGGCAATATGTAATCAGATTTTTTATAAATGACTATTTAAGTTCCTCTATTTTCTAAATTTCATAGCAGTAATAATGGAATTGACAACAGCTTTAGTATGTGCGAGTTTTATTGTTTTTATTATTTTTTGTATCGCTACATGGGAAACTCGCAAACTACTTCCTGGCCCTTATGGATTACCTTTCGTCGGTTATTACCCTTTTATGAGTTCTAAGCCGTACTTAGATTTTCAAAAATTAGCAAAAAAATATGGTCCCGTTTTCAGGTAAGTTTTATTTACTTTAAAAAAAATATTTTAAGTTTTTAGCTTAATATTGCTTTAGTGCTTATTTTCAAATTTAGATTTAAGTACTTTATTTCAAATTTAAAGTTCAGAAGTAATTTGGGAATATTGAATTTCTTAATAACTATTTTGAAATTCAAAATTTTGTAATCGTTTTCTAATTTCGTTGGGAAATTATTTTTCGTCTGTTATTTTTGTGTTTTACTGTTTCGACTGTCGTTTTTCGGCTGTATCTTTTTAGATAAATTGTTACAACTAATGTTAGCCACTAAAAAATAAAATCACTCAGTAAGTTTTTTTACAGTGTTTTTCCTTATTGTTTATAATTATACGTATTAATTTATTTTGCCAGTTGTTATAATATTATTCATTATAATGTGTATAACTGCGTTATGTCTTATGAGTTCCGAATAGCATTTATTTATCAAAAATTTGTTTTACAGAACGCGTTTAGGTACACAAAGCATAATAGTGCTTAGTGATTATCATTCTGCGAAAGCTGCATTTGCTCAGACTGCATTTATGGGAAGACCACCGGTCTCACTTTTCGAACTGACCAAAGAGACCTTAGGTAACAATACTATAACTACTAATAATAATTTATTTTTCTTATACATCCTACTATTATTTTAAGGTACGAATCCCATTTTTCTCTTCTGACAACTATTTGAAAATATTTGTTTGGTTTAAGTGTCTGATGAAGAATTTAATTGCTTAAGAAATAAAATGATCTTATAAATTGAGTCAAATGCAAAAGAATTAAATAAATGTCAGGAAAAAAAAACAGTGGGAAGATATATCAGTAGTGTGGTTTGAGGTCATGAATTCGTATTTAACTAAAACAACTAATTTAAATACTGAGACTAAATATAGCTGTTGTTGTAAATTAAATCCGTATTCTGCGATACTTCATACTTAGGAGAATTATGGCAAAACAGCCTTTCTAACACTTGGTAAATATTTAGAATGCTTTTTCTAGTAAAATTGCTAAAATATTTACTAATGAGTTTAACTAGGTGGATTTTAGTTCCTGTTGTAGTGATGAAAAATTGTTTATTTTCACTGGACTATTAAAATTTTTTTGCATCGAAAAGTTTTATACTGCTGTTTTGCACCTCCCTGGCTTTACCACTTCACTCTAATTTCTTAGTTCTCCCGCTCAGCTTCTCTGTTTTGCTGTTTATTTCTTCATGATCACAGTAACAATGAATCCCTAAATGAATGAACTACAGAGCCTCTAAATTCCTGCACTATATCCCTACTCTGCGGCTCCCAATTGATTCGCCCATACTGGAATTATTATTAAGGTAGAAGTAAAAAATAAAGAAAGAACAGTATTTCCTTCAGAACAATTTCTCTAAGTTCTCGATTCCAATAACTGGTTTAGAAAAACTTTTTGCTCTTTTTGGGACACTATGTAATGGTTTATTACTTTTTAGAAACTGGTGCATTTAATAAATTGCCATGGACAGATCAAAAAAGGTTCTCTCTTCACCTTCTAAGAGATCTGGGATTCGCCAGAACACAAATGGAAGAACATTTACAAGTAAGTTATTTAAGTTGAATCTCGTATCAAATTCCAGATTTTGCATGATGATATCAACCTATAATAATGTCATGACTGGGCTCTTGAGTGATAAAAGTAATTTTTTTGAGTTATTTTTCTTAAAATTGAGAGAGTATGATTTAAAAATTTACTTTAACAGAAGTTAGTAGAAACTAACGCGTTTGAACTCAAAAATCAACTCAACTCCCCGATCCTTGAAAACTGATAAAATATTCACTTTTTTATAGGTTTTAACCTCATAGTTCTAAGCCTAAATAATTTGGTAATTAGCTTTATTCATTTCTCATAAATGTTTTATTATTGTTTGCTGTTTTTGGCCCATTTCTGCATTTTAGATCAAACAGTATCATTCCTGAATTTCCCGACTGAGGATTTCGACGCTTAAAGACTTGTTTTNATCTTCGCTTTTGCATCAACAAGGTTTTATTTGTTCCTTGAAGTTTCTTATTTAATATATTCAGTTTTTCAAAGATATTGACTAAATAACTCACAAATGCTTTACCATCGACTGTAAACAGATACTTCATTTCAGGTTTGTCACTTAAAAAATCCCTCAGTCACATAATATTTATTGACCGCAATTATTCAAGAATTTGCTTTTTTCTTTCGATTTTGTCACCGAAATCTCGCGTTGCATTTAAATGGCTCAGAGCAAAAGGTTTAAACTCATGTCGAGTCCATTTTTGAATTGCCCCCCTTTGCAATTAAATTGCCCCCTAGTGGGGCGTGGGCCCCACGTTGGGAAACACTGATCTAGAGTATTGATAGTATCAATACTCTGTCTAAAGTAAACTCAAATAATGTTTTTTCTTCTTAATATTTCCGCCATAATTCAATGAGGGAATGTTATCGAAAAAAAAAGAACCGTATTATCAGATGTAAATTGATATTGTTATCAAAATCCAGACTACTCCACTTTTTTTCTTGATTTCAAACGACATAAAGTTATAAATAACTTTTTGTTAAATTGAAATAAGTGATACTTGATAATTCTGTAGCAATCTGAAAAATTACTTGTCCATTTTTTAGATCAAATAGCTGACTGTAACGAAATCTCTTATCTCAAAAGACTGTTAAATGAATAAATGTTTTTCAAATTCATTCGAAATTAAAATATAATTAATTTCGATTTAATATTTTCCTAGTTTTTTCTATGCAATTTGTAAATAATTTCTTCTATGCTCTCTTTATTTAGGAAGAAATTCTTGATTTGTTGAATCATTTCGAACAATTTGGAGGAAAGCCATTTGTTCTTAGACCCATTTTAGCATCTAGCGTCTCCAATAACATAACCTCACTAATCTTTGGACAAAGGCTTAAATATGATGATCCAGCCCGTCAAATGTTGGACAAAGGTTTGGGAGCAGCAGCCGCTGCGGCTGGACAAGTAGAATGGGGGCTGTTTTTTCCATTTCTAGCGAAATTCATGAAATTATTAGGCTTTAGGAAAACGACTGAAATCGCAAAAACCATAGAATACACTAAGTAAGAATAAGTCTTTTTCTAAGTAAGATATCCTAACTTTTAATCTACGTATTATATTTGATATAGAAATTAATTATATAAGAGCAATTTCGTTTCTTTTCCTATGAGTACGGGAAGAGGAAAGTATTACATGTTTTCAAACAAAAAGATTTGAGCAAAATTAGTTTAAATGTAAAACTGAACATCTAATAGTTTTGTGATAGATTACTCACAGTTAGTGTGATGTTTAGTTCTTAAAAATATAAGGAATTTATCTACAGAAATTGCCAAATGAATTTAATTCCAAAATATGCATTTAAAAAGAAATTGACAATGTTTTCGGATAATTCAAAAAAGTAATAATAAAAATTTATGCAGCATCTATTAATGATATGGAGTATTTTCGTACAAAAATAAAATTAAATTACGTAATTGATGAGTGTCTCTTAGGGTTTTGATCTTTCTAAATCTTTCATGTATTTTTGTCAGATTTGTACGACTTTCTACGGACGGTAGGTTTAGAGGGAGCTGAGAGACTCTCACTAATACCATGCATTCATATTTTGAAAGCATGTTCAAATGCAATTAAAATAAAATTATTAAATCAAAGCAACCTAAAATATAAACAATCAACATTCTGCCCCTCAGCGGGCCGCTGTAAAATTACAAACTTTGATCAATCCGCGACAATAAAAAGGTTAAGGAGCACTACTATAAAGGGCTCAAAATGACGAATTCTCAGGAGATGAGGGGTCGCTTTCCAATGCGGTGAACTGGGTTCAAATCCCATGAATGGCTGGTAGATACGAATTCCGCACCCGGCTCGCATCGACCACAGTGCTGACGTAAAGTTTCCTCAGTGGTAGCGGGATTATGGGTTAGAGTTCCCTTGCCGTAGGGTAACTGTGGGATAACACACACGCTGGTTAAATCCATCAAAAAGTCCTCCACGAAGGTAAATTTCTCTCTATACTTGATCTAGGAGCTCCCATGTCTTCTGGATTGTGTTCAAAATAGCAAGGTACGGAGTTGAACTTTAGTAGTCGTAAACCCAAAAATTGGATTGGCTGTTCAACAATGGTTAAAAAATAAAATATAAATAGTTAAAAAAATATTTCTTTATAGTGTGAAAGTTAAATTAAAAATGTGTAGATCGAAAAATACTGGAAGTTCAAACTTAAGATTGTAAGTTATGGAATATGACAGATCAAACCGAGAGAGAAAATCTTGTCAAAAAGCCATGTTTGTATAGTAAAGGCTTTTCTGATTAAAAAAAGAAAAGAAAACGAGAATTTTTTGTATTTAACACCAAAATTTATGATATTTAAATTGTCTTATAATTTCTTTCTGTATTATGCTAATGGCTTATTGTAAATTGTGGCTTTTAAAATTACAGCTCAAACATAATACAAATAAAAATAAAACACTGGTAAATAGTTACTACGCCTTACTCTAAAGAACCATGATAAAATGTCTTCAAAACGTGAAAAAATCACTTCAAAACGCATTCAAAATGTCTTTAAAACTTAAAATTTATTTTACCAATTAAAAAATGTTAATTATCATTATTTAGTCACTAATTTTAGGAGTTTGATGGCTATGCATTTAACCAAATAGAATGATAATAGACCTTAGTTACTCTCCGATGGTTTATTTATAAAGGTAGTTACTATATACATTTGAATTGTTTGATATGATATAATTATGTACATATGAAGCCATTTTTATGATTGTTTTTTCTTATTTTATCTGCTAGCTTTGATAGAAAATTCTCATTTTAGAAAACAAATTGATGATCACGAAAAATCTTTGGATGAAAACAATATACGAGATTACATTGATGGTTATCTAACAGAAATTCAAAAAAGAAATGATAAAGCTTTTTGTAGTAAGTTTGATTTTTTTTTTCGTGATGAAATGAAACACATTCTATCCGGAAATTCGGGTGGAAAAAAATTATTAGCATTGGCTGAAAGGATTCTACTTTGGCACTGAGAAGAAAAGTCAACTGCGTATGATAATAAATGATAACCTTATCATCTAACTAAATACTAAATAACTAAATGGAGATAAACATTTAGTAATTGTTTATAAAGTAATTATGGAAATAAAGAAAAATATAAATATACAACGTACCACAAAAAAAGGAAAACAGGCCACCTTGAATAACTTTTCATCTAATGATTTTATCTTAACATTTTAGGACTCAATCTTAAGATTGATTCATGGGGACAATCTCAAATATGCAAATTAATCAATGCAGACGATATTTAACTTACGAAATAAGACACAGAAACGTACTTTCTCTGAGTAAGCATATATTTTTTTTGTGAGAGATTCGGATCTCTGACCCCCATAATATAGGGATTAGTTCTCAAACTGGGAAATATGGTACGCATAGTATGATCAGGAGAGCGGTCCAAAGTCTAGGCCCCTTAATATTAATTTTACTTTTTGTGTATTTCACCATATCTCGAGAACATTTTAAGTGAATTAAAAAGTTGTTTGTTCATCTATTATATATAATTCTCTTACCCAAACGTGACTCCCAAATACGTGGCTCCCAAATTTTGGCTGTATTTCTTTTCCGCCGGTGGCAACGTTTGCTTTGTTTTGAAAACACCAAAGAATTCTGCCTTTTAATGATGTGTTTCTGATCTAATGTATATAATTCTCTTACGTGGCTCCCAAATTTTGGCTGAAGTACTTAGTATAACTAAATAAGATTCTTTTCACAACAGTTAAATATTTATTTTATTTTCTTCATTCATAGAGGAAACAGACGGCAAAGAATTCTGTTAGGTTAAAAAACATTTCGCTAAAAAAATAACGAATTCTAAAAGAAATAAAAATAAACAACTTAAAAAATAAAAATGCTGTTGCCAGCCATAGAATTTTTTGAAAGTTAACTTAGCAACATAAATCAAAATGACATAGAAGCGCAACTAGATCAAAATTATGATACCTGAGCGCTTGACGTAACAAATCCTTCAATTCTAAAAGTGTTGTATCGCCAAATGCCCAAATTAACAATTGTGTTCTTAAAGAAATTCTATAAAAAGTTTTAAATAAACAACCTACTTCTACAACTGCTTCTTGAAGAACTTGGCTCATTGATTAAAAATATTGTTTTAATTTTACCGTACTAATTTTACTTCTACTTTCATTATTGCTATGACCCTCTTTCATTACATTTTTCAACTTCATGCTAAATTTGAGGACTTTAAGTTGTTTTGTGGTTGAATACTGACATTTAGAAATGTGTACATAAGAAAATTAATATTTAGAGGTTAAGAGTTGCCTCAGAAAAATTTCAATTGTTGACATTGAACTTAATAATGGAAACAATCGTTTTTGTGAAAAATTGTATTTATAAAATTCGTTTGTCCAAAGATAATTCCATTCAAAAAATAAATTTGAGTGAAAATTTATTATTTTTTATTTTTTTATTTAATAAAAATAGAAAAAGTTATGAATTGTAAGGTATACATTTCTTGCATAATTTTAAAGTATGTAATTTTATAAGGCAAAATACAAAATTTGAGCGAAATTGGTTGCATAGTTCTCGCTAAATCGAATTTAAAATGATATAAAGAAAGTATATCTTACAATTCGAAACTTTTTCTACTATTATTAAGTAGAGAAATGAAAAATGATAAATATTTACTAAAATTTACTAAATGTTTTGCACGGAATTATCTTTGGACAAGCAAATTATATAAATGTGTATAAATTTTTTTTTAATTGACTTAAAAAATTCTCAAGATATGGCGAAGTAAGCAAAAAGTAAAATTAACATTAAAGGATTCGAACTCTGGATCGCTCTCCTGTCTAAGAAATGGGGATCATATTTCATGATTGTGGCTACCCCTTATATTTTGGAGGTCAGAAATCCGATTCCATTAGAAAAATAGGTAAGTTTATTTAGGGAAAATACGCTTTTTTGTGTCTGATTTCATAATTTAAAATATCGTATGCACTAATTAATTAACATATTTGAGGTTACCCTTCGAACCATAAGATTGAGAGTTAGATAATAAAGATCTGATGAGATTCAGAAGATCTAAAGTTATTCAGGGGGGTCCGTTCTTTGTTTGATTCACTGTACAGAAAACTAATTTGCATAGGTTATATTTTTTTTCATCTTAAATTAGTAGTTTTGCTCTGTAGTTTTTAAAATTATTTATTTCATGTCCATTGATTATCAACGCTAGATCGATTTAAAGCATACATGTATCGGTGAGTGAATAAGAAGCCATGCCATCCCTTGCAGTTGGTTACTTTGTATCAGCTCCATCTTTTGTTTTTTCCTCTTCGTTTTTCTTCCTCCAAATATTAAGCAGCAGTGGATGAGTATCAGTTCTTTCCCCCCACCCTTCGAGCAGTAAACAGCTGTTAGTGGTTTAGTATATACTAGTGGGCTGCGCCCCCTGCTCGCTAACGCTCGCCAACCCCCGATAATTGCTACGCAATCTTATATGGTTTGCTTCGCAAATCAAGCTCGCTACTAACTTAGGTACATTGCAAATGCACAAAATTCTAAGAATTCAAAACAATCATTCAAATCCATATAACAACTTTTTNAATGTAATTTTACATGGGAAAATATAAAATTTGTGTGGAATAGGTTCAATAGTTCTTTAGAAATCGAATTTAATATGATGTAAAAAATGTATATCTTACAATCCGAAACTTTTTCTACTATTATTATATAGAGTAATAAGAAATGATAGATGTTTACTGAAATTTACTAAATGTTTTGCATGGATCTATCTATGGATAAGCAAATTTTATAAATGTGTCTAATTTTTTTTAATTGGCTTAAAAAGTTTTGAAAATATGGTGAATAATCCCAAAAAGTAAAATTGACCTTTATGGATTCAAGCTTTGGATCGCTCTCCTGACTAAACTATGGGGATCATATTTCCCAGATTGTGGCTACCCCTTATATTTTGGGGGTCATAAATTCGAATCCATTAGAAAAAAAGGTAAGTTTATTCAGGGAAAGTACGTTTTTGTGTCTGATTTCGTAATTTAAAATATCGCATGTACTAATTAATTAGCATATTTGAGGTTACCCTTCGAGCGATAAGATTGAGCTTTAGATTATAAGGATCCGATAAGATTCATAAGATCTAAAGCAATTCAAGGTGGTCCGTTTTTTGCTTGATTCACTGTACCAAAAACTAATTTGTATAGGTTATATTTCTGTCTCACCTTAAATTAGTAGTTTTGCTCTGAAATTTTTAAAATTATTTATTTTATGCCGATTGATTATCAATGATATACATGCATACATGCATCGGTTAGTGAATAAGATGGCATTCCAACCCTTATATTACTTTATATCAGCTACAACTCCTGTTTTTTCCTCTTCGTTTTTCTTCCTTCGAATATTAAACAGCAGTGGCTTAGCATCAGTTCTTTTCTTTTACCCCATCGAACAGTAAACAGCTGTTAGTGGTTTAGTATATATTTTTTAAAAATTTAAACGTGTCTTTAAAAAATTTTTTTACTATTATTTCATGTTATACCATAAGCACATTTTCTTTATGTTAGAACCTGTGCTTCAAGACATGGTCGGAGTTTTCCTCGGTGCTGGAAGTGAAACAGTACGTCTCACATTGGATTGGCTTACACTGACAATGGCTGCTTTTCCCCAAGTCCAAGAAAAAGTAGCTTCAGAAATTGAAACTGTTATTGGTCGAGAACGTACCCCTTGCTGGAAAGACCATTTAAACATGCCCTACACTGAAGCGACCATTATGGAATTAATGAGATGGCGAACCATTATTCCTTTAAACGTTTTGAGATAGTAAGTACTCTTACACGAATCTATAAATAGAGCTGCGTTTGCTAAAGACAGAGCACTTGACTCCGAATAATGTAACTTAGGTTCGAATCACAGCGTGGACTGGTTGATATGAATTCTGCTCCCGGCTCGCACCGACAACAGTGCTAATATAAATCCTCTTCAGTGGCAGACGGGTCTTGGGTTAGAATTCCTTTGCAGTCAGGATAACCATAGGAGTCCATAGTGTTTCTCTCCATGTAACGCAAATTAAGGTTAGTTCCATTAAAAAGTCTTTTACGAAGGCAAGTTTATCCCAATGCCTTATCCAGGAGTTCCCTTGTCTTCTGGATTATGTTCAAAATTACAAGTGTATGGAGTTGAACATTGATTGAACTCAGAACTGGGTCGGC
The DNA here is from genome assembly GCF_043381705.1 of Parasteatoda tepidariorum. NCBI lineage: Eukaryota > Metazoa > Arthropoda > Arachnida > Araneae > Theridiidae > Parasteatoda > Parasteatoda tepidariorum. Next base: position 58,025,408 of record NC_092208.1, read on the forward strand.
TATTCAACACCGGTTATAAAATTTGATGGCTCATTACTTTGATTTTGATAACTAATCGCTTCGAACAGTTAAACAGTTAAAATAATTGTCCTTTTACGCTTTTATTTGTAGTTTTTCAATAACTTTAAAAAGAAGTATAGGTTTTCATTAGAATGGGAAAGATTTTACTCCTAAAAATTATTATTTTCTTACCAATACTCTCCTGATCTACATAATAGTATTATTACTGCGCATTAATTTCAGAGCTCAAATACAAAATTTCAAAAATAGGCTTTTTCTAGTGTAGTATATAATAATTTTTTTTTTTTACCTAAGTTTCGAAACTAGAGTTTTAATACCTCTATTTGTTATATGTCAATCATATTAAGCCTAAATTGGTATCGGAAATTTGATACATTCATTAAATCTCTACTTTAAATAAAGTACATTATGAATACAATAATTCAATTACAGTTTTTTTTTCAAAATTTAAATTTTAATGAATTAATTTATTTTCAGCACACTTATGGATACAGAATTGAATGGCTATTATATTCCGAAAGAAAATTACGTGATCTTAAACTTGTGGGATATTCATCACAATCCTGAATATTGGGGAAAAGATGCAGAGGATTTTCAAGTCGAAAGATTTTTGACGGATGACGGTAAACAAGTGAAGAAATCGGAATATTTTATTCCATTTTCAATTGGTAAGTAGAGATTTCAAATGGACAATAAACAATACTTAAAGTAAATTAATTCCTCTATTTGGATTCATTTTACAGGGAAAAAAACCAAAAACTGAAGCATCTTATGCATATATTTTTTAAAAAAGAATCTGCTCATAATTTGTATATTTTTAAAAGAAAATAACTGTGCTTATACTCTGTTGCAAGTTAAGGAAAAAACGCGATTATTCCTATAGAGAGAGCCTGTTTGCATCTAGGTGCACTCTAAATGGATGCCAAGCTCCAGTGCGAACGAATATCAGCGTCGTCAAGTCGAGAAACGACATAGAACGACCTTCTTTTTGCTTATAAAAAAGGCACGAATTAAATTTCTTTCCGACGAGTTTAACTTTTAAAAGCTTTTATATTGTTTTGAAAGTATAATTAAATAATTTGATACCTAAATAAAAAGTAACTATATGCAGTCGCGGATGATTCCTTAAATCCTATACCGCAATGGTCTTGCTTAGGAGTATAGGTATAGGTATAACTTCGGAGTATAGGTATAAGTATAACTTCGGAGTATAGGTATAATTCCTGAATGGTCACATCATTTTAAGGATTCCTCGTTTATCTATTTTCCTACATTGGAAACATAAAACAATAAAAAGGAAGTTAGAAGAGTTTACATCATGTCAAACTCGAAAACATCGGAATGGGAGGTCACTGAGACCTCTAAAAAATTTCCCTTTTCAGGTATTTGGAAATTTGTCTGACATCAGGCTAATTTAAACATTGTTTACTTTGCCGAATGCGTTTAAAATTGAGCAAGCAATTCTTTCTTATTCCAGTAAAAAAAGGTCTCAGATAAAGAGAAGTCTTGTTATAATCAGAAAGGAACGAAAATACGGTTTTAGCAAATGAATTCTCATTTAACTTGCACCACAGCCAAAGATCATTTTCTTAGTATGCATAAAACTATAAAAAATGCTAGTCGCTCAATTATGGGAAATGATTCATTGCTTTGCTTAGAGCCAATTCCATGCAAAAATTAGATATAGATTCGGTAAAACTAGAGATCGATAAATTACTAATTTCCGCTTTACTCCAAAATCTTAAGTTCGTGGCACGCTTGATTAAATTGTGTAACTTTAAATTGATCGAGATTAATAGTCTCTATGAATGATCAAAAAACATCATAAACATTTTATAAGGTTCATAAGTGAATAAACACAGGAAATTTCTAAATGATATAGAATTTTATTTGCTTAATTCCGTCCTTCTGTTTCACCCGAGATTGTTTCATGCTTTTTCCACCCGTATTAAGCTGTTTCACCTCTTGTTTTTACCATTGATACTATTCCTATACCAAAAATTAAATCGATGTAAAGAAGTTGAATTATACTGATGCTAAAGAGCTACTAGTTAGAAGTAAAAAATACTTTTATAAAAGTTTTGTATACTTTATGTAAGACACTGCTAGATATATTTTGGTAATTGTCGTACAGAATAATAAGGACATTTTTTGTTAAAAAAAACGTAATCCTGTTTAATAAAGCCAAATTATACGGTATTTAAACTATTAATTTTGCAATTATTCATTTCACATGGAAACAGTTTACCTAAATTTCTGGTTTTCAAAATTATAGTTTTCAATACTACACATTTAGAAAAAATACGAGATTCTAAAGTAAATTTAACCGAATAAATTCTTTTTATTCCATGCTCATACTGCTACCAAATTTTACTACATTTTATCGCATGACAGAATATTTTACTGTAACCATAGTGCTTCGGTAAAAGTTACTGAGCTTTTTGCTGTTCTAATTGGTCCAGAAAAACGGTAAATTTGAATATATTATGGTAGTTTTGACCATTTTCTGCGCAACTGTTTTCATATTTCTTTCCCTTTGACATCAAATTTTATTATAAATTCAATGGTTGAATTGGTTTTTTCAGGTAAACGGTTATGTCCTGGTGAATCTTTCGCAAAAATGGAAGTTTTCTTGTACTTTGTCGCAATTATTCGGAAATTTAAGGTATCCTTACCACCTGAAACAAAGCCAAATTTGGAAGGAAATTTAGGGATTGGCCTTGCTCCTAAACCACATGAGCTGTGCTTAACCAAGCGAAATTGATTATTCAGTTTCTTTGAACCTCAATTAACTCATTCTTTTTTTGTCATACAGTTTCAATTTTTCGCTCATAATGTTTTAATTTCTCATTTCTCATTTTTAATAAAAAAAAAATTTATACGAGTATTTTATTTATTTATTTTGTTATTGTTTACTAGAGTTATTCATTATTACAACCAGTGATCTATTTATGATTATAATTAATTAATGGGCACTAATTTTGGAGAAATGACAGGCATTTTAAGTCAGCGTCTATCTTAGCTTCAATTCAAATCCTCCAGTACAATTATCATATGTGATCTTGCAATTCTCCCTTCATAGTCCACACTACCATACATAAAACAGCTCCCAAGACAATATAGACTTGAAATGAAATAGGTGCTCTCGTATTACAACCCGTATTAGTACAGTACATATACTCACTCCTTAGTATGCATTCTTTCAGTACTTCTCGTTTCGCCCGTCCTGAAGGAGTTAAAAGCAGTCTCGTAGAAGCTATATGCAATGCTGCGCGTATATATTATAGTTCTCTGATTTTTATTAGCCATTATGATTGAAAATATAGATTACAGACGGATATTGCATACAATTTATCTGTAATAATGCAATTGACTGACTATAAAATTTCAGTTTTCTATTTATTATTACATGGTTTATAATTGAATTTTATCCATTACATGACATAAATAAACATTATTCCAAAATAAAATCAGTTCACGACCTTTAAAGATATTTTTGATGTATATATTTTATATTTGGAATAGAATTTCAGTAAGAATTTGCCAATATCACGCCAAATACTAGACTTCACATACGTTTCTAGTAACAGAATTATTTTTATCAATTTTGTGATTTTTAAATATTTGCTTCATTCTTAACATTTTTTATTTTAAAGTAATTCAAAATTTTAACTAGATATGATATTTTATGTTTGTATGAATACTCCATTGATTAAAAGAAAGGAGGGAAATAGAGTAAACTTGGTCTATGATTTCATATTTGTAATTAAAAATATGATAAGGGGGAGGGCTTAAAAAAACTGTTTCATTAATAATTTTTGGGGAAGAAAAAACATTTTAAATCAACAGATTAAATGTTTTTATTGTTTATTTATATATTGTTTTATCTTTTCCGTTAAAATATATACAATATAATATAATGAATTAATATATTGTTATGTAATAAATATTATTGTAATGCTCACAAGTGCCATTAAAATATATAGTTGGAGTTTAAAAATAAAATTTGAGATATAATTTGTAACGTACTTGAACTGTAAGCATAAGTTTATGTAATATAACGTAACAATGCGACTAGGAGGGGTTAGGATGTAGGGTGAAGGGGGAGATTTTGTGAAAAGGGTAAGGAAGGGAATCAAAATTATGGAGGGGAAAAAAAGTGACGAATTTTAAAAACTCCCACTTAGCGGTTTTTAATAATTAAATGATGCACACTTTAAACTTCAAGATACATTGAGAAAAAAAGTATGTTCAAAACTACAGAATATGGTGAAATTTATCGTGTTTCTGGCTCTATGGGAACACCCAAAAGTTCGGTTATTTTTATAGAAGCACTTTGGTAATGATTTTGGAAAAATAAATAATAACATGTTATACAAATTTTGTAATTTTATCATGATTTGCAAGAGCATGTTATAGAAATAATTTATTTCGTTAAATTTACTTCACAGTTTCGTATTTTTTACTAAACGTGTATTAGTAGGAACTATAATTTTGAAAATCAGAATTTTTAGTAAACTGTTACCATATGAATGGGAAGAGCTACCAAATGAATAGTTTAAATAATGTATATTTTAATTTAATTAACCAGATTTTTTTATTATCAGAAATGTCATTATCCTACACTACGTTTTCTCTGCTTACTTTTTATGCATTATGCTAATGTTTTATTGAAAATATTTCTATCGTAAGAATCCTTCCATGAAAAGAAATTAGATTAGTGCAAAAATGTTCGAGCTATTAAGATTTTAATAAAATTTGATTAACTGTGTAGAAGTTGCAGACTCCATCTCACCAGCGAAGAATTCTACTCTAAAGATCAAGCTAGTTTCGACACATATGAAGATACAATTTAAATATTAAGATATTAAGGAATCAGAAAAATGTATGTAAAAATTTTATTTTAAAACCTTCTTACAAATAAGTTATCATAAAATACAGTAGCTTTTTAACAAAAACACATAAAGCCATTCAAAAACATATCACAACCCTTTGAATAAATTACTCATGAACCCCAAGCACTACGAAAATAATAAGACATATACATTTTAATGTAGGTTCTCAAAATTTATTTACATCAATATTTATTCGAATGTATTTATTGAGTAAATCTTGAGAACATTCAAAGTGCAAACTTCCAGAGGTATTTTCTTTTTTATGCTGGTATGAAAAAACGATATTGAAATCAGTTCAAACATTTTAATGATTATTCTAAATTTCAATATTTAGCCAAATTTTGAAAAATTATTAAGAGAATTTAGCTATATGCTTCTTTAGTTTAATGATACATTATAGTATTTTACAGAGTAATGGTTTAGATTCATTCTTCAATAGATGATGATGTAAGCGTAAAAGCACCGAGATTGTTAAAATGCTAATAATACTACTTAAAATTGGAACAGAAATTGTAAATTTAGTAAAAATAAATATTAAAGAATACCGAGTAAAAATATTTTTTTAACTTGACACCATTACTTATCATCTATAAGTAAATTATAGGTAAATAAAACAGGTAAATAAAATAGGTAAATAGTAGATGGATTAATTTCCAAGTCTGATACTCTTTGGAAGTTTTCTGTTTATGAAATATTTGCTGTGGTTGCTTCTAAATTAGTACTGATACCATTATATTTTCGTTTTAATATTGATACCATTATTTTTGTCTATGATGTAATTCAAGAAAAAATAATGGTACCATTGATATTACTATCATTTTTGTCTACGATGTAGTTTATGTAGTTTAAAAAAAATAATGGTACACTTGATGCCATTAGTTTTTTCGACTACGAGTTAAGGTTGCATACAAAAATAGTTACGGTATCAACTTTAGAAAAATATTGCAAAATAGTTTTATTTTAAAAGCTTTCAATTTATAAAATAACAACATGCATTGTACGAACAGATAATGACGCTTATTATTTTCATAGTGCTTTATAATACAAATAAACAAATAGCTGCCCGAAGCAAGATGAACAAATAATATCAATGAGCATTTGATGATCTTATTTCATATGAACAATAAATAATGATATAAATAAATAATATAATAAATAAATGAAAATAATAAATTAAAAATGATTGGCAGTGTCATGACACCATAGAAGTATTATTTGCTACATTTGAATGAACAAATACTTTTGAACTACAATAAATAAAAAAAGTGAAAAAATAGTTTTAATTGGTAAAAGACAAAAAGCTGGTTTAATCCACATGTATACAATACTTTTAATCAGTTTCATCTTAGCATATAAAAACGATGCTAGAAATTACGCATTAGAAGGAATAAACTTCATTTAATTCATTAGAATATTTTTTTGATTTGTCTGTAATTAAAAAAATGTTTAAACAGCTAAGAAGGATTATTAGTTTCAAAGTAATTTTTTTTAAAAGTATGCTAAAGTAAAATAAAAAATCTAATTTAAAAACTGCATAAGTAATTTGAAATTTGAGGTATTAAGTAAAGGCTTAATGTAATATTACATTAATTTAATAATTATTTTTAATTTCAAACACTTTTCAAATTACACAAAATTAATGTAAGTTTTTTCTCCCATTTCATTCGCAATTCTCACGAAACAATAACAGTCATAAACCAATAAGGCGATGACAAAAGTGTATTTTCGTGTTTCAAGTTAAAAATATAAATCGAAATTAATTTCATCAGAAAGCTGGACTTTTTTGAGTGAATATTTATAATTACTAATTGAAAATAGTATGAAATAAAATAAAAGCAAGTGGAAATAAAAGGTGAAACTTTTGTTCAGAGTTAGGTTAATCAGTTAATGTCTTTTTTTTAAATTTCATTTTATAAGAGAATAGCTATAAATACAACAAAATTTAATTTTTCCAAAGCGGTGACTGAAACATGTGCTATTGTTTTTGTTCTAAAATTAAATCATATTACGATGAATCTAAAAGCAATAATTTTAGTTGCTTTTAAAATGAAACGCGAATATACTGCGTAAATAATCGAAGGGTCAAAAAGGGATATTATATTACTCAATATCCATACAGCGAATTCACATACTAAACTATGCAAATAAGAAATATTTTGTTAAGGCATTTCTAAAGAAAACCATTACATATTACATTAGAGAATTGTAATTATAAGAACACAAATAAGAATTACTTTACAAATTCATAAAAAAAGGAACTTTGTTCTTATACAAAAATAAATATTAAAGAGTTTTCAGTCAATCACAGAAACTTGCATGTCATAGGAAAGTTAAGAGCAACTCTTTGAGATTATTGCTCTCCAATTCTCTATAAAATGAATTGAATCTTTTATTTTGGTTCCAATTTAATTCAGCCTCTAAACTCTTTTTCCGCCCTCTGGTGTGCTACAAAGTAAGCTACAGTGCAGATGTAGATGACCAGAAGCAAAGCAGTTGTAACGCCAAGAGCCATTATCGATGTTCTAGAAGCACAATCATCGAGAATACCAATTGACTGATGAATGGCGATGGTTTCTAAATTGAGAATACAAAATCAATAATGATGCTAGAAAACGGTTAATACACTGTAAATAATGGATAATTGAATTTCACCAATCTTTTTAAAAACTAAACTGTTTCTTGGTATATGCGCCGAGCGAATATTCGTCAAAGTGATGAAGTAACTGTCGTCACTTTATCGAAGAAATGAATTTCCCCAATCGAAAAAATATATTTCGTCACAAAAAAAACTCGTAGCGCCTAATTTATCTAACTTTTATAATAATCACGTTATCGTGGGCACCATATAGCGGGATCAAAGTAGGCCTCCAATAACGCAAGAAATTAATACCCTTCTCCATTTACTTAATATTCGTTGCACTCTTCAGTGGATTCCAGCTCATGTTGGAATCGAGGGGAACAAATGCGCAGATGCCCTTGCAAAGGACGCACGCGACGAAGATCAACCTCGAGCTGTCACCTGTGCAGATGCGAATGCTGTTGCCAGGCGAAGGATATACAACCAGCTTTTTAGCAAGGTTCCCGATCTAAACTTCCCAAGAAACCTTTCCTCTACAATAGCTAGGCTACGTACTAGACTCCAGAACTTGCAAATCTTGTTATCAAGACTTTTTGAGGACTCTAATCTTTGCACTAGCACTGTATGCATAGACACGACAACAACAACAACAAATTAGGCCTTTACAACATAATAAGGACAGATCGCACAAAGAGAGAAATTAAACCCATGCCCGATGCGAGATTCGACTCCGGGGTCTTCCTGGTATGAGGCCAAGTCCTTGACCACCATACAAAGGGTCGGTTGATTTCGTAACTTTACTTTCATTCGTTTAGTCTTCATTCTAGTTAACAATCTCCCATAATACACTGCAATGAGGCCCTGAACCGAGGAAACATTTTCGCTATACATTTGAGACTTCACGTTTCGTCACAAATCGCGTGATTTCGTGGCGAAATTCTCAAAATTAATGAAATACAGCTCAAGGATTGTTAAATCGTCAAAAGTGAGAGACTTATTTCTTAGAGTGATAGTTGAATAAATAAAGAGCTTCGTTGAAGAAGTAACATTCACTTAGATTTAAAAACATGTCAGGGTCAGATATAAGTATAAAAGATTTATCTATTCTAAATCTTTTATACGTATATCCTAAATATTTTAAATCTTTTATACTTATATTTATGAACTATTAAAAATATTTGAGCGAATTGAACCATAATGGAGTACTTACAAATAGAGAAGAAGACGAAAGCTGAAATCAGTTGCCTTTGTATAAAAAAAGGTCACATGTTCACGTTAGAGCTATTAGGTTTGCTTTATTATCAGGCTGAATTAATTTTTTGATCAGATTCAATTGGATATCTGCAAACAACGTCACGAAGTGGGTGCCGAACCTTATTGGCTGGTGAATCGCAGCATAAACAAATATCACGATTCATCGTCAATCAGATTCGACACCCACTTGTGACGTCGTTTGCAGGTACGATATATCGTCTATATTAGATATCATTTTCATTTGCTTCAGTCCTAATTCCAGTTTAATTATATTTTTGCCCTTCTTAAACTTGTTTACACGATTTCAACTTGATGGAAACATGATTCAATTGAACAATTAGTTAATATTGCGGAAAAGTTGCATCACATTGTGGAATGTTGTAAAATATATAAGGTTCAATTTTAATATATAAGGTTCAACCAAATATATAAGGTTCAACAGTATATATAAGGTTCAACCGATTTATTTGAAACTGTAAATCATTAGTGCAAGCATTAACTTTTCAGGGACTGTTCTCATGCATCATAGGCTCACAAGAATTATATTTTCGACATAAATTATACTTTTATTTATGGCATCACTTTTTAGGCGTTCAAATGATAATTCCAGTTTTCTTTTTCTTTCGATCTCTAAGCCCTATCCAAAAATTGTTATTCGCTATGTTCAGGAAAGTAGAGTGAAGTTTGCTCAATTGTTTACTAAATAATTTGTTTTCAGCAAATACTTTAAATACAATTCTAAGAATATTTTATAGTTTTTTGACAATTTCAATGCCAATGAAAATTTTACAAATTTTTGGGATTACAAAAAAAAATTTTTGAAGTAATTTTCTGGTTTATTTCACGGCATTTAATAGCTATTTACAAAATGTTATAGAAAAACTGACTTGAGTCTTTTAATGTTGGTGATTTTTGAGGAGTATGAATAAAACAATTTCGCAAATGGTTTCCTGGTGTTTCTAAACCACTTTTCAAATCTTTTAAGTATGATTTTTAGCATCCTGATAATTTATAAAGCAAAACAAAAGAGGTGGTTATGTCTCCTGCATTAGTAGACAAGTCTCGTTTCTATCATTTCCTCTCCATTATACTATGTTTAACAGTTTAATTCAGATATTTGTCACAGTGCCGCCAAAAATCATGCTTTAAAAATCTGGCTGAGTTATCCTGCTTACGGTTGATTTCAAATTGTTTAAAATGTCTCTTAACTTATCCCTGAGAATTTCGATTCTGTGAATTATAATAATATTTAAGAAGAAACACGACATTAGTAACTTCCCAGTTCCTCAACTGTGACTCTTTCTGCAACTATTTAAAATCAAGTTTTGGCAACTTTTTGATATTTCAGCGTCAATCTGATGAATTCAGCAACATCTTTGAAAAAGTGCTTTGTGATATGATTAAACATGTTTTGATTCACTACAATTACAGCAAAAACTAATTTATTTCTAATTGCCTCATGAAAATCAACATTTGAATACGAAATTAAAAAAAAAATCACTCTACTAAATCCACACTATCAAAACTTGCCTCTAATGCTTACGCATCTTTTGCTTATTAAAAAAATAAGAGTGGCAAAAATATTAAAGAGAGCGTGTCTTTTTTCAAATAATAAAATTGTGCAGCTAAAAATTTTCTCTAATGCTTACGCATCTGTTTTTATTAAATAAATAAATGTGACAAAAAAGTATGAGAAAAAGCAGATCTTTTAGTATTTAACTTTTAATAAAGTGTGCAGCATGCTGAAAGTTTTTCTTTAATGTTACAAATTTTTTTTATTAAATAAATAAGGGTGGCAGAAAAGAGTTAAACAGAGCGTAAAGTTAGTAACCATAAAAAAAATAGCACAGCATGTTAAAACTTTTCTCTAATGCTTACGCATCTGCTTTTATTAAATAAATAATTGTAATGAAGTATTAACGTAAGCGTATCTTTTAGTTTTCAACTAAAAAAATTACACTTTTTATCAAGTAAATAAGGATGACTAAAAAGTAGTAAAAAGGCGTACCTTTTAGTTTTAAATTTAAAAAAATTGCGCTGCATGCTAAAGCTTTTCTCTAAGGCTTACGCATCTGCTTTTATTAATTAAATAATTGTAACTGAAAGTATTAACGAGAGCGTATCGTTTAGTTATCAACTAAAAAAATTTCGCTGTATACTAAAACCTTTCTCTAATGCTTACGCAGCTTCTTTTAAATATATAAGGGTGTCAAAAAAAGCATGAGAAAAAGCACATCTCTTAGTTTTTAACTCTGAACTAATTTCATACGTATCTCAAAAACCTAATGTGTGAGCTCTTACCATTGGCGGAGTTTGGTGTATGTAGCGATGTAGCTGCAGCTTCATCACCAAAATCCAAAACTAAAATCTCTTTGCTGAGTGTCATTTCATCCTCCATGGGTCCAGAATCTGAAGATGCAGATCTCTTCTTACGTCCCCACGACTCCTCTCGAGATAAACTCAAATAATCACCGCACATTGCCTGCAATTGAATTAGGAAAGATGAATTTGTATGATTGTTGTATGTAAAAATAGTGTATGCGTTAATATGCACATAATATTGCTAATCTACAGACTTAGTAAAATAATCCGTTAAAGTGCGGAACCAAGACTTTTTCGCAATTTACCCATGTAATGTTTGAATTAACAGTTTTCGTATCGTAAAAATTTAAAGATTTGTTTCTTTGCTATTTGTTCTATCAACTAATTTGTTTTTTGTTTGATTGTACTCCCACGATTCTTTAGATTTCAAAAATTAAATAAATGACATTATGCTAATTTCCTTGATTGTCATAATATTTTAAACAGTTTCGGGCTTTGTAATATATTATGAGCTTGATGACTGATGATCTGTCAACTAATGTGTTGATTATTTGATTGCGGCAACTTGATTTTCTTAGATAGCGTAAAATAAATGAATAATGTATTCATTTATTTTACATGCTTACTGATAAGACAAAAATATGATTACGTAGTATATGTATAATTTGTAAATTCAATTACCGGTTCACATTTTCCAACACAGTATTTGACGTTACATTGAAAGATAACTCCATAGGATTCCGTAAATCGGAAAGCTTCGTAGGAGCTTTCAAGAGCACCTCCTACTTGCAGAAATCTTGGGAAAATAACGGGATCGACAGGGCACCTGAAAATACGAAATATATAGAAATAACTATGGAAATGAATATTAAAGGAGTACATATATGTATATATATATATA
>NC_092208.1:58037419-58143051 GCF_043381705.1 Parasteatoda tepidariorum
ATATATATATATATATTAGAAAAGTGGAAAAAATAGATTATTAAAAAAAAATTAATAATAAGATGATTAAAAAATTATGATGTTATGGCGATAAAATGATGAATATTTTTACCCCCTATCATCAATAATTTCAAATGTACTCCTTCCATCTTTGGCCATAGCGTAGCAGCTTCGAGCGAAGATTCCGTATGGAGCTGAAAAGAAAAACATTATTAAAATAATTGTTCATTTCTTGTTACAATTTTAGTGTTTGTAAAGTATAAAAAAACAGCATACTGTCTTCTGGAATCTCGATGTGAAACGTGAGTCTGTCACCAATTCGTACAGTACCTGCTTCTCTTCCATCCCTTCCTAGGATGACAATTTGGGGCAATGGAGCTTCTGGTGCTCCAGATACCTCTAGAGTGGCTGGATCACTAAAAGTAATCACCATCAAGTTAGTATTTCACTAGTGCTGTTCACATAACTCACGTAGTATTTCATATAGTTTCATTAAATAAACTACGTGGAAAAATTTCCGTTATTTATTGTTTATACTTATCAACTCTTTAACACAGATGGGATACCGTTGTCCCTTTTATGTATTTTTTTCTGCCACTCTAATTACAAGCAAAAATACATGTTGGTACTTTTTAATTATAAAAACAATCTAATAATCTTTAAAAAAAATATGATAGATAATCGAAATTACATTTGAACTAAAATATAAAATTCAAAAAAAGTAGTTCGAAAAAAAAATTCTTTTTTAATCATATACAAGAATTTATCAATAATTGATTTTGTAAGTTGAAGAAATTTCAATGATGAATAACTGTTTCCCTTAGATCCAATTTACTGTAAATAAGTGCAAATTTGAAAAATTTTTGTTTGGAAGTGAGCTGTCTTTTAAAGATCTTACATTTAATGCAGAAAAAGGCACTGGTATTTCATGCTGTGTTTCCTAACCTTAAATTATTAAAATATTAAATATATTATTTTTCACTTATTCGGAACTAAAGTAATACAAAATATTGTAAAAAGTACGAAAAATATGTTTAATAAAAATTCTGCCTTAAAGGTTTAATAAAAATTAAAAGCGGAAAGAAGTTCTGACATTTCTCATCTAAAAGGCATCCGATTATTATTCAAAGCACAACTTGGCAAACTCTATGACCAGATTTTTATTAATTTTCTTTCATGTCTACACCCAGAATCTCGCAATCAAAATGTTGACCACTTACCGATGCTTAAGAAAATTTAAGGTACTTAACCCTTTGATATTTTAATAGAGATATTTTTTCTACTTTTTCAATATTTTTCCATTAATTTAGGTCAATATAAGTGAAAAATATTATATTTAGCAAACAACAATTTTTCAAATTTCCACTCATTATTTAGATTTAAAAGAAACAGTTATTCATCATTGAGATTTCTTTAATTTATAAAATCAATAATTGTTAAATTTTTGAATAGGAATGTAAAAAGTTTCAAACCACTTTTTTTGGATTTTATATTTTAGTACAAATATGATTTCAATAATCTAGTAATTTTTTTACTAACTATTAGATTTTTTTTATAATTAAAAAATACAAAAATGTATATGTTTGCTCCTAATTAGAGTGTCAGAAAAAAATATATACAAAAGGGAAACATGTGTCCCATTTGCGTCAAAGGGTTAATATTATTTTCCCATTAATTTCGATTATATTTGCCTTTGAAAGTGAAAGAAATAACGCCTATTGTTCTAAAAGTTATTTTTTAAGCTTTTTGTTTCATCATCTAATTTATTTTTTAAGTATTAAAACACTGCCATTGTACTATATACTAATTAAAAATAATTGTATAATAATAAACACTAATCTCTCAATTTGAAATTTTTATCGCAACTCTGTTGAAAAGAAATTCTAGAATCAAGCAAAGAAGAAAAAAGCACAAGCACTGTTTTTGTAACCTAATACATTGCAATACATTTTAATAAACTTAGGTTCGTATTTTTCAGTACAACTGATATATCATCATTGATATACGTCATCCAGTAAAGATAAAGTGATAAATAAATGATATCTTTATAAAACATAAAAACATAACGACATTAAGCAGTTTTCATTGTTGATGACGTATTTTTATTGGCTAGAAAATTCCATGGTGCGATCTAGTTTTATCCAGTTTTTTCACGTGAATTTTCAGATTTCGTTCTTTATCAACAGCAAACAATTAATAAAAAGCACAAAGGCTTTGTTTACCAATAAAATATTTCAGTATTACAAGTTCATTTACCTGTAATATTTATTTCTATTATAAAATGTTTTGTTTTATTGTTATTTTTTTAAATTAAATGCATAAAACTGAAAGAAATGCTTCTTCATAATAACGCGAAGCTGTGATATTTCCAGTAAAGAAAAGAAATGCGCAACAGTTTATGATAAACATGTTTAAATCGGAATCTTAACTTATTAACATTTTTTGAACTATTATGTTGTTTTTGAAATAACTATATCTCTCTTTATTTAAAAATCGTGAGTTTTGGGTGTTGAACTTAATGTTGCATTTTGTTTTGGTACCGCAACACAATAAAACTTAGAAACGAGAAATTAGGAACGAGTGTAAAAAAACGAAAAAAAGAAAAAATATTATAATTTCTAATTTGAGAATTATAAACTGTTGAATTAGTGGGAAAAAAAGCATAGGGGCCGTTCTACAGGTAGCAGGAATGAGAACTACAGAGTTGAAATTTGATTCGCTCGTTTTGTTATAAACATAATACGAATATTTTTTTCTGAAATTCTATTTGGTTTAAAAAATAATGTAATTTTAAGATTTTTCTCACTTTTTTTTTGCTTTACATTGCATTTTGTTTTATTGCATAAACAAAACTAGACTTATAAACTTGAAAGTACGAAGGCGTGTAAAAAATATACGAAGAAAATTATGTGAATAAAAAAAACTACACTCAATAATTAGTTCGTGAATCATGAACTTTTAAATTTGGAGCTAAGAAATACCATGTAAGCCACCCTGCAGTCCGTAGAAATGCTATTACATAGTTTAAATTTAACATCCTGAAAAGGCCGTTTTCATTTATGAACTTAAACACGTGTCTTCCTTTTTTTTTTCCTCGAAACTCCAATTCGTTTGATAGTTATCTCAATTTCAAATGTTTTTTTATTGAATTTTGTTTTCACATTTTTTGTTCGAAAATAATTGCTACTTATCCATTGTTCTAGATAAAGTTATCATTATCGAGGTTTTTCTTCAATAATTTTGCCCTTGACTTAATGTCAAAGTAACAACATAAAAAATTGAATAAATATAATAAAAATGCGAGAGTGAAAGATAAGAATTCGCTAGATATATATCTTCTTACTCGTGTCGATATTTTTAAAAACTCAAAAGAGATTAAAAAAAAGTTTCCAATTTGAAATTTCATATAAGGTTATCGTTATATATTTTTAACAAGCGGAATTTCTTCTTATTAATTCTACACTTTGGTCAAAATGAAGTTCACGAGGAAAAGTACCTCAGAATTTACAAGTTGTCTAAAAGATGTAGGAAGTTTGTAGAATAGAATGACATTTACACAATTTAGTAAATGTACGCAAAAGTTAAAATATGATAATTTATGCATCTGGGAAATAAAATATTTTAATTACTTACCGAACAGGAATCATTCCGAAGGAAACGTTCCTGGACGTCGTTTCGTAAGTACATCGAACATTGTACATTTTGTCGGCTTTAGTTAGAACAACATTGTGATGCTGCAATACCACTGTATTTGTGTAAACTCCAGCCTGGAAAAAAAGTAATTTTCTTAATCTTGTAAATTATTTAAAAATAATAATTACAAGTATACAGGCATAATTATTAGACTCACTGTAGTTTTTTAATAAATGCATATTTGGCACGAGTTCATATGCAATACCGAGATAGCCTGGTTGGTAGGGCGCTGGGCCCATGTCCCAGAGTTCGTGGGTTTGAACCCCGCCGGCCGAAAACTCCCCGCGTAGTCAATGGTGACTGATGCAAGTTCAATCTGTCGAGTTGCAAAGTCCTCCATGTTCCCATAACAAATCAATACCTCTGGGGGTACTGGATTGGAGATCGATCGTTGTCTGATTCTGGTCAAAATTACGATCTGTGGATAAATGAATGGGTCCGCTCTATAAACGGGCTGTGACGTGTGTGTGTGGCTGAAGGCGAATTCTTGGCCATAGGTGGCGACACTGAAGAACAAGAAACGCACCCTCAGCCTTAAATTAGCTCGGTTTCACCAAGCAGGCTTGCTAGTGTGTGCAAGTGGCATTCGAAACAGCAACTTTCATATTTAGACATATATGTAATGGGTTTCTATTTGGGAGATTTTTTTATATACTTCCAATTTGTATTTAATTTTAACGTATTGCATAATAATGTTAACCAACTGATACACAAACCTAAGCAAGTGCCAACCGGTTTCTGTCGCGTTCTCGCGCGAGTCACTTGCGTACGCGTTTCTGTCGCTTTTTGCGCTGTGTCTATTTGTTTCACAGTTTTATACTACGCAGTTATTTTTTAATTTTGTGTGTAGTGTATAAATAATAAATTGGAACATTTTCATCATGGGTGAAAAAGGTGATCTTTCACCTTCTAAAAAAGCTGAAGTAAAGGAGCTCGTGAATGTTAAAATATTTTCAAACCGCGAAGATTGAAGACTTCTGAAACTAGAGCACGACGCATACAGAAGAAAATTGAGTCAGAGGATGAATAGAGCCCGAAACGAAAAAAAAAATGTGGTAGAATCTTATACAGCATCTAATAATTTGGCCAGTAACTGTATTTTGAAAAAAAGTCAAAAAGATGCAATTAAACATTATAAAGCGTTTGTAGCACCTACTTCAATTAACTCGATCAAATTGATAATAAAATTTAAAAAAAAGGTTTCTATAACCCTTAGTGAGTTAAAAAAAACTTCGAAAGTAAGAAAATTATTTTAAAAGGAGAATAAATTTAAACTAGTAAATAAAGTTTGAAAAAATTTAACATACAAAATTTAATCCATGAGTAATTAAATATTGTTAAAATCAGTTAAAAAGAAAAGGTAATTTGCCGATTCCAATACTTAGCTACCTTTTACAGGTTTTAATTATTTTATCAATGTTATTATGAAGTAATAAATAGTTTCTTTTTAAACTACCCTTCCAATATCAATTTTTAAAAGTTGTTAGTTTTTTTTTACCAAAATTTTTATGCAGGAATTAAAAGTTTTTAGAATCAAGCTCGAATCAAGAATTTTTTAATTTTTTTTTTATTATTAACAGTTCTTGAAACTATCACTAACAACTATCTCTAATAAAAACGTTTTAAGGGTTTTAGTTTTTTTAAGTTAGCTAATAGTTTTTTTTAAACTACCTTCAATAAAAAAAAATTCAGATTTAGTTTTTCTTAACGGTGCTTTAATAAAATTTTGAAATTATTCGTTTTTATGTAGTTTAAATTGTTATTTGAAATTATCTTTCTAAAGAAACAAAATAAGGTATTGAAATATTACTAAGGATTGCGTATTGCAGTCTTGTCCAGTAAGTGACAGATCCAATTGGAAGTTTTGACTGTTGTGGATGTGTGCGTTACATGTTTCACTTCTTCCTAAAGCATACACCCGGCCATGAAATGGACGAGAAGTTTCCACAAATACAACAATCTTCGTGTCACTGCATCTGATTTTAACTGTAAAGAAATAATTACCAGAGGTGTTTATAACTGAAAAAGAAATAAAATCAACCGAAAGCATTAGATGTAAACAAAGAAGATAGTTTAAATGATCTAAATTGCTTGGAAAGATAATGGTGAAAATAAAAAAAGAACTTAAAATAAATTAAAAACTAAAATGTTTAGTTAAAAATAAATGGGCTTAACTCATGAGGAACATTGCAGTATCGCTACTCTGAAAACAAAAACTGTCAGAATGTAGTAAAATTTTCTATGTAGCATCAAAAAGCTTTTTACCGAAGAACTTCAGTAAAAATGTTGGTAAAATAAACAATAAAATATGGTTTTACAGTATGTCATAAAATTTGGTAATTTTATCAGGATTCCAGAAGCATGACATAAAATCAATTAATTGGTTGAATTTACGTTTCAGTTTTGCATTTTTTACTAAATGTGTGGTAATAAGAATTATGATTTTGAAAATCAGTATTTCCGTTATTAATAACCAGTATAAACCGCTAAATTATGAACGGAAAGTTAACTAAATGAACGGTTTAAATATCGCATATTTTGGTTTTATAACCAGAATTATGTTGCTTTTTTGTACCAAAAATGTAATTACCATACAATACGGTAATTTTACCAGTAATTTTACCTTTTTTCTCCGTGTAAGATCAAGTGCGCAAATGAAATTTTGAGCTAAATGTAACTTCACCTTTTTATATTTAGCTCTAAAAAATCTCATACGTTTACTGCGGAAATAATAACACATAATAAAAAAGTGAGTTGGGAAAAATTGAAAAGAAAACATTTTTTTGATCAAAGCAATTTTAAACCACATGAAAACTGCTATTTGTAAGCTTTGACTTCTTTGCCATTTTTTGTTTACAGCATGATAGCGCATACAAATAAAATAAAAAAAAATTCTGCTTATTGCTTAAGCAACTAATACATCGTTGCGTAGGTCAATTAGTAAAGTAGGGCGGTTAGTAAAGTAAATAAGAAGAAAGTCTTCTATCGGTTTGGTAAATTATACCAAGACATATCTGTTTTAACGAAATAAATTGAATAATCATGCATTGTCAAAATACGGCGAATAGAGATCCTGAATATAGAAACTGCACTGCATAATTTCAAAGAATTATTTAATTACCATCGTAGCACACTCCATAACCATCGCAAGAGGCGTCTTGTTCCGCTTCCATCACCGCAGCAGTTTTTGGTGTAGTATCGTGCAGAAATTCCGGTTTTTGTTCTGGCACTTGGTTGAACAATCCTTCAGCTGGTCCTAAAAATACAAAGATTTTTTTTAATATTAATTATACCTATAATTTGAACCGTGCTGGCTCAAGAGATAGAGCGTTCGCCTTCCAATGAGGCGAACCAGGTTCGAATCCCAGTCGATTCGAATTCCGCATCCGGCTTGCACCAACCACAGTGCTGAAGTGGAATATCCTCAGTGGTAGACGGATCATGGGTTAGATTCCCCTTGCCTTCAGGCTAACCGTGGGAGGTTCTCGTGGTCTTTCTCTCCATGTAACGCAGATGCGGGTTAGTTCCATTAAAAAGTCCTCCACGAAGGCAAATTTCCCCCGATACTTGATCCAGGAGTTCCCTTGTCTCCTGGATTGGGTTCAAAATTACAAGGCTATGGAGTTGAACATTAGTAGTCGTAAATCCAACAAATTGGGTCGGTTGTTCAACGACGGTTATAAAATACAATATAGCTATTATTTACAATCATTTTACACAAACAATTATTCAGTAATAGTTTTGAGAAGACTCTAGTTATAACTTGTGCTATTATACACATTGTTTCGCTACAAAATAAATCATACATTGCAACGATTTTTCTTCTGATTTACTCAGAGAATGTATTGGTCTACTTCATAAATGAATGAAATACTACATGTACTGTAATGATTTGAATTGGGATTCTTATACCATTCGATTCGAATATACTCCCCCCGATTTCTAACTTACATTTCGAAAAAAGAATACTAAGTTAGAAAGGATTGTAGTCGTTGTTGTAAAAACAGAAGAAGAAGAAATGAATTTGAAAATTCTGTCACGTAAAAAACATTTTCCTATTTCATTTTTGATGTATGCCGATTGAATTCTTTGTATAATTTCTAAGTCGGTTGACATTTCACAAATCGAAAAAATATTTCTATCTAAAAAACATTTTTGTTTACGTTTTTTAGACCAAAGAATTCCAATTTTTTTTAAACGTAAATTGAAAATTTTCGTACACAGCAATAATCTTTCATTACCATTCCGAAGCGCTATTTCTAATCAAATCTTCGCTTCAATCTTGAGTTTTTGCGATTTTTGGTTTGCTTATATTTGAATAAAACATTAAGCTTTACTTAAAATTTAGAATATACATCATCTGTAAAAATACATATCGAGTATCTATCGAAAATAGTCATTAAAATTCTTGAGCTGCTCCCTTTTTTTTTTGAGAAAAATAATTATTACTTTTTCAAATATAAATTTTTTACGCAGATCGCAATTCAACGACAGATTGTCTGACCTGTGTTTGACCCCCAAAAAGTTAATTATATTCCAATCTTCAATTTTATAGACTGCATTTAATGGCATAAATCATATTATGATTTTTTTCTGTTATCCTTAACAAATAAAAAATAATCTAAATCAAGTTATTTAAATCTGGTATTTTGCTATATAAAAGGCATTTAAATACTATTATTCATCTATTTTTTAAAGAAAAAAAATTACCATTGCCACAGACTGTTTCTAAATAAAACCGAGATCTTTCACCGCCAATGACTGCTTGAGGATTGGCCGTAGACATATCATCCGATCCTCCTGGGAAGGCTGTGTGATCCAGATGGTACAAAACGCATAAAGCCTTTCCTGGTCTTGTGTCTGGTTTAAAAAGAGTGGAACGACAGATAAAGCTCTCTTCTGTAGTACATTGATGTAGGCAATCTTGCCGACTATTCACCTGAAAAGATTTAAATACGTCACTTTAAGCTAGAACAAAATTGTGATTGTCTCAGAAGACTTTCAGTGAGATATGGGTGGTTTAATTATTTGCCGACTAGTATAATTTCCCGCAGTGGCGTATATAGCATCCCAGAAACCCTCGCGATGTGGGGGAGGGCGCACGAGATTTGAGTACGCACGATCCAGAAATAATACACTATGATAGGGGTACACGATTTGCGGCCCGTGGCAACACCTGAAATACAATAAAAAAAACTATAAATTTTTTTTTGAAGCTAAAAAATATTGGAAATTTTGAATTGCGCTTTTTTTAAACGAGGTAAATTTAATATAGTTTTTCGATCGTTTTTTTTCGGTGATGATCGCGACGAATTTTAAACTAAATCCAACGAAATTAAAAACCCATTATTTTTATTTCGACAAAATCATGATACGTGAACTTCAAGTTTTAGTAATCACTTTCAAAGCTCCTTATTTGTGCTCACTTTAGAGTTTATCTAAGCGACTTTTAAATCATGCTTTAGGAGGTTATTATCGGATTTATACGTGTTTTTTAAAATACAGATCTTTCTTAAATCATACATTAAAACCACTCGCGAGTTTCGAATTGTGCTAATCCAAAGAGTAATAACTTTTGATATGCTTTATTTGTGTCAATATTATCGTGCTATTTTCTAAGTACTCTCTTTCTCAAGATACTATTTCTGTATCGTTTCTCTAAATGTTAACTAAGTTTAACTAACTAAGTTACTCTTAGTAATAGCCAAGTTTAACTAAGTTACTCTAAGTACTAGCCAAGTTTAACTAAGTTTCTCTAAGTATTAACTAAGTTTAACTAACTAAGTTTCTCTAAGTACTAATTAAGTCGTAATAAAGTGTTGATTTATATTCGCTTTTCTAAGTAACGTTTCTCCAAGTATTTTTTTATTGTTTTTTCAGCATTTATTGCACCGCATTTTCACATGATTTTGTAAATCCCGATGTTTTTAATATGTATTAATGCGATACTCGAACAGAGCATTTAAATGTGCCCTTTATTTGTGCCACAAATCTCAAAGCTTTGCAAATCTAAGAGTTTTTTTCAAAATTGTTTTTTCAATAATTATCGCTACGCTTTATTCAAGAGATTTCGAAAATTTTAATATTTTTAATCTGGTATAATAACGACTTGCGATTTTCTAATTAGGCATTTCAATAATTACTTTTTGCGCTCCTTATCTGAGCGATTTCATAGTCAATCCAAGTTATTTTTCAATCGTTTTTTTTTCTTAGTTGCTACAAAATATTTCCACATTTTTTTTTAAATCTCAATTTTTTTAATACGAAAACATGGTCTAAAAAATTATTATCTAAAAATTTAAGTAAGCTTCAGCGTGCAGAATCTTGTGAGAAATAGTATTTTTAACAGCTTTAGAGTTTTTTAAATCAATATATTGGTCATATATAATTCCTAGAAGTTAAGTCTTTAAAAATTAAGCAAGCTGACATTAAAATAAATTTTATGAACTTTTTTGGATTCATAAGTTTTAAAACTTGGTTTTGAAAAAATTAAAAAATTAAATATTAAAAAATTAGATATTAAAAATGAAACCAAAATATTTATTACATGAAAAAAAAGACAGAAATTTCTTTAAAAAAAATATTTAAAGAGTGAACTATGTTAAATAAATATTCAGAAAAACTTACCCACATCTTTTCAGTATTCAAACATACTTTCGTATTGCATTAAAGCTAGCAAAAATTTCAGAACTATCATTTAAAATTAAAAACAAGTATAGTTCCTATCAAAACATGTTAAACATGCGAGACAATTTCTTATTATTAAAAATTTACATTTTTCTCATGTAGAATCATATTTGCTTTCTCGTTCATCAAACTATTATAAAACTTTGAAACAAAATCAAACTTTTAAGCAAAAGCAATATCAATATAAATATCTGAAATTTAAATTAGAAACATCTCACTGATTTAAAACATACGTTACATCAACTAAATGTTTATTGAAACATCTTTTTACCTGTTTAATATTTAGACATATTTGCAAACCATATTGCGTGTATATTTGCATAAAATCATTATAATTTGTTTGAGATAATTAGTAACTTTTAAGACATTTAGGTAAATATATTCCCACCACATCTAAGCATAGGGTTAAATAGTATCCTTAAAAGTTCAAAACTATTAGAATTTTCTTTTTGCAAAAAAGAGGCATTCGGTCATCAAAACCAGTATTTTGCTAGGTAAAAAAAGAATTATTTTATATTAATACTAAATATCTATTCATCATTTTTCGTTACGGAAAACTTCGTGCTGAGTATGGAAATCAATGAACAATGATGGTAGATAATATATTATTTAATAGGGACATTTTCATTTATCAATACCGTTATTTTCATAACCCTCTCTTTTCTAATGCTTCGTTTAACCTGACCTTCACCTTCAACCTCTAAAACTCGCATTGATTCTATTACGATCACGATGAACTACGAGCTGTCTTGGGTTATGAATGAGGAAGCAAAATGATGGTCAACGTTGGCTGACCGGTACTCAGTGGACCTCGTATTTATCATCAGCATAATGGTAATTCATTGATTTAAATTAGTTCCAGACTTCGAATATATTAGGAGCTCGAAATGGCTCGTTTTTCTTCTTACTGTTTTTTAAGAAAACAACGAGATTCAATAATTGCCTGTTGCTTGTAATTTCGTTATTGTTGTTATTTCTAATAATCGAGAGTGTAACAAAATTTGGTAATTTTAAAACCGTTTAAACTTTTGGAGAAATAGTTCTAATCTATCCAACAGAGAAAAGGGTAATAATTTGTGCTATGTAGACTAAAGCAAAAGAACAACGTGAATGAAGAACAAGGAACAGCGTGAATTTTACCGTAAAATATACTGTAATTTTAATAATAATATTTATTTAAATATAGTGATTCCGTAATTTTAATGTAATTATTACAGTTAAAATTTCAGTAAATCAGATTTTTTGTTCGAATAAAATGGATTTTACTGTTTAAAGTACTGGCACCCTAAGTGTCGGTAATTTTAACCGTAATTTGATCCGGAATTTTTTACAGTGCAGTATTGCAGCAAAATTTTAAATTTTTTTTGGTGAAACTTTTATGCTGTACACTTGTGCAAAAACAGTTTGAAAAAGGTTTGAAAAACATTTCAGAAAAATGTTTATTTCGAAGTAAATTAGAATATAAAACAGCAGATACGTTATTGTGTTAGTTTAATTCAATTAGAGTAGCAATGAAAATATTGGACTGAATTCATGACTATCTCCAGTAATATTTTTGTATATTTGAGGCAATTAGTTTTCAAATTTCTAAGGAAACATTACTTACATTGTTCACATTTACGTCTGCTGTTCCTGAATATAAAAGCCTTTGTAAATATTGTCAGTGTTAAACAATGTCTTTGTTAAAGAAAAAAATATCAATTATAAAACAAATGATTCTAGTGATGCTTACCACAATCTGCTTATCGGGATAGTAGTTGTATTGAACATAACTTGTTACTGCTGCTTGTGATAATCCAACCTGAAGATAATTGTAGTGCTTGGGACCTGGGCATACCATTGAAGCTAGATTTTTTAAAAAAAATGGAGAAAAGTTCTTATGTGATGTTGTTGGCAATCATTGTAAACACATCAAAGTATTTTTTTAAAAATCATTTGATAAAAATGTAACATAATGTGAATACACTTTTTGCAGTGAATACCTGCCAAGAGAAGGATAAGCAAAAACTAGGAAAACAAAATTATTCAATCCTCGTTGTTAATAATTATTCACTTTTTATAGTGACATGATAAAAGTGTAAGACTAATATATTTTACAATCTCATATACACCCTAAAAAATTCCGGATCAAATTACGGCAAAAAGTATCAGCACTCAGGGTGCTATCTTTAAATTTTACGGGCCAAAATACCTGCTATACCGTATTTTTTAGTGCAATATATGCTTTAAAATCAATGCAACGATGTATTACTGTAAAAATTCTGGTATAAAACTTTACGGTAAAAATAAATTTTATAGTAAATTTTGCACATGATACTCTCATGATACTTCTGCTTTTTCCAGTGATTTGATCCGGAATTTTTTACGCTGTATGGAAGCTCTTAGCTTATTTATCTAATTTAAAAATAAATAAATAACCTACATCAATAAAGACACCAATTTTAGTTTCTCAGCTAAATTAATTGAAAATGAAACAATATACTACACATGCGATATCTTTATATAATTTTAACAACTAAAATATATGAACCTTAATAAATAAATTGGCAGCAGATTCGAGTGCATCAGTTAGTCTAATATTTTTTATTTAGTAATAAAAAGTGTTTTATTTTGTTTGAGTGTTATTAATAGTATAAGTTGACTAGAGTACCTTTTTACAAATTAGAAAATAATTCAATACTATCTGTAAATTTTAAGCAGTTGTTGCTTACAATTCTTCTTACAATTGATGAAAAGATTAAAGCAAATATTTTGCAAGTCAATTTTATGACTGAGAAAAAATAATCAATTAGCAATTAGACAAAACATTACAGACATTCAAGCATGAGTGAATTTTTAAAGGATGAATTATTTTAAAATTACTAATTATAAGACTTTCAACAACATACATTGCAAGCAGAAATTCTCCAAATAATCAATTCCTTGTGAGTCTACAAGATGGACATTTGCTCCTGGTGATCGACGATCGAATTCGCTGAGATGGCACTCATGAGTTACCACGTTGAACTCTACTGATCTACACACGAATCTTACTTCAGAAAGGCAGGCGGCAAGACACGATTCTCTGTTGGAAGTGAAGATGATAGCGTTGTCTAAACCTCGAAGAATCTTGTTGGGAATCCATTCAAAAGTCCACAATCTATCGCATAGGTGATCTGAGAAGATACGTTAAAACATGTCAGAAAATGAAGGAAAGAAAAATAGTTGAAGGACTTAGGACTATAGTGGTAACCTACTGTCCAGCTATCAAGAGAACTTCCCCAGAAACCAGACTCGATTCTTGGTTTTTACAGTGATAACAAAGATAGGTAACTTCAAATAGGGGTTTAGGGTTACCCATTTCGGATATGTTAAGGTAGGGAGAGTATTATTATTTCCTCAACTCTCCCATATTAGAAATGATTTTACTCTTGTTTCTATAACAACAGGTAACCAGTCGGTCAATAATTCAGTCTGGTGCAGCTCTCATAATAGTTGGACAGTACAATTTTTTCAAAAGTAACATTTTTACATCAAACTATTCATTGATGCTGTTTAAAGATAGATAATTTACAAGTTTACAGAATTTCCACTTAATAACAGGACCTTAAGAAACACAATTAATCAATAAGAAACATCTTATTGCCAAAAATATGTATTTAACTAAAAATGGATTCCTGAAAAATTTGAAAATGTAGTTTATTATTTTCCACAATTCCCATTAATTTCCGTGGAAGTGATTGAATATTTCAACAAGCGAAAGTTTTTGAGTTGAAAAAAAATACGAAGGTTGTTAATTTTTACCTCATTTTCATAATTTTTACTTAATACACGACAGTTTTAACACATCTCATCAAGAGTTTTGAATAACTTCTTGATTAGAATATGAAGTGCGTTTTATATACAAAAAAAGAACTTTTTTAAAGATATCTGGGTCCAAAAACTTGTAAGTAATTTAAAATTAGAGATAGTATTTTTATCGTTTTTCATTTAATAATTTATTAATATAAATATATTTTCGAACTTGGAGTTGGAATTCGATAAAAAATATGCTAAGTTTTAAATAAAGTTTATTCCTTTTTCATCAATAATAAAGTTATTTATTACAATTATAGATTTCTTAAATTGCATCATTTTTTAGTTTCACAGAGTAAGCGTTATTTTGGCAATTTTTAGTATGATTTCAATAAATGAAAATTCCATGAGTAAGTTACATTTCTTTTTGTTCTATTTTATTTTTCGTATCAAAAATTAAGAACTTGAAAACATTATAATTTTTTTAATTTACATATTTTTATCATATAAATATTTCATGAGTCATAAAAAGAAAAAAATTAAACTATTTTAAGTATAATTAAATAAAAAATTTGTAAATAAAAATAATTTATTTGATTTAATTATTTTCATAATGTAAATAACTCAGTAGTCGTAAAAAAATAATGTAAATACTTCTATGTCACAAAAGAATCTATTGTAGTTGTACTAATGATATTCTTTTTAATGATATTATACTAATGATATTATAACTGTAATTTCACAAATGCTAGTATGATTACAATTTCTAAAAGTTCCAGTCATGTGTAAAAGAATTGTTCCACTTTTTAAGTTACATTATTTTTGGTTTAAATTATTAAAAATTTATAAAGTTAATTACCTTTTTAATTTACACATTTTCAGAATTTAACTATTTCAGTAGTCATAAAACTTTTTTGGATGCACTGAAATTAAAAAGGAAATATGTTTCGTTTCCTGTTTATTTATTTTTTTAAAAAAAATATAGTTGCTTTGCGAATTATGTATATTTTTCTAAACAAATTTTAATGTGTAAGAACTATTAAATTATTTATTAGGAACTAATGGAAGATTAAGTTCAGCACACGTAAAAATGTCTACTTATTAAAAATTATTTATAACACCATAATTACATAACCACATCCAATCATTTAATTGCAATTTAAAGAACGCATTCCATAAAACAACTGTCGGGAATCGAAAACTTATCATTTAATCTAATATGACTGGCGTCAATACAAACTAATTACCGAACCATGAAAAATGAGTATAAAGTCAATTACTAAGTCGAATTTTTTAATTAGATTTATTATAAGATTTGAACGTGACTTGAATTATTTTTTAATGGCCAGACCTTTTCTGAAACAGCAAACAGAGAAGACGCCATTTTGGCACTTATCGTGTTCTCAAACTAATGAAAGTGATATTTCCTTGCTTAGATAGATTAAACTATGAACGCTTTTTTACTCTTCCTTGCTTAAATAAAATACGCTTAAAAACGTTTTTTTTAAAAATTAATTTTTAATACTCTTGCTTGCTTAATAAATTTTAAAAAGAAGCAATCTCAAGGGCTATGTGATCAATTCTATAATTTTTTTTATGTCATTTAAAATAACAAAGTTAAAAATTATATAATTTTTTTAATTGAATTACTATTAAAAAAACTTTTGGGAATTATTAAAATAAAAAGTTATTAAATACATTAATTTCATGTTAAATAATCTATGATCAAACGAGTTTTACATTTGTGTTAAAAAAATTACTGAATTATCTTGCCTAATTCCAGAGACATTGTGAAAATTTAAATTAACATAAAGAGGTCCAAAGTTTCTTCTAACTACTGAGCTGATCACGGAAACTATTGGGACAAAATTTTTCTACATTGAGGTTACAACATGTATTTTGAGAGTCAAAATTAACTCAGAATTACGCAAAAAAAAAGTGCTTATTTGATTATAATTTCATGATTTAATGCATCGTCCGCTAAATTTTATAATTTAGTTTGTCCCTTCGAATATTAAGAATGCATCTTAATACTTGACCATAAATATAGAAGGGGTTCTTATATTAGACTCCTATATTAATCCCTGTACATGACAATGCACAGATGTTCAGAGGATTATAAGAATAGAAAGAAATGTAAAAACAAATTCGTAAACAGATTAGTTGGGCTCATTTTTTGAAGGAATTCTGTTTCTTCTTATGGAATAAAATTTTTTTTAAACTTTTTCTTAAATTATCTGCTCTTTCAAAAAAGACTTGTATAAAGAAACTCTAAACCTGACACGATACTTTATTTTAGAACAGAATCTATTACCTATAGTTTTCGAGAATTAAAAAAATTTCAAGTAATCAAAGATAAGCGGAAAATTTCAGTTATGAATTTCACAAACATAGTAATGATTATACATTTCTATAAATGTCATTCCGTCAATTGTTCAGGTAATTATATTCATTATGTACTTACATAATTTGTTTTTATTTAAAAATCTCATTTGAAAAGGAAGATTAAAGAAAAAAAGCTGCTCTGCGATTAAGTGGACCAAAAATGGCGGATAAAAAGACTTGTATTTCATGAGTAATACCTGAATTGATATTCATCTTGGTAAGGTAATAGGTGTGTTTTCCTCTTTTAGGTGCGACATTGCTCTTGCCGGCGGAAGTGTCGTTTTGAAGGGTGCATGTCGTTTCTGGAAGTCCATCCTGCATTCTGACTGAATAATCGAATGCCGCCGCTTCGCATTCTGTGTCGTCTCGACACCATCTTTGGCATTCGTGAAGCGAGACATTTCGAATAGTGAAGTAGGAAAAGCCGCCATAACTTAGACCAGTACTCTTTATGAATGCTACGCGACCTATAGAGAAAGAAAAAGGAAGAATTGTGATACAATGAGTCAGTTTAAACAAAGAAAAAAAAACTGAAAAATAAATTTTGAGTTAAAAAAAATGCACTGCATTATATATGAGTTTCAAAAATGACGTGAAATATAACGTCAGATAGGGATAGCAGCATTACTATCCAGGGTTATAAGAGAAGGCAAAAGAAATGAACTGTAGAGTGAGCATAATTGGTTATTTCGCATGAGAGCATTTAAAATGAATGCAAAGTCATGCTTAGGTTAGATGTGCCCAGAAAAGAACAAGATCAATATATACGATTATTGGTGGTAAATTAGGAAATAGTTCACGACATGGCAAAAGGTGATAGCAAAAAAATTTTTTTTACTCCGGAAGGGGCTGCACTATAGCATATAAATGTCACGAGTCTCTTAGATTATCTATAATCCTTTCATGAATATTAAATTCCTTATCAAACTGTTCGTTTATCCTGGTCTTATTGGCAGATCCGACTGTGATGGCTACCCTTTAAGAAAACTTTAAACATAAATTTTTCTCAGTTGTTTGCCCTAGATAATGCTGTCTACAAACATCCAGCATTTGACAATAAATGTTTAAATTAGATATGCTCTCCTTGTGTCTAGAAATCGTAACTATTTTGACTCATCCATGTTTAATATAACTTCAAATTTACTTTAAAGTCCTCATGTGAACTGAATAATTTTTTTATATGCAGTTGTCTTACCTTTCTTTATGATTCTGGATGGTGACGCTGTCTTTGTAACTACATTTATGACGTTATCGCACGTGTTAGTTTTTTGTTTACTTACCTTTTATAATTCACATGGCTTACTTGGGCTACATTATAAAACTAAAGAGCACATATTTTTGTAATCAAAAATGAAACTAGTAAAGTTGTGTACTATAGACTTACTAGAGTTTTTGCAAATAATAGTTTCACAAAACAAATAAAACCAAAATAAAAGTTTCACAAAACTTTAATATAAACATAATATTAAACACTATTTATTTACATCATAACATTAGATTATACAACTTACGAAAAGCATTTTCTAACAATATAAATGAAGATCTAAGTAGTTTGGATATTATAGCATATTATTATCGTAAAACACTTATCACTGCTATAATGTTTTCTCAAATCGGGGGTCTTAAATTCACCTCACAGCTGATGTCTCTTAGAACCTTTCATTGCTAAACTTTTCAAATGTGTTAAACAAAAAATGTGTATAATTTAAAATATGTTCATTATACTCTTTTCAAAAAATCTATAATATTGCATTATCATAAAAAGTAGATAAAGAAGGGTTTTAAGTATTAAAATTAAGTTAAAATTTATCAGAAAGACAATTTGAATTTATTTTGATGATAGTATGCTATATAGATAGCAACCAGCAATACTGTGAATAAAGATAAGTATTTTTCAATTCAGATATTTCCATTACGATTATGATATTTCTAAAGTTAATATAGATTTCATTTTGTGGATTAATGGTTTTTAATTTCTTCCATACTAAAATAAATAAGTCAAAAATAAATTTTGACATTTATAAAATCATTAATCAGTAATGCTACCAAGTTTACTAGAGAAGATCACAGGATGAAAGTATTTATTCATTTGGCAGACATAATGCACATTTTAAAATGCGTGAAACTATTTTGTCAAGTTTTTATGTAAAATTTTTTCTTAACGAAACTAACCATTTTTTTCCTGGCACTTTTATGATATCGCATTTTCTGACGGAAAAACAACCATGCCGATTCGGAAAAAAATAAAAATGAATGAAACTTAAGACATAATGCCAAAGAAAGAGACAAATTTAATAAGTTTTCAACTAGATGTCTTCTTTGAAATGTTGTTTATTGCTGAATAAGAAAAATTTCTTAGCATAATTACCGTAACTGATTACCGTAGTAGACTTCGAATGTAGAGTTGAATCGAAAATAACTTTAAAGATACTTAATAACAATTTAAAAACTTTATTTCATTTCAATTGAATGCTTTTTATTTTTTTACTATCGCACTTTAATTATATGCTAGAATAAAGAGTTCCATTCCTAGAATTTATTGACCTGATTCTTTTTAATAGTTGTTAATGCTTTTAAATTTCAAATCTGAATTTCTTTTCCTTGATATAAACATTAAATGGAATAAATTCGTTTTAATTCTTATCTCAAAAGGTCAACATAGTTTAAAATAGTTTAAAATAAAATCCTGTTCTTAATGATTTCAATTGCTCGTTACGTTTAAAGATAATGCCAGGTTTTGCCATATAATCTTTTCTTTTTATATAATGATTTTTTACGCTTCAGAAATTTCATTCGAAGTCAAAAAGTTAAAATGCATGTAAAAAATAATTAAAAGTTAATTTACTCCCAAACGGATGATTTAAGAAAAAATGAAAAAATCCGTCCATATAAAATTATATTTCTATCCGTATGATCAGTATACATATAATCCGTATTCCTATCCGTATAAAATAATATTCGCACAAAATGTTTTTTTTTTCTTTCTTTATTTTTTNTTTTTTTTTTTTTTTTTTTATTAAAGTTTTTAGTAGAAAAAGTAGCTTAAGATAGTTACTTTTCGAAAAAAATTTTATATCTCGTAATTGCAGTTTTTATAGTTTTTTTCCACATTAAGACTTTTAATTATGTTGGTGTTTCCAGTTATATATTAAATTATTTAAAAAAAAATTTCTCGTATAAAAATTCTTACAGCAAACATACTTAAGAAATATAATGTCGACTTCTAAGTGAATGACCTTCATGCTTAAAATCATAATCCAAAATTATTATATTATTATTTTTTTGACATCATTTTATACACTAGAATTTTTAATTACTTTGTACACGAAGAAAAAAATTCTGATAAAACTACAGTATAGTATGGTAATTACATTTCTGGTATTAAAAAACAACAACACAATTCTCATAATCAAAGCCAGCATATACGGTAAACGATTCATTTGGTAATGTTTCTCTTCTTATAGTAACGGGCTACCAGAAATTCTGGTTTTCTAAATTATAGTTCTTATTACCACACATTTAGTATAAAACACAAGCAGAAAAGTAAATTTAACCAAATTAGTGACTTTTATGCCTTGCTCTATGGCATCAATCATAAAATTACCAAATTTTAATACATTTACCATATTTTATCACACTTTATAGGACTATATTTTCTTGTTAAACTTACGAAAACCATTACTAAAAAGATCACAGAATTTTTGGTGTTTGCATATAGCCAGAAGCGCGGTAAATTTTACAATATTCTGATAGTTTTGACTATACTTTTTCTCAGAGTAGTTAACTTGCAATTCATTTTAGAGTTTAGTGGTACAAGAGTTAAGATTGATTTGCTATTGTTTAATGGCTGATTGGACAAACCTTAGACAACGTCAAACATAAATAGTATTACTTGATCCAAAGAAGGATGATCAAAAAGTGCTAAAAATAGAATTAAGATATACGGAAAATAACTGGGGCATCGTTTTATCTTGGAAATAATGCTCACGTAAAGTAAACAAACGAATGAAAAGACTTAACTATCCCAAAGTATTTTACTGTATGTTTGTAAGCGGAGCCCCCAAAGTTCGTTTAAAATCCACTTTAGAATCTAGACACACGCAATGTTGAAATTTTCATTATAAAATTATGGTAAAATAACCGGCACCAGTATGTCCATTCAATTAACCATAAAGTTTACGGTTTATTAACTTTTACTGTCTTGAAACTGTTTACAATTATACGGTTAAAAAACTTTCAATACCAAACTATGGTTTTTTAACCATTTATAACTAGTATGGT
The DNA here is from genome assembly GCF_043381705.1 of Parasteatoda tepidariorum. NCBI lineage: Eukaryota > Metazoa > Arthropoda > Arachnida > Araneae > Theridiidae > Parasteatoda > Parasteatoda tepidariorum. The sequence goes on from NC_092208.1 coordinate 58,058,240, forward strand.
TTCTAAACGGTAAAAAAGAAATTTAACTGGACATTGGAGATAGTTTATCAGCTTTATGGTGCTGCCATCTATGCATGAAGGAGAGTATCACATTCTAACAGGCCAGAGACACAAATTGAAAACTTCAGGACACCGGAAATTCTTAATGTGTTGATGGGAATAGAGAAAATATAGTGGCGTCACCGCTGGGACTCGAACCCCTGTTCTGTCAATCATGAAATCGATAGCTTAGCCCTCTTGGCTATAATATGTACCCAGCTGCAAGGAACTAAGTGGCTTCATTAGGTGGCCTAGTTCGTGCTATAAAATTCTGGTTGTTTAACCGTATTAGGTGAAAGAAGTTAATTAACGCTTTTTCTCCCAGTTAAGAGCTTGAATATCATCGTGTTTATTGTTATTTGACTCTTTTGCTTGAATATGGTAAAATAACAACTAAAATTGTTATTTAACCATTTTTTCAGAGAAATGTCTAACAGTGTAGCAATACAAAAGAAAGTAAATGAGATTCAAATAGATTCTTAAATGACTTTCCGTAAAGTAATCAGATCATGCCAAATTTTACTTTTTAAAAATTCACTGAAGGGTAAGTACAGTATCTTGAATTTCACTGAAGAGTAAATTTTGTTTCCTATAATTCCTCGCGCTCTCTGTCGAAACCGCTCTGTTACATTACGAGGTAAAATATATTCGCTTTAATTGTGTGCCTACATGATAATTTATTGTGTTGACTTTGTAGATAAAGTCATTCAGTTTTATAACAAACAAATCATAAAGCACGTAACTATTTAAATTTTACATGCATTTCACGATCCTGCTTTTGTACACAGTTGATTAAGTGAGAACAGGATGTCTACATGAAACATTTAATGATCTATTGTATATATCACACTAATAGATGCTAGACTAAAAAAATTGCATTTTTAAAAGAGCTGTCATAAATTTGCTAATGTCTTTGCATACAAATAAGTTTAAAATCCAGACAATGAGTGCGTATATTAAAAATGTGAGAATGATTATATCTTAACTTTTTTTTTTTACATTCATTTATATGTATAGATAAATGCAAATAGAATCATAAATAGCTTTTTTTAAGAACGATTTCAAAAGCATAATTATTGATGAGGGTTATATTAATATTGAAATGCAATGTTATTTCAAAATTTACTTTTAAAATTTCCAATTTTATTAACAAATACTGTACATTTATTTAAGAAGTAAACAATTAAATAATGAATCCAAAAAAAAAAGAAAAAAAATATTAATTTAAAATATTTAAACAGTGGAAATTCATATACATATAACTATTGATTCAATTTATTTTTCCAAAAAATATTACTTTTATTATTCCGTTAAACTGAATCCCACTTAAGTAAACAATAATAAAAATACGGATTAATTTATTCTCGTTACTACGAATGATCAATATTATTTCAGTTTAAAAAATGTTATAAATAAAACTTATGTTTGTAGAAAAAGTTAAGGAATTAATGATTCTGAAAATTGAATTAATGATTTTAATCCGCTTTTAAACACATTTAATAAAGCTGCTTGTTTGTTAATATGCATTAAAATTCCCTTTTTATTTATTTTTACAATAAACATTTTATGATCCTATTAAAATAAATCCACTTTAACCGCTTTTTAATAAAACATTTTAATACTTTGTTTCATTTCATTACCGTACCATTGCCGAAACGATTATAGTAGCGTATTAACTAAGTGTAATAAAAAGTTGTATACGTAGTTAGTAACAATTCCCCAAGCTTAGTTCAATTAGTAGTTGAATGTAAGCTGTTGTGTTATTATATTAAAATTCTTGTGAGAATATTTTAAAATGCTTTCGTCAAGAATAAAAGCTTTAAAATATAGAAAGCAAGAAATGAATTGAATAAATTGTTTACACATTTTTCTTTTTTAATTACATGCCCCAATTTTGAAAAAATGCTTATTTTTGCTGATATAAGACTAAAAATGTGCTTGTTTTTTTTTAAAGAAATGTTTTTATAACGAAGCCATTCTAATGCATATGAAATATGTGTCATCAGTGACTAAGCGAAAAATAAATAAATAAATAAATGAATAAATAAATAAATATTTGGTTAAATTTATATTTCAGTTTTGTAACTATGCGGTAATACGAATATAATTTTGAGAACTAGAATTTAAGGTAAATCGTTATCATATAAACGTAAAAATTACCAAATGAATGGTTTAAATATCATATATTTTGGTTTTATTAACCAGAGTTATAGCTTTTTTTAACCAGAAATGTAAATTACTATACAATAGGGTAATTTTACCTGAATAGATTTCTCCGGGCACTTTGCGATATTTCTAAAGATAAATAATTACATCAAGAATTTATTTTCCTTTACATATATACTTTTTAATCTGTATTAAACGAAACAATTAGTTTTACCGTATTTCCCTACAGTATTAGTTTTATCATATTACCTCATATAGTCATATATCTTTGCTAACTTAATAAATAAAACATGGTAAAATGTATGATAAAACAAAATGAGTTTGAGATCAAAATTAGGAAATGATCAGTAATTTCATAAATTGAAATTCTTGAAATTGCCTTAAAATAACTCAACATGATAGTGTCAAGAATGAAACACAAATATTTTTTATTTTACATAGAAACTCAATATTTAGTTTTTTATAACTCAGAACTTTTTGTTCAATAAACTAATCAATTGTTTTGTCTACTCAATTTAGCCTCGCCATTTCTGCTCTTCCTTTCTGCATCTAAATATTTTATGATTTTTTCATAAATTTCTATTAATAAATTAATAAAAATCAAGTGTGAAAAATTATTTAAAAAAATTTACTTTTAAGGAAAAAGATTTGTTTGGAACAATAATTAAACAATATAGTGTTAAAATACATTGAATTCGTAAACAAACGAGCCCTCTGCACCCCTTTACAATTATTGTTTTGAGAAAAAATTATGGTCAAAACTACTACAAGATAGTAAAATTTACCGTGTTTCTGGCTATATGGGAATACCAAAAAGCTCAGTAATTTTAACCAAAGCGATTTAATAATGATTTTAGTAAAATTAACAATAAAATTTGGTGTGGAAAAATCTGATAATTTTATCATGGTACATTAGAACATAGTATAAAAACCATTTATTCGGTTAAACTTACTTTTTAATGAATTTCCAGTAAACCGTTACTACATGAATGGAAGAATTACCAAATGAATAGTTTAAGTACCATGTATTTTGGTCTTAACAATTTTTGTTTGTGCAAGAAATGTCATTATTATACTTTGCAGTAATTTTGCCAGGTTTTCTTATCCATGAATAATATTACCGTAGAGATTCAGTTATTGTTCGCGATTTTCACAAGTAACTTCCAGACTGTCTCATTACGTTTGTAATCGAAAATGGATCCTCTAGTTTACCAGAAATAAACTTTAAGGATGTAGAAATATCGAAAATTAATTCTACCATTAAAAGCATATGAATCATCGCAAATCTTAGAAGCATATCTCGAAAAAGAAAAAAAGTACAGTTGATGATCGTTCTTTTGATAGCAGAAATTGGGCAATAATTTTTGCTATTAAATCTTATTATGCTTTGTCATTAGCAGGTCTATTATATTGTGCGAAAAACGATTCATCTATTTCTATTGACATCTGGATAGCAGTCAGAACAGCAATCTATAGCTTGTGCCAACCATTCACGCATCCGTGATCAATCGAACAACAGATCATACATCTTTTTTCAGAACAAGACTGACCGAGTTATTGAAATGCCCAGTATAAAAATAATTACTTTTCTTCGTGAAATTTCAGTATATAGTAATTTATTTATACGGAAATGATTTTGATTGATTTTTCGTTTTTGTTCAAATAGAATAATAAACAATTGTAAAAGTAAATAAATTTTTTGGTATAGAATAATTACTACTAGTTTCAAATGCACTATTGGAATTTTAGTTAGGAAATGGATGGTGTTTTCAATGCAAAGTAAACAAAAACAAAATTTTGAACTGTTTACCTCCACGACTTCCTGATAGAAAGTTTGCAACTGCTTATTACAGCTTGTTATGCATGGCGATATTTTCAAACAAATAATTCTGTTTTCAATAAAAAAACTAAATAATATAATTTTTGAGGTCAAGTATTTTATGAATATTAAAGTTATGAAGAATTTCTGGTGAGTTTGAATTAAAAATTTGTTATTTGTACACAGAGTTAAAATTCTGGCAAAATTGTCGTACTGTATAGTGATAACATTTTTGGTTTAAAAAAAAGTAATTCCAGGTAAACCAAAATATAAGTTATTTTAACCATTCATTTAGTAATTTTTCCGTTCTTATTGTAACGGCTTACCGGATATCGGGGTTTTCAAAATTATAATTTTATTGCAACACATTTAGTAAAAAATACAAAACTAAAGAGTAGATATGTACAAATAAATAGTTTTTATGCCATACTCTAAGGTATTATGATAAAATTACCAAATTTTACCACGTTTAACCAAATTTTATCGCATGTTATAAATTCATATCTTAATGTAAATTTTCATTAAAATAATTACCAAAGCGCTCCTTTAAAATGTGTTCCCATAGAGTCCGAAGAACGGTAATTTTTCCCAAATTCACATAATTTTGACCATAATTTTTATCAGTCTAGATATATTATTAAAAAAGGCAACATGGTTGCTATAATTAGAAAGAGCTTTCTTTTTTGGCAGCCTTTATTTGGTTTCTTTTGACTTGTTTAATACTTATTGCTCTTGTTTCAAGGAGTGCACAGTGTATACGGTTGTGTGACTATTTAATTAGTGTAGCGAGACAATGTTTATTTTCCAAACTATCATTTAAATTTCGTTAGTATATTGTTGATAAGATAGTAAGTGTTTTATAACGATTTTTATTCTAATATTAATTTTAAGTTTTTATTACTTATCAAACCACATGTTTATTATCCTTTCAGTATTTATGTTTATTGTCATATCATTACATGCACCGTGTCTTCACTATTTACAATCTTTTCATTATTTACGGTATTCGCTGCTAACATAGCGAATATCTAAGGCTAAATAGCCTCAAAATATACCGACAACAGTAACCCGGAAATAAGAGCGATAAGGAGCCTGCAGCGCTCCGTAGTGTAGAAAACATCATCCGGTAAAATAACCTCGCTGTAAAACTTTTTTTTTCTTTTTTTTTTTTTAAATTTCCAATGAGCTGCACAATCGGTCTTTCCAATGAGCAGACCTAGTGCGTTCTCCAGAGGTGGTATCTACTCTTTCAGGACCACCACAATGGGTGAGATACCGTTGGTCATGTTAATTTGGACGTCTAGTTTCTGCCACACTAGATGGCAGCACCGAGACCTCGCTGTAAAACTACCTACAACAAATTGTCTGCCTATCCAATTTATCGTAAGAATTACGGTTAGGAAAATATCTTTGCCTGCACACGTTTGAAATCACGTATGGTTGTAAAATCTTGAATAGAATATTAAACGCTTTTGAAACAATTAACCATTGTATTAGTATAAAAAGAACAAATTAAATTTAAAACTCATTGCACAATTGAGTGAATAAAAGATCTAAGACTGATTTTATAGTATTTGAGTTAATGTGCTTAAAGTTTAATAAGAAATGTACAAGCTAAAGTTTAAATTCCTCGCATTATTGAATAGTAAAAAAAAATTCAGAAGAAAAAATTCGAAGAAAAAATTTAATAACTAAACAAAATAAATTCAAAATTCTTTGCATAATCGAAGAGCTAAGTGAATGAAAGATCTAAGATAAATATTAGTGAATTTGAGTAAATGAGCTTAAACGTTATACGTTTAAAAGTAGAAAATGAAGACTATTTCTTGTTCATAAGCTTCATAATTGCCGAAATTTATAAATCTTTAACACTCATTTTAAGCTATTTGTCTTATGGCACTTCATTCTTGGCGTTTTACTTGGCTGTCGAAAGAAAAATTATCTAAGATTACTCGTTGGCTGTATATTTATATTCTTTTCCTCCATATTCACACAAAAACTGTTACTTGGATTCTTCATCCACTGTAATCTTTGAAATTGAAAGATTGAGCTAAATAATGGAATATTTAAAAATGCGATAATTATTGGGGAAAATAATAAGTTTCCGCAATAGTTCTAAATCCTTTTCAATAATGACATTTATACCCTTAATCTATTCAGCTCTTAAATTATCACTAGTTTCAAACACATTTAATTAATTGCATTTGAAGAAATAGTCAATAGTTTTATGCTCAATATAAACATAATAACACTTTGGGAAATTCAAGTAATACAAATTAGTCGATATACGGAAATAATTCAATAGAAATAATAGATATTTATATCTTAATAAAAAAATCTCTAAGTAATGAACGAGATAAAGTTCAGTTTACCATGAAAACTAATTATTAAGTTTTACTAGTTCTATTTCCATAAAAAAAAGATAAACTAGTGTAATAAGTATAACTAAAATAATCCAGTTAAACAACTGCTATATTTTCTTTAAAAAAAAATGGGCATATTCCTCATTGTGGATGCATAAATACAGCTTAAAAAACGTTTAATAACTTCCTATTGTTTTAAGAAAATGATTATTTATCAAATCTGACTGAAAGAAAAGAAACACTATTGAAATAAGGAGTTCATTTCGTTTATCTTATTCCAAGAAGTTAATTTCTCTGTTCTTTCAGTAATAATACTAATATTTGAATCGCCACAAAGAATAAATGCACACATTAATCCAGTTCATACTTTTCTTTCCATCTAGGATTTTCTTAGATAAGATATTTGTTTTAATTGACATAAATGTAGGATTGTGGTTTAAAAACATTAAAAAAAATTGTACAGTTATTCGTTTTACCATTTAACAGCTGTTTTTGATGGAAGAGTAAGCTTAATAATTCTATTTGATATAAAAAGTTAACAAAGCAGAACTGAAAACAATAATTTTGAATCCAATTCTTTTAGAGTAATCAAAATAAGTATTATGTTTTAGTTTTTATTATTTAATATTGATTTTACATAAAGTTCATTGTAAGCTGTAACACACACAAAAGTTTATCTAAATATGAATAGCAAATGCAGCCATGATATTTGGATACTTTTCCGAGTGACATGGATTGTAATGTCGTGCATTTTACTTTAAAATAAAATAAAGATATACATGGTTATTGTCATTTTCATAAATTATATTTCACATTACGTACAAAAACGTCTAGAAAAACAGAAATCAATAAATTTAGTAACTAAAAAAATACGATGATATTTATTTCACGAACATTAATAAAAATCCTAAAATATTGAAAAACAGACCTACGATTCAGTATTTCCCGAGTGTTACAATGTTTTTCTAGATAACTGAAATGATTAAAAGCAATTTTTTTAAAAAAAAATTTATTAAGACAAAATTTTAAAATCAAAATATAGTGAATTGGGATTCATTTTTGACCTAATTGAAAATCTCTGATTTTTTTCAACGAATTGAAAATTTGGCGATTTTTTAAAGTTTAAACTATGGATGTAAATTCTGTTTCACAAATTAGAGCTAACTATCTGACTTGTTTTTTGATATTGTTAAAAATTTGATATTATCTATAAATTTATTTATTTTTCATTTTCATAAATGAATCACTCTGGGGAAATTTTTTTTATAATTTTTGTTGTATAAGAATTTTCAACTGATCTTGGATATTTACACATCACTGATTTCAAATCTGCAAATGATTTCTTTCTGCAAGCTACAGTTTTTTTAAATGTCATTTTTAGTCAATTTTTTTCTCAAAATGTACAAGATTAAACGATAAACCTCTTGAGGAGTTTGGGCACATCATCATGATTAAAATTGCATAGGAACTCCTGCACGGAAATGTCGTCTTATGACGTTAGGGGCGCTTCCTCATTATGTGTGTTTCTGATCAGGTTGTAAAAGGGAAGCGCTTCTACCGGCATATGGCGACATGTCTGGGCATTAGGTTCTTATGTAATTTTAATTCTGATGTGTCCTAACTGCCTTAGAAGTTTGTCACAACGTTTACTGTTATATATAAAGTTTTTAAAATTGTCTATTTCTATATTTAAAAAAAAAAAGAAAAAAAAAACTAGGCAAAAAAATGTCGTTTTACAAATAATCTACTGCTTTAGAAGAAAAACTAATTTCAGATTTGAAATCCCCACACCCAAATTAGGCAAGATCAAGTATTTGTACATGTGCAACAAAAAAATTGTTCCCTAGTGTTATCAAACAGTTAAATAGCTTTAATAACTCAAACCAGCTAAATAACTTTAAAAGGATGAGTTTAAAATCAAATATATATTATTTAAAGAACATAAATCTGAAATTAAAAAAAATAACAGTTATCATCAATACAAAAACGTGATAAAAGCAAAAGGGTAGCTCTTAAACAAATGTAATACAAATAGTAGGTGAAAAGTTCGATTCGATAAGAGCATGCCGTAACTGAAAACTAATCCGTCGAATTTTTTCATGTAAGCGATCTGTTAAAAAAAAACTTTATGAATCTCTTGTTTTAGATATCATATCCTTCCGCAATGTAAGAAAAAAAAACAACCAAATACTGCATGAGTTGAATATAAAACAGTGTTTTTCGGGGTGAAAGTTTAAAAAAAGTGCTTGTCAAGTTTAGAACAAAAATAATTCCCCGCGGGCATTGTCAACAACCATCAGCGACGGTTCACACAATTCAGCTTCTTTGGCACAAACTTTTGCTTTATAGAATATTAATCAGAAAACGGAATAAGCTGACCTGTGCATCTCTTCGAGTTAACTTTGGGGCAAACATAAATCTCGAAGACGTGTCTTAACAGTTTTAGAAAAACCACCAGATTGTATTTTATCTTATCCCTTTGGCCGAACTTGCTCTACTTCCTCATAGAGGTTTTCGACGCCGGTCGTAATGTCGACTTCTGCCCCCTCAAATTGTTTATATTTTCACGGTGACTGGACCATTCTGGACTTTTTTTCTGGACTCTACTTACATCATAAGATTATTTGAACAAGGATGGCTATTGAGTTTTAAATGAATTCGATGAATTTTTTTTTTTTTACCTGTAAATTGAGTCAATAATGTCAAGACACGTTTTTTAGCAAAATAATTTCGATAGTAAACTCATTAAATAAATACTGTACAAAAATTATGATAAAAGTGGTTTCTCACAGTTGTAAAATAAAAATTATAATTAAAAAAAAGAACTAAAACAGCTTTTATGTGGTTCAAAAAAATAAATATTCAGTTTAACTAATAAGAATAGATTTGATGAAGTCTCAGTTAATTTTTCAGAAATATTTATTTAATCCGAAGTTTATCTTTAAGTATTTTATAACCGTCGTTAAATTTGGGTTTACGACTACCAATGTTCAGCCCCGTAGCTTTGTAATTTTGAACTCAACTCAGATGACAATAAAAGTGACAATAAATTAGATGACAATAAAAAATACATTCACAAAAACACACACATTCAATAATAAACGAAAAATCCTCATTTTGATTATTTATCCTTGTTTAAATTAAGCCGATTTCAAATCATTTAGAGCTTTAACTTCTAAATAATTAGATAATAAGGAACAAATGATCAAGGTCTAATGATCAATTGATATTTATACAAAGATATCATAGGAAAAATATTTATATATTGATGTATGCTTTCAGAAATCTTTCTGCGATATAATTTTGGAAATAATTCTTTTAGTGATAAATGAAACGCTTTTGCAATCTTTGAAAGACATTAATGTTTCAGAAATGTAAGCGAATTTATTTCAGAGACAGATTTAAGAATGAATCAACAATGAAATATTTCGATTATGTTATCGTAATAATTTTTGCAGTTGAGAAATTTCTGTGTTTTGTCCTTTTAGCTGACGAAATTAATAATTTTTACTTCTAAATATACGTTCAACACACACAAATTCAGAGTATTTTTTAGTTTCAATTATATATTAAATTCAGTGACTAAGTATATATGACATGTCCATTGAAACCGGAAAAATATATGTGCATGATTGCAAAAAAAAAAAAAAAAATTCACCTGTTCTAATAAAACCACACTGATTTGCTTAGTGGACAAAATAAGGAAATAACATATTTTGACAATTATTCCTCATTCTCTTGTTGAATCTGGTTTATTTCCTCTTAGATTTTTTTGCGTATGACGGAAAAAAGACCTGGTGGACTCTAAAGCAGTTTTTTTTTTTTAATAATAGAATAGTTGAGTTTTAAAAGCTGCAGATGTCCCATACAATTACTTGAAAAAGATATGGCAATACGGCACGTGCCTCAAGTTCAAGGAAAACTTCCGAATATGAATTCTTTGTTTAATAAATTAAAGTCCATTGTTGTGATTGATAAAATCTCCATTGGTATTGATCTTGGCGAATGTTATCTTTTTTTTTTATCTCATCTATGTATGTCAGTGGACTACGCCAATTTTAATTTGATATTCCATTATTTTCTTCGCCAAAACAATTACGCTGATGAGTATTACTGAGATTTTTTTTTCCTGCTTCTGTTAGAAATTTTTGAGCATATTGAACCACAATATTGTTTAAATTCACTGTTAACTTAATAAGGTACTAAATGAAACATATTTACGTTCTTAATTATTGTTGTAACTGTACAATTGATAAGACAAAACATGATTTAATTTGTACGGAGATGACATGATCCCATTTAGCACCTTATTATTGAAATTCGTTTCGTATTTATAGTTCAAGTACTTTTATACGTTAAATAACTTTTTTGGGAATATATAAATAACTTGATTGCTTCAGTAAAAATACAAAATGGACAAAAACAACTTTTTCCAACCAACTATAACAAAATACTAGAGATTTTTGAATGAATGCTTTGATTTAAAGGGGATAAAAATTTTGGAGTAAACATTTAACTGCTTTTAAACAATGTTTCAATCTGAGTCTTATCTTTTGCTAATGCTACAGAAAATTATAATTTTTATCTTAATGAAAATTTCAACGGTTTTGTTTAGGAAAAAAAGGTAAAGTAAAATTAAGAACGAAATTTTAAAACCATTTTAAATTCTCTGTATAAAAGCATACAGAAAATATAGCCACATAAATTAACATCCTTACAATAAATATGAGCCTGTTTCTTGCTTTCTTATTTTTAAAGGTAAGATAGCTGATATTTTATTTTCTATAAGTTATGTTTTAATTAGTATTTAAAATTTTGAGTAACTTACAAACTGTTGTTATAATACACAATCATTATTAACTATTGCATAAATTAGCCTCCTCCAAAATTCTCTAAACTTGCTTTATTTTATTAAAAAGGATGAAATTGAATTTAAAAAATAATATGTCTGGAGTAAAAGTTGTCTTCTTCTAAAATTTAAACTTTTGTTGCTGAGCAAAATAAGGCTTATTAAAACACTTTTTTAAGAACATTTTTCTGATATAGGTTGTAATTGGTCAAATTTTGAAACAGCTAAATTGATTGTATATTTGTGGGGTATTATTTAACTGAAAAATTAATTTAATATAGCGTGAAAGAAAATTTATCATTTGCGTAGTTTTAAAGATTCGTAAATTTCAAATAGCAAGATAAATTATAGTTTTCCATTAAATTTTAGTATTACGAAGATTTTATTTACAAGAAAAGATTTCAAAAGCATGTTCTTTGTTAGCCTTTTCGCACGAGAAACAACTGCTCGTGAAACAACTGCTAGTTAAGTTCAAAATCATTAGAACATTTTTTTAAATAAAAGCATCCCCTTCGACGCATAAAATTTTTTTGAAATTATTTTTGAAAAAAAAATATTCTAAAATGGAAAAATTTCCTTTTTAGTGCATTCTTGCTCTTTTAATTCATACTTGTGTAATTAGTAATCATATTAAGCTCCTTGCAATTTCTAAAACAAATTATGTAGTTTTGTAAATACCAAATCGTAGCTGAGGAGATCAAACTTCGCAGAGAACTACAGTAGGAATTTACGAAAAAACCATGAAAAAAATCGTTTTAAAAAGTTTGACATTTTAACTTGTTGTCTGCTTTGGAAATGTTTCTAAAGGGAGAATTAATACCATGTTCATCTAAGAAGCAAAAAAACTCAGTTCAAAAAATTTGCAATAGATCCAAGATAGTTAAATTTAACATCAACTGAAGACTTCTTTTAAATAAAATTACCCCTTTAAACAGAAAAAATTTACAAATTAGTTTGGAAATAATTCAAAAAATGAGAAATTTTATTCTTCAACATAATTTTAGAATTAATTCATACTTGATTAATTTACAACTAGCGTGTCATGTTCAAAGCAAAATCTACAGCGTGTGATGCTGCTCCTTTTAATTTGCCAATTTTTTTACAAGCACATAAGATTTAAACGAGGTCAAATTAAACTAACTGTTATATTAGAAATTTTCGAATTTTTTTTAACTTTTCAAACTATGAAATTTTAAACTTAAAACATTAAAGCTTTTTTTCTTTCGTATAACTCTTACTAAAAGAAGAATTTATTACGTGTATATCTATAAAATAAAGAAACACCCTCCAGAAAATGTATAATAGATCCAAGATAATTAAATTTGACATCAGCTAAAGATTATTTTATAAATAAAATGAACCCTTAGTTTTGAAATAATTCATGAACAAAAAAGTTTAATTTTCCAACTTAAATTTTTGAAGCTATTCATACTTGTTAATTTTTCAACCAGTATGTAATGTTCTCAAAATAATTCCTGTAACGTGTGATGATGCACCTTGCAATTTTTCCCAAAACAACAACGCGTAGCAGATGAGATCAAGTTACGAGCACTCTATTACGTTAGGAGTTTCCAAAATTTCTCAATTTTTGAAGCCATGAAAAATTTCAGAAAAAAATTTATTTCTGTTGCACGTGGTGATGCACCTTACAATTTTTCTCAAAACACCAACGCGAGGTCAAGTTACGCAGACTCTATTACGTTAGGAATTTTCGAAATTTCTTCAATTTTTAAAACCACGAAAAAGTTTAGAAAACTCCCAGACATTTAAACTTTTACTCATCCTTGTAACTATCACTAAAAGTAGAATTCATTCCGTGTGTGGGATTGTAATTTTTCTCTCCACTGGGCCCCTTCACCGAAAAATACATGTTACAGAACAAAATTATATGCACTTGTGTGTGCGTGTCTTACCAGTACAACATCACCCGTAGAAAAGAGAAATCAAGGTCAACCTGTAATGCTCCAGTTAATAGTCAAAGGGGAAAAAAATAAGAAAATTAAGGGACACGGAAGTTTTCCTAAACAAAGGTATTGTACTCTTTCTCTCATCGTATTTTCTATCTCAGACACCAACAAAAAAAAAATCGTGTCTCAAAATCCTCACGCTAAAACACAAAAGAAAAATTAGCGTAGCGAAACGAATATCTCTTTCAGAACGTCACTCCCATTACACACGAAATAAAGTGCTAAGCACTGGAATTTTTCATTACAGATTACACGGGTTGTTATAATGTTGTAAAACTAGTATGAGGTGCACACGATTTTCAAGGCGTAGGAAGATGTCCTGTTAAATCCGAAGTTCTTATGGTGATCTTCTAGAATTATCGGCGAAGAGTCTTTGAATGGACAATGTACCATCTTCTTGGGGCTGGACGATAGCAGCTTTTATGTTTCCTTTACTGATTTTTCTGTTCGATTAGAAAAAATGAGGGTGTATTCTTAGTTTTAATCACGCCTCTTGAATTGTTTCGTGTCGAAGAAAAGAATATAAATATAAAGGTGGGACTTTTAAGTATCTCGTCGAGCAAATAAATTTTAGTAAGAATTTTTAAATTATTCTAACCTTTCTGTGGTCAAATGTGAAACATTGTTTTTTTAAAAAGGAAATGTTTTTTTCCTATTATTTTTAAAAATGATGTTCAATAATCCATTTCCTCAGTTAGTCGTTAAGCCTAACCTATTCATTCAGAACAAAATTACAATGCATCTATTATACAGTCGTTCTTCTAAAACCAGAAATATGAGTTGCAACCTTTTACTTTTTTTTTCTTCTTCAATTTATGAGATGTGTGGTTGGAATATTTTTTTTTTCTAGATAATCTCAGTCGCAAGTTTTTAGAAAAGTGTTGTTTTTCCCATGTGAATTAGATAAATGTGAGCTTCTCAGATATAAGCATTCAAATATGATTTTTGAAGTTAGATCTTTTGTGCATTAGAATTAGCATAATATATTTTATATCATTTAAGTAATTTATTTCTCTTAATCCGTTTCTCAATAAATGCAATGATAATTTCTTTCTTTCTCTCAGTAATCTGCGAAAATCAATTTACTTTAAAAGATTCTCCCTGCATCTGCCTTCAACATTAACCTAAATGATTGAAAATTATTCGCTACATTGTTTTGTTTTAATTAAAAAAAAGTCGTCATTTATTCCCTTGTCTGTCTTTTTTAATTCTCACGAACGAATTTTATATTTTTAAGTCAAGGAGAAAAATCATTAAACAAATACCTCGCAATAATTTGTAACGATTCATAGCCAATCCGAGAATTCTTTGACTTTCATTGGCAAAGTGAAAAATAACGTCACGAATTCACTTGCTTATGTAATTTTATAGCGGAATAATAAGCTCTGTTGAGTTGTTTCTCAGTTTCGCATTTCATCCGTTACTTTAAATTCGAACTATGAAATACTATTTTTGGTTTTTCCTTGGAATGTCGTGAGCTCTGCTTAAAAAATATTAAAAAATAAATTTTTTCTATCTTAATATCTTGTTCATTTTATATTCCACTTCTTTTTTTATCATATTTTACTTGGAATTTAATTTTATTTGGAACATCCTCTACCTATAACGCAAAACAAAGAAACCGTCAAAATTACGTTTCAAATAAGAAACGAATGTTGTAAATTTAGGGTTTTCACATGATAAAAAGAGTCTCAAAAATATATAAAGAATAATAAAAGAAAATTTAAGAAATTCATTACAGAGTTTAATTGTTTGAAATAAACTCGGAATATTTTTCAGGTTTATTAATTTTTCATATTTCTCAAAAAATTAAAAAGTGACTAACACTGTAAAAAATACCTTATCAAATTACAGTAAATATAACCGGCACTCAAGCTGCCAGTACTTATTTCCATAAATTCCATTTTTATCGGAAACTGTTAAAGAACAAAAAATCAGATATACTATGATTTTTACAGTAATAATCCCCATAAAATCACTAAATTACTCTAATTAAATAAATATTACTGTATAAATTACGGTAAAATATTTTATTGTAAAAGGGATTTCACGGCAAAAGGGATTTCACGGATGATGCACCCAAAGTGCCGATACTTAATACCGTAATTTGATCTGGAATTTTTTACAGTGCACTACGCTTTGCAATATTGTATACCAGCAATTCCCAATATATTTATTTATTTTTGTTGCTATGGAACACTAAATGGTAGACTTTATTTTTGTTAATAACAAGTCAAAGGGTTTTGCCGACTAATAGAATAAAAATGATTGGCAATTGTAAACATATTAATCAACGAAAGACTATTATTTATTTTTCAAATATTCAAGGCGAAACATGGAATTTTTTCATCTGATAGTTTTAACAATACTAGTCTTAAAATTAAGTTTCATGCTAGACAATTGAATTTATAGATCTGAAGCTGCATCTAGTTTAGTTCTAAATTTGATTTTGGTGTATGCATAGGCTGAAAATGAATAAGCTGCATTATGATTTCCGTTTGAAATGAAAATGGGAAAGATCGGAAATAAACATAGAGAATGGTTATCAGGATTTGATTATTATTTTCAAATTAAAGGATTCGATACGAAATACTATTGCAATTTTGTATAAATGCTTACCCTTTCCATTAATCATTCAATATATTGTTAGTAAAAAGAGTAAATTTGTTTTAGTCCTAGCATTTTACTAACTTTACATAAAAGTAAACGAAGTTTTAAATAATTAATCGATATTTGATTAAATATTGATTATATATATGTATCAATTAGATATAAATTTAATTATAGGTTTAAAAAAATCATAACTTCTTAAAAAAAAGTCTTTGCTCTCCGAACCCCTGGATACGGTACGGTATCCTTACACCCTATTCTAGACACTGTGATAAGGAAATTAAAAAAAGGGAAGAAAGAGAAAAAACTTTAATTTTTTTTTCCTTTTATAACAATAAAGTTTATGAAAAGTACGAAACAAGGTATTTTTTAATATTGAACAAGCAGCCGAAATTCCAAAATAAATAAAATGAATAAATTAATAAATAAAATAAAAAAATAAAATGAATGATAATAATCACAATCATTCCCTTCAGCTTTACATTTCAGTCATATTTGTGCAGATTATTTTATTTATTTTTTTATTTACGTTTTGGTTGAATGTACGTTAAATTACAAACACCGATTCGCCAACAATGAATGTTTTCAACATGATCGAGAGTTTAGGCCTTTACATTCTGATTTGAAATTTGAAAGCAACTTCCTGATATGGAGAGAGCTATGGTAAATCATTATAAAAAAATATAATAGCAAATAGAACTAAAGTATTTCGATAGCGGTAATCGAACATATTTTGTAGTTCCACCCTATCATGTTAACAATCTTTTGAAAGCGACTCTCAAACCTTCAATTTTGGAACGATCATTACGATTTCTGTTTAGTATTTCCTGTCGATTTATTCTTTTAACTTCATTTTACAAAACACAAACCGGAAAAATAAATAGTTTTTGTTTTCAAGGAAATGTTTTATTTTACATTGTAAGAGGAAATCTCTTGTAATCACATCTCTTAAGACACTTATAAACTTGGAGATAGTTTGAAGAACTAAAATATATAATCTGCTCAAAATACGTGAGGAACGTATCTACACTTTCGAAGCTGTTGGGATTGTGCATAACAGAAATAAGGGGAAAAAAGCAATAATAAAATCGCTCACGAACATCTCTAGAAGAATTGACCTTGAAATGAATAGAACAAATAAAAAAAGTTTCCATATTTATTCGACTAATTGATGGAAGAATATTTTTAGAGATTGGCAACGATAGCAAAACGTTCCATCAACTTTTTTTTATAAACGCTTCTTAGACAGGAATGCGGTTGTTTGCTGATAGTGATAATTCATTGTTGTGTTTGCATGCGAAAGGTAGGCTTGTTTAAAAGGTGTAGTGCAGACAAAAAAAAATTATGTTCAAATCAGATTGCTAAATTAAGATATTTATACAGTGAGAAAAAAAAGCGGTCTTCTAAAATAGCTTTCGAACAAATTATCATACGTTTACGTGTATTTTTTGAAAAAATGATTAAATAATAATTTATTTGCTATTTTACCACATTTTACCTATTCAGAAATAACCATAAGAAACATGCTATTCAATAAGTCAACTGTGCGAAAAACTATTTATTAACTGTTTTCACTTAATACGATTAAACAGCAAGACCTTTATGCTCTCCAACTAGGCTCACAGACAATGAGAAACGAGTACACATTCTTTGAAAGCTAAAAGCTAAGCCCGTGTCATAAGGAATACAAATTCATCATCGGAAGCCTACTAATCTTATAGTGATAAATCTGTGGGGAATACCTTATAAAGCTACTTAGTTCCTTGTAGTGAGGTTCATACGTAAGCTAAGAGGGCTAATTTGTTAATCTCATGACCGGCTAAACAAGGGTTTAAATACCAGCTTTGGCACCACAATATTTCCTCCATTTCTTCAACACATGAGAAGTTTCCAGTGTCCAGTGAGACCTTGGACTTTAATTCTCGCTTAGATGACAGTACCACAGAGCTTAACAAAAAAAATCTAGCCTTTCCCATCTCTGAAGATGCATGACACTACTATATAAACTTATTAAGTCTCATTCTACGATTCATTGGACATAACACAATTCAACCAGAACCAAACTCCAAAGTTCATTATCTATTCAAAAGCCTTACATAATCTAACTCTAATATCCAGTTAAATTAAATTTTTACGTTTTTGAAACCATGTTAGTAGTGAAAGTTACAAAACCGTACATTTTTTTTTATTTATGTTCCTTTGATCATACCAGTTGCAAACGATTTAAAACCGTAAAGGTAAAAAAAAGAAAATTCCTAACCGTAAACTTGCGGTTCGATGGACAGACTGCTACTGGTTATCATTCTGGAATTAAAATTCTAACAGCGCAGAACTCAATTGTCATGGTTTCGAAAATTAAACATTAAATACAAATTAATTTGCAAAGATGATGATCTTAAGTTGTGAAAACAGACACGAAAACGTTCTTTCTTTGATTAAAAATGCCCTTTTTTCGACCGATTTGGATTCTCGACCTTCAAGACCTTGAGAATAGCCACAATTTGGAAAATATGGTGCCAATAGTTCAGGAAATCTATGGAAAGTTTGAACTTCTAAATATTAATATTACTTATTGAGTATTTCATCATAACCCCAGAATTAATAAAGAAAAAAAAATGTAATAAAAAAACTTGTTTATCTAAGGATTAAATGTAACCATATAGACAACATTTTTTATAATTATTTATCTTATTCAGTTTACGAATAATAAAAATAAAAACTTTTAATTGTAAAGTATACAGATTTTTACACCGATTCAATTTATGTAATTTAAAAAGAAAAAATCCAAAGGAGCAATTCTTCAGAAATAATAGTTATGGCGGCGCTGTGCCAAAAAGTGCAAATTAACATTAAAGGGCCCAAATTTTCGTCAGCTCTCCGTCCTAAATTATAACAACCATATTTTCTAGATAGTGAACAAAATAGCATATTTTATGTATTCTCGTTACTCCAATCAAATTATTGCACCCGATTATTCACTTTTAGCTTTAACCTGGGTTATTTTATATCTATTGTATTTCTAAAAGCACATTATATAAGAAGAAGAAAAAAATTAAAAAGGAACAACCTCAGAGAACACAATGAGAGGTTAGAAATGAAAAATGATGGTAATGAGAAGTTCATGGTGTGAATGCGGGAAGTTTACCTGCTGTTCAGTGTTGGAACAGTTAACGGCATCAAAAAAGTTAACCGCATAAAATAAACGAAGGGAAGACAGAGAAGAGAGTGCGATCTCTGTGGCCTTAGAACAAAAACGTTGAAAGAAATACTTCTTGCGCAACGAATGTAAAGAGAAGAACCGAAGTGAAGAAGTCAACAAAACATCTTATTTGTTCAAGTTTGTTGATGAATTAACTGATGTTTGGCAATGAAGCTTCTTGTGGCGAAGTTTTGTTTTCAAAAAGCAAGCTTCCGGGTAAATGTGACAAAGGACAAGAAGAGCTAAGCGTAACGAATTGCTTTTCTTTAAATTAGGAACGCGCATTCGTAAAGCACCGTCGCTTTGGAATTAGAAGTTTTTGGACAGTCCAGCCTTTTGAAACGATAGCTTGTTGCTCTTTGCTGCGTTTAATGATCCTTAACTAGCTTCTGTGTTTGTATCTTTGATGTATACAAAAGATTTTGAATCAGAAATTAGCTGTCCACTCTTTTGCAACGAATTCTTGTTTTAAGTTGTTGCAACCAATGATTCTTAACTAGATTTAGTTAAAAGTTTCACAGTTCGTAATCGTTTTTAAATTAGAAAATTTTCACTGTCCATTCTTTTGTAGGTTGTTTAGGATTTCATTAAATACAACTGTATGATCCGTGAAGTAATTAGGCACGCCGTAACCTTTACTATACTCTTCCGTAACTGCTTGCTCTCTATCGTGAAGTTTATTGTGAGAATTGTTTCTATAAATATCGACACTTTTAAGAAAATAAAGAAATTTTCCCACAGTGTTCGAAAATAAATTAATTAATGTCTTCCGGAATGGGAAATAAGACACTCCGACTGAAATAGGTTAATTCCAAATTAAGAAACGGATTTTTTTTAAACTAGATATTATGCCTATTTAATATATTATACCTTAATGACACTAAATAAATAAACATTTGCGTTAAATATCAAATCTTTCCTTACTAGTTTGAGTTAAAATACTTTAACAGGGAAAAAAATATTAATTAACTCAATTCCGAAATCTCCATTGTAAAAAATGAGTTTGGGAAAAAATGACCTCCCGGAACGTCTTACTGCTTAAAACACTTAGGGCATAAAAAGTAAGTTCCATTTTATGAAAAGATTAGTGTCGTACAGTTCAAGAAATAATTTACTTCATAACGAAAAAGTTTTTAAATTTTATTTTACTTTGGAAAAAAGGACATAAAATGAGCTCCATATTATAAAGAAGACATTTTTTCAAAAAAGAATTTTAAAAAAAAATTTAAATTAGGTAAGAAAAAGTTAAAATCCTGCTAGTTTGAATAGGAAATAGGTCGTAGATAGTGACTAATAGTAATAATTAATAAGGATTATCGAAAGAGCTCTAATAATTTAAGAGATTTCATACTGGAGCTGTCGAGGTTTTTATTCTAGCTGCTCAGATATTAAAAGTTTAATCGAAGAGAATAATTCTGCATGCATTGCTTTACGAAAAAAAAATTATAAACCATCGTGTGCAGCTACAATTTGAGTGCGCATTAAGAAACCTCCTTTCATTTTTAAAGCTCTTAATATAAAATTATCTTTATCAAAATGATCATTTCCCTCTAATAATAAATTGTTATGACGATTCCGGTAAAAATAACCATAATTCTGGAAATTCAAACCAAAATATACCATATTTAGACCATTTATTTGGGAATTTTTCAATTCATATGGTAACGGTTTACTGGAAATTTCGGCTAATTAAATTAGCCGAAATTTAATTAAATTTTGGCTTTCAAAACTATAGTTCTTATTACCAAACATTTAATACAAGAACAAAATTGAAAATTAAATTTAATCTAATAATTCTTTTTACACCATGCTCTAAGCTATCATGATAAAATTACAAAATTTTATCACATTTATAAAATTATACCACACTTACCAAACTTTGTCGCAGCTTATAAAATTATATTTAATTGTTAACTTTACCAAAATCTTAACCATATTCTGATAGTTTCAACCATACTTTTCTCCTCAGAGAAAGACATTAGTTATGTTTATATGCGTATTGCACTTATTTTCAGAAGAATTCTTTCACTTTCTAATTTTTAATTTAATTAATAAATAAAAATTAACTTAAAAACATTTTTTAAAGAAATATTTTGTTTTTATTTTCATCTACCGATAAGGATATACGTTATTGAAATTAAATCAAGGCTTCGAAAAATTATAATAAGTTTTTTTACGTGGATTTTTCATTCTGAATTCCGAAAAACCCGTTGCCCTAACGATTTTAGACTGATTGAGAAAATTATGCCACCAGAAAAAAAAGACAGTTTTTTTGGATCAGTTAAACTTTGCACTAAGCTTCTTTTCCACAACTTTTTATGTATTTTCGAGTTTGTCATTTTTGTATGTCTCAGGGCCAAGTTCAACTCTATTCCGCTCTGTTGCTCACTTGTGACGCAAACTAGACCAAATATGTAATCTCCGATATTGCTCTTCATTTTTAACCACTTTTCTTACATTATTTATTGTTAAAAAAATATTTCATTACATGTTATGCGCACATATGACAAAACTGTTTGATTTGATAACATGACCAGATCAGATACGTTACCTTAGATAGTTTGCTTTATTTTTCATGCATTTTATTTTTTGTAAAAAAAATTTTATCACATGTTCTACGAATCCATGATAAAACTCTTCATTTGATAACGGATATATCATTTCGGATATTGAGGTCCACTTTGAAACAATTTTTTTTATATTTATATAAAGAAAAATATTACATATTATGGAAATGTGAGACAGAACTGTGCGTTTGATCAACTCCTAGCCTGTCGTGATTTTTCAATCCTGCGGCTTGCTCTTCTGTTTGGCATTTTTTTGAATAAAAAAAAACTTGATTCTTGATTTTTTTTTGTAGTTCAGGTAAGAGGTTAAAAGCAACAAGTTCAGGCAATGCATTTTAAAATTAATAAAAGCTTGCATTATAATTGCGACCAACTAAAGCTAAGAGAAAGTCTAAAACAAAAAAGAGAGAGCAAGTCATGAAAGGCCGTTGGATTGTAAATTAGCCATTTCCGGCTGATATGCTGTCTTAGATATTGAGTTTTATTTTTTAAGCATTGCTTTAATAGTTCAAAAATTTCACTACAGGTTATACCTTCTACCTATAAACTGTTATCACCTTGCACAAAAATTTTTATAACTTCGTAAATAATTGAAGAACAAACAAAAGTAAACTATTTTTAGAAAGCTATGACTACAGAGATTCTGAATTTATAATACACGCAATTTCGAAAATTTTGTCCAAAATCTTGTTTTCACTTGAGTCAGATACCTTAACCATAGTGTTTTTGTTAAAAATTTGAATAATATGATATGCAAATCCATGACAAATATGTTCATTAAATAACATTACCAGTACAGATATGTTATCTTATATATTGTATTTTATCTTGTAATCATTTTTAAATGTCTGGTGATATTAACAAAAGGAGAAATGATAGATTGTCCAGGAATAAAATATTGAAGAATATTGATCTCTGACTAATTAAAGGGAAATAATCAGTTGTTTGGTAGCAGGCTTTTGGTTTCGTAGTTTTCGAAACACATAATTGTTTTTAATTCTGAACCTTTCATCCAAACCGACTTATGTTGACACAACATATATTTTCAGGTGGATCCTCCCGAAGATAACCACCGATTCATGAAGGCAAAATGAATAGTTTCGCTTTTTAAATTCTTATTCAAAAATTTCAACAATAACAACAAAAAACAGCGAAAGAATTGCAAATTTTTTTCTTGACCTCTTTCTTCGAATTAAAAAGATTCAAAAGTAAGTCGAAAATCATCCCAGCAAGAGATCCTTCATTTTTCTATCAAGCTAATTGTTACCAAAGAAGATAATTAAAACTAAAACTATTTAGCAAAAGAGGAAACTTTAAGGGATAATTCTGAACGTCACATATAATGGTAAACTTAGCCTTTATCAATCATTGAAATGATTCACAGCTCATTAATCAATAAGCATAATACGGATGGGATCTATTTTAAGAATAACGATTTTTGTATCAAATGTTTCTTTCTGGGAAAACGATTCAAAAAGCATTAGTAAGCAAGAGATTAACTATAAATTGAAAAAGTTAAATGCTATTAAAAAGCTCCAAAATATCTAATGGTAAAAATAATGAGGAAAAAAACACTTAATTTGATATCATTACCTTCAACTGTTGCTATGACGAGCAGGACGAGTCCACACAGACTCCAGAGTAAATTCATATTTAGACTTTGAGTTACTTAGGATTTCTTTCTGAAATAAACAAAAAGAAAAAACATTTTATTTTATTTACTCCTTTTTTTACTTTAATATAAATTAACATCATGGAATAATCATTTTCGATTTAATAAACATTTTAACTTTAATTATTAGTCATTTTCAGTGAAAGAAGAAACAAGAAGAAACAAATGTAGTAAAATATCAAATGTAACAGATGCAATTTGTTATCTTGGTAAACCGAAATTTTCAGTTTATCAGATACAAGGTTAGCCTTAGTTATTCATTAAGTTTCATAGGACTGATTATTGAGAGGTATACGACTTACAAAGATGAGTCATACTAAGAAGATACCTATCTCTCTAGTTTATGGTTCATACTAAAAATGAGTCATATGTACCCCCTTGGTCACCAAGTACATATTCCAATGGTAATCTAGATATATCCACACATTTAATAACATTTGTTTCTATCACATTCACATTTTAGTATGCAGAGGTACTTAATGAGTAAATGTAATGCATCGTATTTCGTATATTCGTACATAAACTGTTTTGAAAGCCGATGAATCATTAAACCTAACTATGTATCTATCAAAGTTAAGTTCTAGTTTCACAAACAACATTATAAACAAATTTTATTTAAAATGAAGGTATATATTTGAATAACATTAAGAATACATAAAGTTAATTTGTAAAATTATTTGTACAAACATCTTTCAAAAATCACGAACTAAAATTTTATAATAATTTTTACCATCATAACAAAACTATAAAACGAACTATGAAGGGCAGGATTAAAAGTAGTTTTTAGTTTTTTATTCCTTTTTTCATGAACATTAATTACTTAAATTTCATATCCTTATTTCTAGAATATATACTTGCTAAAATATATCAAGATGCAAAAATTCATAGAAAGAGCCAGGATACAGAGCAACGATTCCATCGATATGAATATATTTATATATTTGTATATTTATAATATTTACATATTTATATTATGGTTAGTGGGATTATCTTCCAAATTAAAATGAAGATAATGCTTTTTAAAACTACAAATTCCAAATAATAATAAGATTAATTTATTGGAGATTAAGTAAAAAAAAATTTTTCATAAATTCGTTAATTTAATTTAAAGAACACGAAATTTTTTACTCCGTCAAGTCGAAACTTTCTGGCCAATTGAACCATAATACCATTTAAATTTGTTACACTTTATTATGGTGCCAAATTCAGCAATGTTATAGAACAAATTAATCCTTCTTAAACTTGATTAAAAGCCGCGATGGCTCAGGGGATAGAGCGTTCGCTTTCCAATGAAGTGAACCGTGTTCGGTCGATACGAATCCGCATTCGGCTCGTGCCAACCACAGTGCTGACGGGAAAATATCCCCAGTGGTAGACTGATTATATATTAACAGTCCCTTTGCAGTCAGGCTAAACCATGGGAGGTTTCCGTGGTCTTTCTTTCCATGCAAGTGCGGGTTAGTTCCTTTAAAAAAGTCTTCCACTTAGGCAGATTTCTCCCAATACTTGATTCACGAGTTCCCTTGTCTTCCGGATTGGGTTCAAACTTACAAGGCTACGGAATTGAACATTAGCAGTCGTAAACCCGAAAAAATGGGTCGGCTGTTCAACGACGGTAATAAAAAAAAAATTTCTTAAGCAATGTAGTTCAACTTGATAGAAATAAGGTTTTATTTCGCACTTTATTAAAGCTACAGCAAAATCGCACAGAATATGACTTGTCCATATGTGAAGTCACACTTTCTCTCAGTTTTTCAGATCCTCTCTCCCCTTGCCATAATGTTTAACTCTTCATCATGCTGTCTAAAAACTTTGTCACGTGTCATGGCTACGTTACATAATTATACGCATGCAGCTCAGGAACATAGCACTACGTTATAGATCATCTTTCAAATTTTATTTTTAATCTTTAAATGCGTGAAGGATAAAAGTTAATTTGTAGCGTTTTAAACACGAAATGAAAAGGCACTATTCGACTGTAACCGTGAGTGATTAAAAATGAGACAAAACAGTTGTTTCTATTTTGTAAATAATATCAAAACACTGCAAGGAGAACAAAATTCTGATAAAGTTACCGTACTGTATTGTAATGATATCTCCGTTTTTTAAGGAAAAAGAATTTTTTTTTGGTAATAAAATTAAAGTATACGGTAATTAAACCATTTATTCGGTAATCTCTCCGTTCATATGGTACCGGTTTATCGGAAAAATTCTGGTTTTCAAATTCTGGTTTTCAAAATTATAGTTCTTATTAACTCACATTAACTATAAGTACAAAACTGAAAATTAAATTTAACCGTATAAATGGGTTTTTATGTCATGATCAAAGGTATCATAATTAAGTTATCAGACTTTACTACATTAACCAAATTTTATCACATATTACAAAGCCATATTTTATTGCTAATTTTAACAAAATTATTACCAAAGCAAAATGATTACCAAATTTATCCAAGTTTTTGGTGTTCTCATAGAGCCAGAAAAACTATAAATTTTACATATTGTGGAAGTTTTGACCACACTTTTCATATGGGCATTCACTAATTGACTCTGTGGATGAAACAGCTGTTAGTATTTTGTTTTCAGTTTTGTTCCACATTGTTTCTTAATTTTAAATAACTCTATTATTTCCATCGAAAAATAAAGATAAATGGAAAGCTTACTATAAGAAAGTTTTAAGTATAATTTTTGAAGATATTGAAAAATCTAAAACCATAAAACAAGAGATAACTAGTTTCAGTCCTACTTAAATCTACAAAATTAATTTACTGTACCAAGTTTTTAAATTTCGCAGACCTCAGCTGATAAAGATACCAAATAGCAATCTTTGAGTGCTTTCAAAATAGAAGAAAATTTCAAGTGCATTTGGCACCAAACATGCGCCAAGTATCCTCAGAAAACATAGATTTTGTAAACAGATTAAAACGCCAAAAACGCGAACGTTATATCGTTAAATAAGTGTAAAGAATTTATGGATTTCCATAAATGAGGACTTGTGGATCCGCAATAAAGACAAGACATATTCTTATTTACTATTTTAAACTCATAAAATTCAAAACTAATTTACTGAAATTCGTCAAAATTTAAATTATAATCCTCATCTACTCAACTCTCCAATTCCATTTTCAGTGCCCTATGAATCAATTATAGCATAAATTGATCACAGTGATCTCATGCTCAGAAACAATTACACCAATAATTGCAACTTGTTGAAACCTTTTCAGACATTTCTCGTCAAGAACAGTAAATAAAGCCAGAACCTTTTATTTGAGCCAATAATTGATTTCTGTAATCAATGTTATTGGCTTAGATTTAAGACTATGATGACAGGGAACAACCACAAAGTACCTCCCACAGCCCTTTACAGCTTTTATGACTGCTATGACGCCTTAATTCAATAACATGATTGATGACTTAAAGCTATAATTGTAGCCTCGCCCCCTTCAAAGAGATGATTAATCTCGAAACACCAATTCGATTATCACGATCTTTGGTAAACTGCACCTGTAATCGTGGCCGTCTATGAGCCGTAATTCTATCAACGAAAAGAAAAGAAAAAACGTTTAGACTCGCTTTGATTAAGTGTGTACTTGGCGACAAAGAGGTGTTCTGTAAAATAAAATTTTTTTATTGAAAGTTAATTAAAAATGGGTTGACAGCCGTGAGTGCTAATTCGGTTAACCCAGTCGCGTGCTGAAGTATTTTGTTAAATAGTTGTTTATCTAAATATCCACACAAAGAAATTCTTATTTTATTTATCGTATTTGAAATATCAGAACTCCTTCTTAAAATTTTGTATGCCAGTAAAATATATTCAAATTTTTATATTATAAAAAATAAAGTTATGAAGCTGAATCTAATAAATAATCCTTATCTAATAAATCAAGTTTATGATCCTCTAACGGACAAAAATAATTAAACTTGCAGGAAAATAGTATTTGTATCGTTTGTTGTATATTGTAATTGTTAATATAATTCAATAATCTGTTATTGGTCAAAAATATCTTGAAATAATTATTGCATCAATAATTCATTACTCTCAGAGAATACTAATTATCTAATAATCAAGTTAATGATCATCTAACAGGCAAAACTATTTAAACTTGCAGGAAGACAGTATTTGTGTTGTTTGTTATATATGGTAATTGTTAATATAATTCAATAATCTGGTATTAGGCAAAAATGTTTTGAGAGAGAGAGTGAAATCATTCTTGCAGCAATAATTTATTATTCCCCGACTTAATAAATTAAATTTTAAAAAATCCACAAAATTTTATTTTATAATTATTATTAGAATAGAATTGAACAATTTTAAAAAACTTGTGAAGTTGAATTTGGAATAAGTGAAAATAGCTATTAAAAGAAATTTTACCCATTATCCTCAGATAATAAGGCGGCAAAAAAAAGAAAGTTGAATTTCACCAAAATTTAATAAACTAATCACCTTCTAAGTAATTGTATACCTAAACAAAGTAATTATATACTTAAAAAAAATCTAGCTATTAAATCAAAATACTTTTATGATATTGAAATCTCACTAAATATTTGCAAAAAAATAGTCCCCCCCCCCTTTTTTTTATAAAGAATTACGATAAAAATTACAAAGAAAACAATCGAATGCAGAGGAAAATAATTTCTTTATTTTTACTAAGTATTTCAATTTATGTAAGTTTTAAAAAGAGTTTTTTTTACATACTTATCTACTAATATATTTATTGAATACAAACGAATTAATTATTAAAAAATAATCAACTTATCTCTATCCTTCAAGGCATTACGAAAAAAAGGTTTTTGATGCTGACAAACTTAAAAAGTCTGTAAAATAAGAACCAAACGCTAGATACTTTCTGATAAGGAAATTTTGTGTACTTAAAAGAAATTCATGTCAAATTTATCTCTTAAAAGTAAATTTTATAAGCTTATAAAGTACTTCCAAAAAACGTCCTTACCATCTCTAAACAGGAAAGTAAGAGAAGAAATTTCTGGTAAAATTGTCGTATTTGCATTGTAGACATTTCTGATTAAAAAAAATTAAATTCTGGTAATAAACGCAAAGTATACAGTATTAAAACGATTTATTTGGTAATGTTTCGTTCATGCACTAAAGGTTACCCGAGAATTTTGGTTTTGAAAATTATAGTTTTTGCTGTCGCACATTTAGTAAAAAATTCAAAACTCAGGAGTAAATTTGACAGAATAAATTGTTTTTATACCATGCTCTAAGATATCATGATAAAATTTTCAAATTATACCACATTAACCAAATTGTATCAGACATTATAAAACCATGTTTTACTGTTAATTTTTTCCAAAATCATTACGACATTGCTTTAGTAAAAATTACTGTGCTTCTTGGTGTTCTCATTGTGAGTCAAAAGCAAGGTAAATTTTACCATATTCTGGTAGTTTTGACCATACTGTTTTTTCTCTGTATAGGTACTAATGAAATATTTAGTATGAGAATTGTAAGTAAAACTGAAGATAAGAGGAATTTCTCTTTTATTAAAGAAAAATGTTTATTTATCATTCATTATCAAAGTAAAAGTTTTGAAAATTCATGGAACACATATTTGTTTTTCCTTTAATATGGTTTGTTTGAGCTATAACAGCCATATAATTAACATAGGACTTCACTTTAGTACTATATGGGGCCTTCATTATAATTGAATTTGGAAGAAGAAAAAAAGAGTTAGCAGCTTTTTTGCGAATTTGTTTCTAGGAAAACAAATACAAGTATCCCACAAGTGAAATATTTTATGGGCCTTAAATGCAACTATCAGAATTGCTTCACTTTTTATATGTGAAGCAATGAAGGAAAAAAATATAGTTTTAAAAATATGAAGTAACACCCCTTTACAATAAACGACATACGTAACAATCCTCTAAAGTGGTTCCGTGCGGATGCCTGCATTTCATTTTAAGTCCATTACCACCAAGCGCTTTTAAATTATGAGATCATACCGCATTAAATCCTTAAAAAAATTGTCTTTTTCCTGTTATGAAGGAAAAAGGTTAAAGTTGTAAAAATGTTGCTTAACGGTAAAAAGGAGGATCAATGCGAGCTGTACATGAGGTAAGGGTAAGGTTTAACTAGCCTTAATAAGGGTCACAGCAAATCTGGCCTTGCTCTATGATTTTTAAATGATTCTCAGTTCTTAACGAGATAGTTCAGG
The DNA here is from genome assembly GCF_043381705.1 of Parasteatoda tepidariorum. Lineage (NCBI taxonomy): Eukaryota > Metazoa > Arthropoda > Arachnida > Araneae > Theridiidae > Parasteatoda > Parasteatoda tepidariorum. The sequence goes on from NC_092208.1 coordinate 58,087,664, forward strand.
ATCGTGGATAACGGATCTCTAATCCATGATGCAGGCAAAGTCTCGTTGACCCTGCCTCTTACTTAAGAAAAACAAACTTGCAGAAAAAGAAAATAACCGGTTCAAGTTCATGGCATATACATGATAACTTGGGTATTTTTATGGTTCTTTATGGAGAGGGGAATACTACTAATGCGCTCTTTGTTTGTGTTTCGAAAAAATTCCATTTTGAGTGGCAATTAGGTGAGAGAACAAAATTTTTTGCTGATTATTGTTTGATAACGATGTGATTTTTGATATCGATTTATCTTTATGCGGCTTTGCACGGATTTGGTGGAGAAATATTATTTTTGCTGTCGGGGCATTTAGTGATTTATTTCTTTTTTCGAACGAGTCATTGAGAGTTTAGCTTTTTGTGTAAATGGAGGTTAATCGTGGGATTAAAATCGATTTGTTGTGTTCGTGAAAAATGTATAAGATTTCCTTTTTATTTAAAATATAGCGTACTTTAATCGTCATTTTGATCCGTGCGCACAATAGCGCCTAACATGACAACGAAATTTTTCTAATTTTGATTCTTTATTCGTGAATATTCAATAAATCACTCTTATGCCAAATATAAACTTTCGTTAACTATGTTATATTATTCAACACTGTTCTGGCAACTATGTGAACAACATGCCTTAACCTATAAAAAACTATTTGAAATGAATATAAAGCAACTAGAAATTTTGCATTATTTTTTTTTGCTGATGTAACATTATTTAACTTTGCAGATTTATTCAACGTAACGATTCGAGCTACTTTTGAGCTTAAAACATTAAAACCTTAACAATTTTATTTTATGAAAAGAAAGCAAAATAATTTTAATAATGTGAGAGTAATGAAATAGAACTGATTAAAATTTCAAATCCAAATCAGCGACAAGGTGGTGTGCAGGTAAAGTAGTTACATAAAGTAATATTACAAAAAAAATGGAAAACTCTCTAATTAGTTTTTCAAAAACAAAAATCCAACTGCAAAACCTGTAGAGAAGTAGAAAAAGATAAGTGTAGATTGCTGTAAAAAGCATACACTACCGTCCACGCTATAAAAAATTCCGGATCAAATTAAGGTACAAAGTACTCAGGCCTCTGGTACTTTTTACCGTAAAATCCATTTTTACTGTAACATGTTACGGGATGAAAAATCTGATAGTAATAATAGTAGTAATAGATAGTTATAGATAGTTATAGTAATAATTACCGTAAAATCACTGAAACACTATAATTAAATAAATATTTCTACAAAAATTATGCTATAATATTTTACAATAAAAATGGATTTTACGGATGATGCACCGACAGTGCTGGTACTTTATACCGTAATTTTTTACTGTGTACAAAAATGTATGGAAGAAGTTTTATAAGCAACAGCTACGTGAATATTGCATTGAAGTAGCGTATTATGACAATAAAAATGAATTGGAGTTGCAATGCAAGAAGTTTTAAAAAGATAATGCATAAAAACATTCATTTCACAATAGCCATTCAGACATTAAAATAAGTGAAGAGCTGTTTAAGATGATGTTGATGAAATGATGTTGTTTTGAAAATAATATGCTTTTTGCATAACTGAAATGAGTTTGCAACAGTTATTCATGACAATTAGGTCAATTTTAGCCTATCTTTAGCCAGGGCTCTCTATCTTTATTCTGAAAATGGCGCAAAACGTCAATACGGAGAAAAGCCACAGTTTTGAGAAAATGAAAAGCGTTTGTGGTCTAATTTTTTAATATTTAGAAACTGACTCCAACACTGCATTACCTGGGCTCATACAAATTTGCGAAAAAATGAGAATAAGGCATTGATATTGATAATTTTCATCTAGGTGAAAAAATGTCGCCAAATTGGCGTTTCTTAAAAAAGTTTAATAACTTTTAAAATGTCGTATACAGTTTAAAACTATAGCTTTACTTAGAGTATAAGGCACTTAAAATGAGCCTTTTCCCCCCTTCGCTAAAGAGCGTTGAAAAACCTTGTTAAATTCACAAAAATACCACTCAAAACTTTCTGCTCTTCAGTTGATCGTTAATTACGCATAGAATTGAATAGTTTCCTTAAAGCGTTTCCTTGCATTGAAAAGTTGTTTAATTTAAAATGAAACAATCTTTCTTATTGAAAAATGTAATCACAATTATTTTAGTTAGAAAATTTTGTCTTTATATAATTTTTTTTAAGATATTATAGGATTGTCTTAGGGATAAGAGATATAAAGATCCAAAGTAACACCAAAAACTCAAATAAAAAGGGAAGTAAATATTCGTATACAGCCATTCTCCGTTCTGACGTATTGCCAATACAAAGATTAGATTACATTTGTTGATATTTCTATCTATGGCGCTACTTTTTAACTTTCGAAATATCTGAAGGCTTTATCGATTTTTCTTAGGTTTCTTACGTTAATTTACTGTTGTTTTTTTTATTTTTACCATGTGACCTCTTAAATTGACCTCCGTTATCAAGAACCGAATTTATCCTATGCGTTAAAAGAGAGCTTAGCCTTTGTAACAATACTACCTGTCTATCTTGCATGTTGATCACTACAATAATTCAAATTTGTTTGGGAGTGGTATGCATGGAATGTTTTACTAAATTCATCAGTAGATGACGGAAAAAAACATTTTAGGAAATTTTCTATCCTATCATTTCGTGAATTTCAACAAATTGGTAAAATAGTGTTGAAAACTAACTTGTGTCCTCTGTGATTTGGGGTTATGAACCTTTGTAATAAATATATTTTTATGTACCTGTGACAAAATAAATTTTAAAATATTGAAATAAATTTAGTGTTGAGTTTTCTAATTGAATTATATCCTGTGCTAATCTCTTGGACAATTATTTATAATAAATACCTGACCAACAAAATATGCATTTTCCGTTTCGTACCAATTAATAATTTATTAATAAATTATTAATAAATTTATGCAACAAATTATTATTTATTTATGTAATTTCTAAGATGAATAGTGTATTTGATAAATGAAATTTTAAGGCCATGTTAAAAAATTTGATTGCATTTATCTTTGTTTTGGCTGGTACTCATATGTGAAATATATGATTAACAAGATGTATATAAGAATAACGTATTGTTAGAAATGATAGGGTAAAAGTAACTACTCATTTTTCTCTTTAAGTTGACCACATATTTAAGTTTACCAATAAAGCAATGCACCACTAGTAGTCACCAAAAACAGGTTACTCGGCATTACTTAAATAATATATATTTTTTCAAGGTTATCTAAAACATCAAAACGGAAGGAAAAATAATTGCTTCTGAACATTCTTAGATCCCCTATTGGACAAAATTTTAATTCCAAATTGTAAATTTTAAGTTACAAATAGCTTAAAAGATTTCAACAACCTTATTTTTTAAATCAAACGTTTATTCTAAAAGAAATATGATAATTTTAAGGATATCAAAATCGTAACTTTTTAAACGGAATTCATAACATACGTCATTAAACGTAAGTAAGTAAACAAGTAATTTATATTAAAAACGGATTAAAATCTACTTTGTTAAATCTTTTACATTACATGTACGCATTTAAATGATTATTTTTTCCATTTCATTCATTAGTCTCTCACATTATAATGATTTCTCAGAAAAAATTATTAAAAAAACCAATTGAAAGTAGAAATTCATTTACAAATTTAGTTGTTCAGATTATGAGTTTATTCACTTTTAGTTTATTATTTAGGTATGTGTCCACGTTTCCAATTATTTCACGTTTTTAATGTCAAGAGAACTATTTGTAAATTTATTTTTAAAATTCTGCATTCTGGTCTTAAAAAATAATAGGTTTAAGCACTCAAAAATACAGTTTTTTCCATTGATCCGTATTCTAATCGATTGATGTAAAAACCCTGATACGGAATGATATCGGGTTTTCCGTCTATAAAATCTCTTGTTTTGTCTTGTTTTTTGATATCTTGTTGTTCATCTATAAAAAGAAAGAACAAAGAAAGGATAAATTAAGTAGTTATTTTCTTGAAATATCCTACTCCATTTTTGTATTTATTGCTTCAGTAATTTAAAGAAGAAGAAAAATTAAGATTTGTGGAATCATTATGGCATTCATTGAAAATATTTTCCCACCTTGTTTCAAATTCTTTTTTTTTCTAATAGTTATGCATGTCCAAAACGCTAGTTAAAAATATTAAAAACGAAAATATGAAAAAAAACTGCTTGAAATTATTTAAGTATATTCACTTATTTACATTTATATTTTTTAAGTTATTATTTTACATATTATATCTGCTATCTTACTTCATAAGTCCCTCTTTATGAAGTGTTTGTTTTATTTAGTAATTTTTTTATTATACACTTTCAAAATAGCGTCGATAATGTGCTTTCCCCCCATATCTCCAGTTGAAGAATAATTTTGAGTTAGAGTCCTATTGCTGTCGGACTAAACGTAAAAGATTTTTATAGTTTCCTCATTCATGTAACGCAAGTGTAGGGTAATTCATCAAAAGAATATAGAAAAGAGAGTGTATGAACCAATATATGTTCTATTGCTCAGCTTGGAAATTCTATATGGCGAGTTTGCTTCAAGGAATTGTTTTGCTGGTTTTAGCGAGTTCATTCTGAGAGTTCATTTGTGTTTCGAATTTCTTAAAATCACGTGACATTACGAGACTCACGTCCGCTGTGTGGATAGGTTTTCCAAAGCAGGCAGAAAGTATAGAAAAAAAAACAATAACTCATCACCCTCTATAAATTGTTCACGTGTCTAAATTAACTTCTAAGTGGATAACTGCACCGTACGTCTCAGAGCAATCAAGACCTCTGCAGAATAATTTCAGTATGAAGTAGAACTATCTACTACCACTTCTCTGCAGTTACGAAAAATTTTTATATGCTGTTGGCAAATTTTGCTTCTTTATATAAACATTTATGCACAATTTGAAATTCAATTAAGGTTCTCTTTTTTGCAAGTTTAGTTGGCAACACAAATTATTCATCAGAACAGTAATAGTTTAGCTTGTGAGAATTGTTTATTTATTTTTAAGATACTGGCAGAACATTTGCAGTTACAGGAAGTACTGTTTCATAACCTAAGATATAATTCTTCTCATGGAGACGAATGTTCAAGCCGTTTAATCCAAAGAAATATGTACAATAGCGTGCAAAAGCCATTGGCCAGTGTGTTGTTGCTTTAATTCAATAATAATAAAAATAAAATTTAAAAAAAAAATACTTTTTTTTCGAACAACTTTTATTTTTAATTCAGTACAGATTTATATGAATCTTTTAAAATTAAAAGTTTTAAATTTATAAAAGCAGCCAAAAGCTGAAAAGTTAGGATAAATATATTAGACGGTGACTTTTAAGCGCGACTGTATTATGTCCGGTTTGTATGGTAGTCAAGAAATTGGCCCTGTACAGGGAAGATCCGGAGTTCGAATCCCTCTTTGGGCTAGGGTGTAATTTATGTTGCTGTGTCGTGCCGTCTATATGGTGCACACGCACATTACTAAAAAAAGTAAGATACATTAGGCACTGCAGTTTTTATTTATGTTTTGGAAAAAATTAGAATGACAAAATATTTATTTAATTTTAACGAAATTCTTTTCCTCGAAGAAGTGACGGTAGTTATTTCGTCACTTTGACGTAATTTTTGCAGGGAGTATATAGCAGGAAACGGTTTCGTCAAAAAACGAAGTAAGTATCATGATAATCGAGTATCCATTCTTTTACAGTGATAAAGACTTTTCAGAGAAATTTAAACAAGGATTTTTACCGTAATATTTCTTAAAAGAAAATTTTCTGGAGCAGAACAAATGATCATCAATCACATACTTCACATTTAAAAAAAAACGCATATTGTTTCGATTTTTAAGATCATCAGGTTAGAGGTACGCTTCAGGACATTATCAACGCAGTGACGATTACCATTATGCAGCGACGATAAGAAGTAATATATTCTTCTTTTTTTATGACAATTTGTTTGTAGAGAGATTAAGTAAATGACGGAAGAGTATAGGGATATTTATGTTGCAAAAAAATCTTAATCTGAAAACATCCTAAACTGTTTCTGAACTATAGTTGAGTTGAGCAGAAAAAACTTTTTAAATCTTATATTCAAATGAAATGAAGGAAATGAAATTTAATTAAAATAGAATAAACAGTGTAGCAGTTGAAAATTACCTTAGCTGAAGAAACGTTAAAATAATTTATTTTCTTGGATTACGTATTTAAAATTAACGTAAAATAAATGAAATAATTTCTTAACCGCTAAAATGTAAACTAAAAGAAATTTAAATGCCATTTAAAAAATTTGTAAAAGAATTTTTCTATAAACCAAAAATTAAATATTAATTTAATTAAAAATTTTGTGGATGAATTTGAAATACGCAAAGAAAAAAGAAATCATCGTAGCTCATTCATTCAACATCACAGTTTTTCAAATCTTTCTCTGCATTACGGTAGTTTTTATCCAGCGTTTACTAGATTTTATCAATATTATGAAATAAGGGTAACTCATATCTACTAATTTTTTTAACTATGTTAAATATTCTCGTATTCACTTACTTCTTCAAATATAAATTAGGAATAAAATAATAGTTATACAAGCAATAATACATCTTCGAACAAAATAAATACAATAACACATTCGATTATCAAACTACTAGAATTACTAAAAACCTAATACTCTATTGGAAAATATCGCATAAAATGTAATTTTTTTTCTTGCTTTTTATGCTTTAAAAATAAAATATGATTTTACAATTTTAAATTTGATGCTTAAAAATCCTTCTATATTTCCGAATTAAAATTAAAATAAATTACCATAATCATTTGCAAAAACAGCATGCTTCAAATATGCTATTTTTTATTTTGTAATACTTTCCAGCATGCACTGTTTCGATTATGATCTCTGTATGTATTGGAGACAACTATAGTTTCAATAGTTCCACAGGCAAATTTTACAGTACGTTCTTAAATTTTCACCTCTTCAGCATTTGTGTAGCCATGCTCTATCTACTACCCCTTACCTGGTTTGAATAGCAGTCTCGATAACCATCCCATTTAAACCAGACCAATCAATATCAAGCTTCCGGAAACCGATTCCGGTATTGTTAATAAAAACAATTTTATATTCCTGGTAATAAATAAGGAACTGCAAAGTCTTTTAATTGAAAATTATTGGAAAAGAGTGTAGACGGGGAAAAATCGAAAACAATACATCGCATCGTTGGAGAATTATTACAGGAGCAACGAACCGGAACAGCTTTTGACGCGGTTTTCGCCGACTTAGATCATTAGTTTACTAATCACTACTTCTTCAATAGTCTCATCTTTTCAGATAGAATCAACAGGAGTTTTTAGATAAAATCCTCCTGATGAATTCTACCATCTGGGGTAAATTGAAAAAAAAAATGGCGTAATCCTTTTTTTATGTGGAAGCAACAATGTCTTCTTGCGAATTCATTTAATGATCTCTTTCAGGACAGCAGGCCACCATACACCCCTAAGTCATCAAGCACTTCCACCTTTTATCATAACATGGGAAATTATGCATTCCACAGTAATAATTCTTTTTTTAAAAAAAAAGAATTATTTTCTTCATTTTCGCCATTAAGTTTAACCGAATCATGAAACACTTTTTTTCTCAAGAAGTATTGTCTGTTAAATGTTTTATTGCAGACGACTCTCCATTAAGTTTGTTTACTAAATGACAGAATGGCTTACATTTTCAAAATTGCTGGGTGTTTTGGTTACTATAATAGTGTTAACACATTTTGAGTTATATGGTGTAAGGGTGCATAAATTCTGAAGTATAAGCTTTTTTTTCTGATTTCGGTCTCTCGTCTGAACTTTTAAGATTATTATTATAAGTCGTCCTTATAATTCTACATTTTTTATATTAAAACAACTTCTTATTTAAAATTAAACAAAGATATTGATATTATTACTCAGTCAGTAATTCATATACTATTTTTATGCAGCATTTTTCATCTCAAATTTATTCTCTAAGTTTAACTTAAATAGCATTAATTCCTTTGCAATGATAAATTATTTGAAAATAATGCATTTATTAATTCTAGATAAATTTAAAATAAAATTTAAAATTGAATAATTTTTTAAGAAAATAATTTTATAAAAAGCGAAATTTTATAATTGTTTTCAAGTTTTAAAACTGTAATAGAAAGAAATAAAAACAAATTAAGATACAGTGTTAGTAAGAATTATTCTACAGCAGTGATGTGTAAAACAGGCAAAATCAGGAAGTCTATTACGAAATTAAAAAATTGCATACCATTTTAAATTGCCGAAACATTTCAGAATATCGCTCATATTGTTTATATGAAAAGAAAATCTAAATCTAAATGTATAAAGAAACAAGATCTCAATACTGTGGGTTTCATGTCATTTTATTCGAAGACATTCTTCAAAAATGAAATTAAAGAACAATATTTTTAAAAAATAATTTTATAAATAAAACTAAGTTCAATAATCATTTTCTAATTTTCCTTTTTTATGGAATAAAATGAAACACTTCAGAACATATTTTAGGTAACAACTATTTTTCAACAGTTATTTTTTAAGCATGTAAAGTTTTTAAGGTTATTTGAAATATGTTTATCATTTTTAACTTTTAATTATATTAGTTTTCAGAACTTCAGAAACTGTTAAGGCATTTGAATACCTAATAATCATTTGAACAGTTAAGCATTCAGAAATAAATAAAATTTTGTATGGAGGAAGCTCTTTGAAATAAGATTGATGGCTCCAAATAGAGAAGAACTTTATATCTTATTTTATTCTATAACCGTTGTTGAACAGTAAAACCAATTTTTTGGGTTTACGACTACTAATGTTCAACTCCGTAACCTTGCAGTTTTGAACCCAATCCAAAAGACAAGGGAGCTGTAGGACCAAGTATTGGGAGAAATCTGCTGTCCGGAGGACTTTTTTGGAGCTAACCCGCATTTGCGTTACATGGAGACGAAGACCACAGTTAGCTTAACAACAAGGGGACTCTAACCCATGATCCGTCTACCTCTGAGGATATTTTACGTCAGCACTGTGGTCGATGCAAGCCGGATGCGGAATTCGTATCGACTAGCTATCGCTGGGATTCGAGAGGGCTAATATCATAACCGGCTGAACTGGGGATCGATTCCCAGCGTTGTGGTTACAACATTTCTTCCATTCCTTCAACACAGGAGGAGTTCTCAATGTCCTGCGCTCCCCTATTGGTGACCCTGGACTATTAGAATCGGAAATTCCCATTCTCACATAGATGGCAGCATTGCAGGCAGCTGCTTAACACAAGGAAATCTAGTGTTTCCCCTCTCTCACGATAGATAGCACAACCAGATAAACTAACTAAGCCACATTCCAGGGTTCATTTGACAAAACATAACTCAATCACAATTCAACCCCAATGATCATTACCTAACGAAAAGCCTAACTCTAGTGACCAGTTAAATTTCGTGTTTACAGTTGTAAAGCCATGCTGGTGTAAACGGTTACAAAATCGTAAAGGTAAAGAAATGTTTTGGACCTTAAATTTTACAGTTAATTGGATGGGCAGGCAGCTGTTGTTTAATTGACGGTAGCTTTAAAATGAAAATTTTAACAGTTATTAGAAACGATGAAAGCAATAAAGAAGCGCACACTTTTAAAACCTCATAAATTTGAGGAGGTTTACAAGATCATCCACATAGAAACCAATACGAAGTGCGCTACAATATTGTTATTATTTATTATTTTTTTATTAATATGTCTCCATTTATAATATTTAAGGAAATCTAGCGCAAGTGCGTTCTGCTGAAGTATTATGTAAAAAAGAAGAAGGAAAAAAAGATCTTTGGAAAAGGACACAAAAGTTTTTATTACCTCTTAAAACATTAAAAGAGTTTTTTTTTACTTTACAAAAATGCTGTATATAATTTTTTTTGGTAGGTATTCTGTTATTCAAGCGATCCACCATTATAGTTGGCGCGTTTTACGACTATGTGACATATTTATTTCTATTTAAAAAAAGAATTAGGGTGTTTATTGTAATAATTCGTGAAACATTTTCACAAACTTCTATCATAATTTTATTTCATAACAAGTAAAACTAAAGCTCACCTTCTCCAGCATCGATCACATTTTACGGTCATATTATAATGATCCTCCGTTACTTGAAAATCAGATCTAAAAATTGAATTCAAATGATGGTCACATTAATATTAAAAGCTTTACAAAATGCGGAAGGCATCTGCTCACATTTTTCAACTCTTGTTTTAAAACCATTTTTCTGCCTCACTGGTTCTCTAACGCTAAGAATCGATTAGGTGATTATGCCCGTATTTCTATGTCCCCTTTACCGTCTTGCATCACGCGATGAAGATAATTCAGCATTTTAAACAAAAGAAACACAAGCTAAAACATCATGTTCAATGCTTGCTTAAAGCCGCTTTTAAAATCATAGCCCTACATTTTATGCATTCACTGGGTGATAATATTACTACAACGGAAACTATGTATTTAGATCAAAAGTGCATGCTCATCGCTATGCAAGTTCTGGTCATTAAATTGTATCATTTTCCCATGCTCTAAAGATAAAATGAAAGAGATCAAAATTTATATAATCGTGAACATTTATTCATTTTTGATATGTTTAAGAAAGAAAAAAGACTTCTGCAAAATCTAAGTGAGTGTTAAAAATGGGCAAAACTTAAAAGTTGTAAAAAAATTCTATAATAATATTCACACTTTTTTAATTTCAAAGTACTTTGAAAAACTTATTTTATATATTTGTGAAATAAGTTGTAAGCATATTGGAACTTGATAATAAATACGCGTTTAAGATTATATCAGCAGTTTTAACTTTTAAATAATTACTGTCGTTCATGTGTATAATATGGTATACGTACATATATATACAATTATGAATCATAAACGTACAATATAATCTGATGTTTTGTTCAGAAACTAATATATTTGTAAATTACATATATTTATTAAATAGATCGTGTACATATTCGAACTTGTTCATAATTACCTGCATTAGATTATTTCTGTAACTGTCACTTTTCAATAATTACTGTTGTTTATGTATATAATATATTAATTTATATATACATTCATGAATCATAAGAGAGCAATATATTCTGATATTTAATTCAGAAACTAATATATTTAAAAAATCCGTATCTTTATGAAGGGAAGTTTGTGATTATTTAAATTTGCTCATTAATACCTGTTTCAGATTTCTTCAGGTGTTATCACTTTTAAATAGTTACTGTTGTTAAGTATAATATATTCATGTATATACATTTATGAATCATAGTAGAACAATCTATTTTGACGTTGTGTTCAGAAACCAAATTATTTGTCAATTCTATATCTTAATAAAATGCTCCATGTGTTTATTTAAATTCGTTAGCAAATACCGGTTTTAGATTTGTTCGTCAGGTATCATGTTTAAATAATTACTGTTGTTTATGTGAATAATATATTTATATAAATATACAGTTATGAATCATGAAAGACGATATATTCTGACGTTTTGTTCAGGAACTAATACATTTGCCAATTTCATACATTTCCAAAATAAATTGTGTGCATATTTAATTACTCCATTTAAAATTATCTCAGTTATTATTTTTTTTTGCACTTGTACCTTTTTTTAAGAATATAAATAAAATACGATTTGAAATATTATTTAAATATTTAAAGTTTAAATATTGTAAAAAATTATTTTTTGTTTCTACCTTTGTTGGTTTGAAAACTTAGATTATTGAAATTGATTATAAAAATTAGTAATGCACACGTGTAAATGTATTCTTCAGAAAAACAATGAATAAAATTCTCATAGTTTTTAAAATGTTTTAATGAATGTTTCACCTCATTGCACTACCCATGAACTCTGGAGAATCAATGGAAACACTCCAATTGTTAAAGCCGTTGCTTTGAAAGGAGTCGAAAAAATTTTATTTGTAAAAATGGTAGAAAGTAAAGCCTACCTAGTTTATTTTGTTCTTGTTTCTATTATAATAGGAACAAAAAATATGAAATAAAACATTTCTTATAATAGAAAATAGGAAATACAGAATAGAAATTAGGACATTAGGAAATAGAGAAGCGTTTTTATGCATATGTTAAGCAGAATGGTTTTTATGCATTTGTAGCAAAAAGAATTGACTCTAAAGTTTTTGAAAATGATTAATCGAATATAATTATCTTTTAAGTTTAAATCTGTGTGGCTTTTTTTCAGAAATATTTAAAAGCATTAAACTATTGACAAATATACTATCAAAAAACAAATTATGATAACAAGTTATGATAACAAATTAGTTATGAAATGGATGTTCCCGAAAAGTGGGCAGTTGAGCAGTTGTTCTCAGAGATGGATACAAAGATATAAAATTGCTTTTGTACTGAATTATATATTATTAAAATATATCTAAGTAGCAATATTTCATGCATAATTCCGCCATTGAAATGCAACTATAAAATCTGTTGAATATATCAATAAACATATAGGTTGAATATAATAAATATATATGCTAAACATAGTAAATATATATGTTTACTATCTATCGTGGAAACTGGTTAATGTTAATATTTAGGTTTTAATTTAATAATATTATAGAAATAGTTATAATTATAATTATTGTGAAATAGTTTTGTTATAGCAATCTACTGTATCTGTTATAAAACTGAATATATCTATTGTATTTCCTATGAAATATAAATCTTTTATATCTATTGTATTTTTTATAAAACAAAACTCATTCGATTTAAATTTTTGGAAATTTTAAATTTTTTAAGAAAAGTTTTGTGTTGTTTGAACAATATAATATTTTACTTAAAATAGAACATGAGGAAGAGAAAAATAGGAAATTGAAGTGGATTCTGTTATAATATTAAATTTCATGGTATATGAATAATATTAATTTTGATGAATATCTATGCTGAAGATAAAGGAAGTTTCCTTTCTCATTTCAACTTGAACTTAAACACTAGAAGACACAAATTTCGAATTTTTTTTAAAATCTTTTTTCCATAGATTTCAAGGCTATTCTCCTGGAACGAAATATCTTTTTTCTCGGATCTGATCACCCGTTAACATAACCATCGAATGTTATAACAACAGGGTAAGTGATAAAGAAACTCATTTAAATGTTATCAGACACCGGCGTTACCTTCCATTTTCTCCTTCCAAATTGGCTATTCCTTTATTAACTTGTTAACCCGTCAAGGTAATGATTTTTTATTTTTTTTATATTTTTTTTTATCAGACGAACGTCTGCCTCGTGATGAGAAAACTCTCACCCTCACGCTCTTATATGACACGCGAATTGTTTGGAGATATGCCTCTCTTCTGCGACTCATTAGGCACCATGTTTCCGGCATGAAGCAAATGATAATTTCACATATCGACTAACTTCGTGAAAAAAAAGAACATAAGGGAAAAAAATATTTCAAGAGATATAAATATAACTGAAAAGGGAATATATTATGATTTAATTTTTTTAGAAAACAGTAACTCTAAAATATTTCAAAAGATATAAATATAACTGAAAAGTGAATATATTATGATTTAATTTTTTTAGAAAACGATAACTTTTCAAATCAGGAAGCAAATGTAAGATAAAAAAAAAAAAATAGGGTGAAAACAAACAAAGTTTTGAAAGAAAACAAAACAGAATGATTGAGTTCCGCTACGTAAACCTGGAGCGAGATTCAAATTCCTTCAACTTTTGAAATATAAACTGCCGATTTTTCGAACAATACAGTTAACAGTTTCTACGTGACCTCATAATTCTTTACTTAATATCAATTCCTTCATCAATATGTTTAACAATTCTGTCAATAAAAAGCTACAACAGAAAAAATTAAAATCTTAAAGAAGAATTATATTCAATTCAAGATTTTTCAGTACAAAAGGAAAAATCTTACTGGATCAGGTACAACCATTCTGATTAAAACGATTAGATTCTCATTTTCCTAACAAATACAATATGCATTTTCATTTCGATAAAAAAATTGTTATTGAAATGCAGTCAGTTACTTTCAATAAAAATACAGTAAAATATATTATGCATTAAAATTAAAAGTTTGTTTTCGAAACTTTTTATTCAACCAGAAATTATTTGTTTATAAAAAAGGAGAAAGAGAGAGAGAGATGAAATCAATTAATTCTTTCCTTAAAATTACAAACGGGATTTTTTTTATACTGTTTTCGAACGGTTGCAGTTAAAAAATTTTAGAGTGATCCTCAGAAGCTCTTAATCAGAAAACTCACCCATTGATAAGTTTGGCGACAAAATTGGCAATATTGCAATAAAAAGAAGCAAACGATACATTAATGCTGTTATTAAAAGTATACTGAATGAGATGGAATATTTATCAAAAAAAAAATCATAAGGATAATTTTAAACAATATTAAAATTAGTATTTTTAAAGAGAACAAAGTTTCTTTCTAAGATAGTTAGCTAATATAAATTATTTGGTAGCATAATCAATAATTTTGAATGTAATACGTAGACAAGATAAAACAGTTGGGTTTTAATACGGTATACGGTGTTCTGTAGTGTTAAGAATTTAGTACTCATATTATGCTCCTTAATATCTTGAAAAATTTTTTGTTTAAATAGCGCAGAATAAATAAAAATTTTAAAAATTAAAGGAAAATATTTATATTTACGTTTTAATTTTTTTTATATACTCTTCCAAACAATGTTTGAAAAATTACAACTTTTAATTTATGGATACCCCAACCTTACTACAACTGAACACTTTTCATTATTTTATGTACAATGCTCAAAAAAATTTATGCGATGTAGTCGCAGTCTAGTAAATATGATCAAAATAGTTTGGTCAGGAAAACAGTTCAAAGATTGCACCCCTTAATGTTAATTTAACTTCAAAATCTTTTTCCACACAATTATATAATTTGTTTTTCCAAACATTTTTCACGTGCAAAAAATTATTTTCAATTAGTTTTTAATTATTCCTAATTTCTTTCAAATTTTGTATTTTGCCATATAAAATTTTGCTTTATAGTTAAAAAGATGTAAAAATTTGTACTCCTCACAATTCAAAATTTAATCCACAATTATTAAATAAAATAATAAAAAATAATAAATAAAAATTATTTTTTGGAATCATCATGGAATCAGATTTAAATAAGCGAATTTTATAATTGTATGTAAAATTTTTTTGATTCGTTGAAAAAATTGCCGAGATATGGGGAAATACACAAAAAGTAAAATTAACAGTAAGTGGTCAAAAGTTTGGACTGCTTTCTGATCTACTTATTTTAGCAATATTTCATAGATTGCGGCTGCTCCCTGTTTTTGAGGGCAAAAAATCCTAATCCATCTAAAACAAAAGTTTATTTATTCATAGAAAGTGCGTTTTAGGTCAAATTTCGTATCTTGAAATAGAATCTGCATTAATTAATTAGCATATTTTAGGTTAGACCTTCAAACTATAAATATAGAGTCCTCATGCGCTAATATCTGGTTATTAAGTCAAAAGTTATTCAGGGTGTATTTCTTCTTTTTGCGCACTACTTCTTATTACTGCAAGTCCTTTTAAGTTTTCATATCGTTTCATTTTCTGCTCAAAATATATTTTAACTAAAGACCAAAGTATTTTTTTGTTAATTCTGATCATCTAAAATATTACTAAGAACTGGAATCTTATATATTTTTTTTATAAAGATTCGAGTACTTTTGCAATGCCTTAACTTATTACTGAAACTTTTCAGGAATCAAAGGATGCATAATTTGATATTTTGCAGAAATATTTTTGAAGAATTTACTTAAAATAGTTTGAAATATTTGTTTTAAAGTATACGCTTTAGTATCAATGTCATTATAACTTGGTCAATGCTTAGACAATATTTACAAAAAAAATTTTAAGTTGCTAAAGTTTTTAAACGAAGCAATTAAGTTTATTTAAATATGAAAATTAATTGATAAATATTTCATTCGCTTTAATTTATTCACTTGATATTTTTTAAAAATTAAGCATTATTGATTTGCAATTTATTTGTTTACTACAAAACTCATTACTTTTTTCTATTTTAAAAATTTTTGCTGCATATCATTGAGATATTTTTTATACGCGTTTTTAAATAGTATTAGCAAATGTTAACGGTCCGAAATTTTTGGACTTAAATAATATAAAAAATTAGAGAAACGAAACGATTTTCAATTCTTTTTATTACTATGCTAATTTTTAATTAATCAGAAAGCTGTGTTATTGTTATTTTATTGTTGTGACAATAATTCAGTGTGAACTCTAATTACTGTAATAAATTAATATTAATATGAAGGTGTGCCTTCAGAAAGAACAGGTCGAGAAGCATTGATTTAGAATTAAGGGTTGTTTTTTGATTCAAATATATCACCTATGGTTTATTTCTTTGTAATTTGTTTCCATGCATTCGTATAACGAGTAACATCTAAAGCATCAAAGGCCATCATCATATTCGGAGGGAAAATATTTTGATTACTTTGTTGGATACAATACATCATCATCACCTCACCCAAAAAGCGCTCTATTGTTCTTTCAGAATATGTTTCTCAAACTTAAGTAAAAGATAGGTCATTCTCATTAAGACGAACGAAAGGTTAACTCTGCCTTGTTGGGCTGTGTTAACGAACTGTATTTAATACACCGAGGAATGCTAAATAGCATTCCAAAAAAAGAGATGTATTCCCCCATTTGATTTTGGATTTGTTACTGAACTGCATCTGTGACAAATGTAACCTGTTATTTTTGATAAAATATTTGTAAAATATTAAGCTTTCTAGAGCGAGTTTTTTTTTAAAAAAAAAAAAAAAGCTAAATTTCTGTATTTTGAGTATTTTGAAACTTCAATATAAAAACACTCTTTTTAAGTAATTAATGATAATTACTTGTGATCAGTTGTCGGAAAAACTACATTATTTTTGTAATTTATTAAAGCTACAACTACTTTGCTACAAATGTTGTTAACTACAACTACTTTTTTTAAAAATGTAGTGACTACAGACTACTTTGTAATTTAGTAACAACTTCACTACTTTGAAGAGACGATCTTTGCTAGAGACTTTAATTTACACCTGAGTTCAAAATGGTTTTGAATTAAAAATTGGCTTATATCAAATATTAGGGAATAATTCGGAACTATTTTTTCATGTTTACATACACCAGTTTGTTGTCCCAAAACATTTTTTTTTTTTTCAAATTTGTTCAGTTAGCCTTCAACTTTTTATGCTTTTTTCGAATATTTCATCTAAGATTGCGAAATTATAAAATACTTGCAATATTTTGACTGCTTAATGCCCTTTTAATCCTCTGAGAAATTAAGTACATCGAAAATACGTTCCTTTCAAATAACATCAATGTTTTACGAATGTGCATTAGCATGCGAAAGTGTTACCAAAGTTATTAATTATCTATTTTTCGTAATAACAAGTTCAAAAATAAGTTTTATACGTGTTTTTAAATACATGATTTCTGTTAAGGCTCAGCTACAGCTGTAGGGTCATTTTCATGGTACATTCATTGACAGACCCGCATTTGTACCCATCAAGTTCGAAGTAGTTGCCAGAAAACGCAACAAAATTCTGTTTTTTTTTTTTTTGTGCATCGCACTAGTTACTACACTACATTTTTCAAAAAAGTAGCACACTACACTACAAACCACGAAAAGAAGTAGCAATTACAGTAGTTTCATTACGTACAGTGCGCTACTTTCGACCACTACTTGTGATTATCTAATAGATACAGTTAAATGGAAATTATAATACATTTTTATTTTTTACCTTTTGTACAAAATTTTAACATAATGAGGGGTATATTTTCATAAAACTTACCCTTCATTTTGTTAAATGGGGTATATTTTCATGGGGTACATTATGGGGTATATTTTCAAAAAAAAAAGATTATAAACGGTGTTGATTTATATTTTTGTAAGCATAAGATGGATTCTTAAAGCAGACTAGAATGTTGCTCAAATTTTTCTCCCTGTAAGAACAGCTTAAATGTAATTTGTGACCAGCAATCCTAAAATAGATTAGTAATACCAGAATGCAGCTTTTCACGTAAAGAAAAACGCTAATACTCTTAAGAACTTTTATTATGAGATTAAAGATAAAGAAAGCAGGAAAATAAAACAAACAATATTTCTGTTTTTTATTATTATTCCAATAACTATAACCAGGGGAATAAACCTCAATTCTTTAACCTGGCCTTCCTGTTCTGTACAGTCTTAAGTGCATTTCCTGACTTGCAATAAATTCAAAAGCTTATTTGTATTTTATTTCTTGCATCTACCTTGAGAAGGTGAAATGAAAACATTTTAAAATGCCCATTGGCGCGTGCATTTGGGTAATCACGTGTGGAGCTCTCAGATCTCAATGCATGATTGAGTGATTAGTAAAAAAAAAGTAAGCAAAAAAAATTCTTTTACTGGCTAGCAGAAGTGTTTGCAATACTTCTTACTAAACTCTCACCGTAAATTAAATTAATCTTGTTGACTAAAGATGAGGGGCTTTATTCAATGAGGAAAATTCCACATTCAGCAAGGCGGAAGAAATATTCGCCAAACATATGAGAAACTTGTTTTGACTATTTGTAAAGAAAGTTGAAAAGAAAATAAGCTCTTATCTTTTTGTTCATTCTGATTACAGCATATTTGATCATTCTTAAACCATTTTCCGTTAAATTCTAATACTCAGAGTAAATATTGAAAAATATTTATTTTAAATACATAATATAAAAATAAAAAAAGAAAGTGGAGGAAAAGGCAAAGAAATTATGAACTCTTGTAACTTTTTTTACGATTATTGTTAGCGTGCAATATTTTTCTAAATATTTTATCAAATTTACTGCCTGATATTAAATTAACTAATTTTTAACGCTAGAAAGACTGATACTTAGTATATGCCTATATTGCCCAAAAGCGGTGAAAATGACTGCATTGTGAAAGAATAACTTATGTGTAAAGAAATTTGTTTAAAATTAATTTTTTAATATTTTTAATATGATTTACAGTTATATAACAAGTTATTAGTCAATATTAACAATAAAAAAAATTATATGTTGTACAAAAAGTCACAAAATTCTAAGAAATTGTGTCATCATATTCTTCATTTTTTTTTCTAATTGAAATTAAAAAGCAGTCAAAATGACTTCCTTGGGAAATCTTGTGTTAAACACATTTGTTAAATGAATATTACATTTGAATATATTATATATATTTATAACACTTTACGGAACTCATAGCAAAGAAAGCTTTATGTTTAATCTTATTATAACCCAGGAATAACCTAGGAACTGAAATAATAACTGAATAATGAGCATTAAGTTTACAAATAGCAATTCATGTAAAATTTTTACAAATCTTATAGCTTCTCTAGATATAATAACAACTCCATAATAGCCGTTTTCAACTCCATAATAGCTATCATTAAAGGTCATTTTCGATTAAATAAAAATATTGGTTGAAGTTTAAAGAACCCTGTTAAATTTAAAAATAATAACTGAGTGAAGGTACTTGGTATAAAAATATTGATACATGTCTTATCCATTGTATATTCAATTACAAAAGTTCCAATTGTTTTATTATCTAAGAACGAATCACTATCACATCAATTTCCATTGTTCATTATTTTAATTTGTTTTTATAACGTCTCATTGCCAAGTTAACTGAACTGAATCATATTTTTCTTTCCTTTTTTTCTAAATTTTGTACTGTCCTTAACATTGACTTCCGATTATTCTAACTAATGTGCATTCAACTATGATGCCATTAGGCTTTGATCAAATACACTATTACTCGTTTCGAAAACTATATTAATTATTATTTGGTATTCGAATCAACTGGTAGAACTTGTGAATTTTACTTCGACATTTTATCACACTAGAGCTGAAGCAGATGAGAATACCGAGCATTTAAAATTGTTGAGTTTACTTAATGGTACCAGGATAGCTTAGGATAATGAGTATAATACAGTTTGTCTAAAGCAAGAACTTCCCTAGCCATTCGTCTGGACCTGTGACGGTGACTATGGTAACAAGGTATTACTATTTCAAGTAGGGGTGTGAGGTCATTGCTTAAGACAGGTTTTGGCACGGGTCGGTGAATGAAAGGGTATATTTTTCTTCAGTCACTCTAGTGTGTTAGCCCTAGAGAGAAGAAAAGCTACCCTTCCTAAAATGAGCTATTCCTGGTTCCATTACAGCAAATGACCTTAGATTTTAAAGCGGGGATAGTTCTTACCGTAGACAACTTATACTAGCTTCCATCTAGCCTTTTTTCCTCATGTTTTGGATTTCTCAGCCTCAGAATAAAAGGGGTAACAGCAAAGTTTAAAATATGGCCCCAGTAGTTGATTTTAGTTTTTACGTATTTCTCCATATCTCGAGATCCTTCAAAGGGAATTATAATTTTTTTACGTAACTGTAAAATTCGTTTATCCCAACGATATTTCCAAACAGAAAATAACTTTTAGTAAATATTTATTATTTTTATAGTTTTATTTAATAATAGTCAAGAATTTGAGTTGTAAACTATACATTCTTACGTCATTTTGAAAAATATAATTTTATGTGTCAGAAAACAAAATTTGGGCGAAATTGGCTGAATAGTTTCTAATAAATCTATTTTTAACTATGCAACTTCTTTAAAAAAATCAATTCGATTTCTCAGGAACTGTTTAACCAATTTCGCTCAAATTTTGTATTTTGCATACAAAATTAGAAATTTTAAAATGATGTAAAAAATAGTATACCTTACAATTCCAAATTTTTTCGACCATAATTAAAAAAAAAATTTTAAAAATTTTTAAAAATAAAAACATTTTCTAAAAATTACTGTTTGCATAGAATTGCTAATTGTATAGAATTGTTAATTGTGTAGTTAATTGTAAAAATTACTGTCTGCATAGAATTGTAAAATTCATCTTTGCATAGATGAATTTTATAGTTGCGTGCACAAATTTTTCAATTCGCTTAAAATGTTCTTGAGACATGACGACACACTCAAAAAGCAAAATTAACATTGAGGGGTCTAAACTTTGGACCTCTCTCTTAATTATTGAGACCATGTTTATCAAATTGTGGCTACCACTTATATTTTGGGAGTCCAAAATCCGAATCTATCATAAAAAGGTATATTTATTCAGAAAAAGTACGTTTTTGTGTCTGATTTCGCAACTTAAAATATGGTCTGCACTAATTAATTAGCATATTTTAGGCCACCCCTCGAACTATTAAGATTGATTCCTAAAACGAGAAGATCCTGTCATTAGATCAAGAGTTATTCAGGGTGATTTTTTGCTCACTGTGCACAAAAGTAAACTATAATTCCTCAATGTTACACATGTCAAATAAGTATGACGTTTTACATCCCTTTAGTATGCCATAAACCAAGTCGTTAATTATTCAATTCAATATTAACCTAAGTCAAACGTTAATGCCTAATTTGACAGGTTATTCATTGATGGTAATAATTTATTCATATTCATAATTTATGGGCGAATTTGCAATCTAAAAAAATTATTAACAATTGATTTTATGATTTTATTCTCAAATTTCCAAAATTTTTGAGCAAATCGAGTGGATCATTCCAGAAGAGATATATTTCAAGAAAAAAAAAAGATTCACAAGATTAGACCAGGATGTAATTATTGAAGTGGAATAATCATTGTGAGAATCACAAAATCAATTTACCCTGACTCTTCTAAAGTATTATTCATTGCTTTAATTGTCTGGATGCCGTGGGAAAATTGAAAGTGAAATTACAACAAGCATTCTTAGTTTAAATTGTTCTCATATTTTTAACAGGTGCTTCAATTTCTTTCTTTTTTTAATTTACTTTCATTTCCTTGTATTTGCATTGATTTCGTTTTACAGTGTTTAATTGTTATTGCATTGAAGGTTAAAACCAAGAATTCCAGTTTCCGTACTTGTTTCTATTTTTAAATTTATTTACTCTTTATATTATAAGTTGTTTCTTTAAATGTGCTTAAAATTTATTTATTTTGACCAATTTATACTTTCCCGTAATTTTTAACGTTATACCATGAAAAATTAAAAACAAACAAGAAATTGACTAAATTAAATTGAAGAACGGAAACATGTTATTCTTAGTCTAGTAACTATTCATTACAAAACAAAACAAAAATTCACTGAAACATAGAAGATAAGTTTATATCTTTATGAGATAAGTTTGTATGTTGTTAATACCTTCTATTAGAAAAACCGCTTTCCACCCTTTTTTAATTAAGGTAAAACTGAGTTTTCTATAGGTGTACTAATAGTTCGATTAGTAACTAATAGTTAGACAATTTTATATTATGATAAATGAATTTTTGTCTGTTTTTGGATTATACAGAAGAAGCAGCTTAAAAAAAGCGACCATTTTAATATATTTGAAATTTTAGGTACATAGATACAAAGGCTAAAACAAAATAATTGTCGATAATCTGATGATCGTTCTTTAATGATTTCCGTAAAATTTTTAAAATTGTTTTTAAAAAAGTGACTGACAGATGCTAGAATACACTGTAAGAAATTCCGGATCTAAGTAAGATAAAAGTTACTGCACCCTGAGTGCAGTCCATTTCTACCGTAAAATTTTATACTGTAATTTTTACAGTAATATTTACTTAGTTGTAGTGATTCAGTTATTTTACAGTAAATATTACGGTGTTTTTCGATTTGTAAAACTTCACTGTAAAAATAGATTTTACGGTAAAAAGTACTGGCACCCTGAGTGACAGTACTTTTCTCCGTAATTTTCTGCAGTGTAGAAAATGAACTAGAAAATTGAAAAATCGGTCGGTCAAACCAATTTGCAGAGGAAATTTTTTTTAAATTTTTTATTAAAAAAAATCAGAAAAATATCAAGAAAGCATAATTTATTTTATGGAAGCGAACATAATAGCAAAATATATGAATTATTAATGGATATATAACTATATTTACGTATACGTGCTAGTGTAAATATTTTTGAGATTTGAGTATTATATGTCATACATATTACTTAATATTTTCTGAATGAATTAAAATACGCAGAATTCAGAAATAACAGAAGTGCAACATTTTTCTCTTCTGACGTCATTCATATCCCACATTCCATCCGAAAGTATCAAATTTTCAGAAAATGATGCGGTTTTTTTTCCCGTGTGACTTCCCCTATATCCCGTATCATCATATTTTTCGACATTTTCAAAAAGATAAATTATAATTTAATGATGCTTCCTTAAATGCTTTAAGGGTGATGACCTTAATGTAAAATATTACATACCACAATATCTCAATATATGTAGTTAATATAAAGCAAAGTTAACTGAACTTATTTGCTACTTCTAAACTTTTTATGAGATATATGATTGAATTCATTACGAGACTAATAGAGGAATAAATACTCCATAATATCTAACTTTTCTCACACCTATTTTTCCTTACTCCCCATTGGACGGATCCACCTTAATTTTCGCCTTTTATCTCCACTGTTTTTTTAATATTATGAAATAAATATTAAAATCAGTCTTTTCAAATATTTTTATATGTTACAAATCCAATATTTTTTTCTTTATTACAACGAGAACTTGGATTCAACGTGATTTTAAATGGCATTAGTTGTATCGACTTTCATTTCGAAGATTTCTATAACTATGAATTCGACACAATCATAAAATTTGAATTTTAATTCGTTAATTCTATCATAAAATAATTCGACGTGTAAAATTTATATTTCGAATATGTAGTTCTGAGAAAAAAAGTATGGTCAAAGCTACTAGAATACGAAAAAATTCGCAATATTTCTAAATCTAGAGGAATGACAAGAGGCTCGGTAATTTTTACCTAACTGCTTTGATATTGATTTTGGAAAAATGCAAAATTGAATTGAAATTGCAAAATGCAATTGAAATTGATTTTTTTCAGAGCAAGGCATAAAATTCATTTATTTGGTTAGCTTTACTTTTTAGTTTTGTATTTTTTACTTAATGTGTGGTAAAAAGAATTATAATTTTGAAAACCGGAATTTCTGAAAAACCTTTACCATACGAATGGAAACATACCCAAGTGAAGGGTTTAAATATGGTTTTTATTACAAACAAATTTTTTATTAGAAAACTAATGTGTCTTTTTTTTCCAGAAGTGTCATTAACCATGTACTACAGTAGTTTATCAGACTTTTTTCTCTCTTTATATACATCAATAGAGGATGTCTAAACTAACGTCGAGATCAATCACCTGCCAACTGAACAACTACAATATTACAACAATCGATTGAATAATAATAATACTTAAGTGATATAGTTCAACCTCTAGCTTAAACATTTTTATATAAATAAGATAAAATACTTTTTTTTATTATTACTACCTGCGACTCATCATGGAACAATAATTGTACGTAGAAAGCTGAGAATTAAGATTTTTCATGATGTAATTAAGTTGCCAAAAACCATTTATATATTTACTTGTCAATGATTAGTAGATGCATATTCTGACAAATTACTGGTTTGGTAGTTATTTTTATGATCGTTTTTTCGTAATTATTACTTTAATTAAGTTGAAATGAAACGATTCCTTTGATTGTTAAAAATAGAAATTTTTAACAATCAAAGCAATGATTTTTAGATTATTTTAATAGATGGAGAAACTAATGCAAATAATAGAAAATCAGTTAAAGTTTGTTTTAAAAAATTGGTATTTCACCCTTTAAACTGTGTTTGTGTTAGTATTACTGGTACAAAAAAATGGCATTCTCCTATTAAAAAAGTGTAAGATTTTATGGAGAGGATTCAGTTAAGTTAGAAGCTTATGGTCGTTATAAAATTTGTTTCCGCATATTAAAGTTATTTTAGAGCTTTTGCATTAAATTGTAATCAGATAGGATTTTTCATACAAAATATTAAAAGAAAAAACATGTTCAATTTCTCTGTAATGTTGCATTTTGGACTGAAATTACTAATAAGTTTAATATCATCTTTCAATTTTTCTTTTCGGTCTTTATGTTGTATTAATCTACGGAGACACGAGTATTAAATAACGCCAGAAAATGTGGTTTTCTTTTTAGAATATGCTGCTTAGAAGAGCGCAAACTTATAAATTAGTTAAAATATTTACAAGTTATTCAATTAATTTAATTTAATTTATTTTAATATAGGATAGTGCTTAGCATTGCATAAAAAATGTAGATTTTAAATTTTTACTTTTTCTATATGATGTTAGATATTCATATAGAGTGTTTCCTCACATTTTGGTCATGAAATAAAATCCACTATACTCGCGGTAACATAACCTTCAAGCATTTTATACAGTATGATGTGTAATGCTTGGCCAATTCATAAAATCGCTTGCATTGATATTGCTTAAAATATTAGATATATAAAAAAAGAAGCAATAAAAAAATCAGATTCTTTTTCATAAGAATAGTAGTAATTATGAAAATTTTATCTAATGAATTGTATGAAAACTATGAAGCTGGCGCTGACGTCATAGGTCATGTGTATGGATATCCGTGATCTTCTTCCTGAAGTGAACCCAGTTATTTTTCATAAT
Organism: Parasteatoda tepidariorum; assembly: GCF_043381705.1. Lineage (NCBI taxonomy): Eukaryota > Metazoa > Arthropoda > Arachnida > Araneae > Theridiidae > Parasteatoda > Parasteatoda tepidariorum. Next base: position 58,113,206 of record NC_092208.1, read on the forward strand.
TTAAATATTTTCTTCCACAAAGGTATTATAGCAGACGATAATTTTAAAATAGTTTTGATCGTTATTTTTTTGTCCATTGTAAATGACGTCAATGCAATATTTGACCGAATGGAGATTGAATTCTTTCATGAAAAATTTTATTTTTTGAGGTTCAAAACTTTACTTATAGTTATTTTTCGTCAATTTCAGCTTTAATACTTTTCAAAACTGAGAACTATTATATCATATTTGTTTAATGGGTAAGTTATGAAAAAGATGATAATTATGACTAAAGTTCTAAAACAACTTTTATACTCTTCATTTGTCTAGAAAACCTATAAAAAGAGCAGCTTCCAATGAATCAGAATAAATGTAAGTAGTGAATATTGATTCATATTTAACAATTATATAGTAAAAGTGGTATGTTCTAATTATTAAGTACATTTAACGTAAATCATTTTTAATATTAAAAAGTCACGAAGTTTTGTGACAAGAGGCCCTATTTGTTAAGCCATTAAAAAATTATCTAACAATGCTGTCGTAGCCTTGGTAATGCTTAGAGGTGAGCTTTATCGCGATTATAGAGTCAATTAATACGATAATTATGTACCATAAAACTTTTCAAAGTGAATCTAATTTTTTACCTTTGTAATAATTTTTCATCATAATTAAAAACTTCGATCAACGATGGTAAATCCAATTATATTTTTTCATAAACAACTTTGTAAAAGTATACAAACAGAAAAAATCTTAAAATAATACTTTTTAATTCATAAAATTGAAATGAATGTTGTTCAATGTATTGGATGCTATGCCTCAAGTGGTTAAAGCTATGCCTTTAAAAAAATGTAGCGTTTTAAAAATAAACTTTTTCATTTTAATTCTTATTTTGACACAATGACACTGGCACACTTTAAGGAATATTAGAACTAGTCCCTTTTCAAGCGCTTTATTTTTCGTTTTTTCGGTTCAAGTATTAACATACATAAATAGAATTCCGAGTAAATGTTAAGCCCTCAATCCCGACACAGTGGTTAACTTTAGATAACTAACTCATTCGTATCATGGTATACTTTTTAAGACTTAAAGTTCTTTTTACAAAAAAAATGCTGAAAACAAAGTTTATTGTTCATTCTAAACTCCGAAAGGATTAGAAAAATTTATCCAAGTTTAAATTTATCTTTTCAATATTACGATTCAATGTATACTATTATATGTATGTTAGTATATTACTATTTTTAATTAAATAGCATTGCCTTTTTGTCGTCAGTATAATTTAAATAAGTATTTTCATAAAACTACTAAGGTTTATTAGAAAATTTAAGAGAAAAGATAAAATGAAACGCTATTCAATATGAATTCAAGAAATTCCCATGTCCTCGAAAAATACTAAAAAGAGAATATCAACAAGACGAATCTGTTCAAATTTTCTATAAATAAAACACAAAAAAGAACATCAAATATATATTTATAAATATTTTTCATCTAGAAAGAAATAACACCCTTAATCTGAACATTGACTTGCGAAAGTCTCAATATATCGTTACTTTAATTTTCTGACAAAAAAAAAATTAAAACAACAAAAAATCCCTAATTTAGGCAGCAGATGTATCAAACATAAAATAAAGCATTAAACACCTTAATAACTCGTTATCTAATCGATCAATCGGGATTTCAGGTGGTGATTCAAAGGTCTGACTTTAAATATGCCAGATACTTTTTGCAGATACTATTTTAAGTTATGAAATCTGGCACAGAAATGTTCTTTTTTTTCAATAAATATGATTTTATTAAAAGGTTACGAAATCTTTGCACTCAAAATATGTAAGAGGGGTTGCCGCTATTTAAAAATACAGTGTTAATAGTTTAGTCAAGAGAGTAGCCAAAAGTTTGAGTCCCTTGGTGTTAATTTTGCTATTTCTCTTTTGCTATATAGCATAAATTACTTAAGTCAATCAAAAACATTTTTCACACAATTATATAATTCATCTATTCAACTATAATTTCGTGTTAAAAGTAATTTCATATTGTTTATTAATTATTGCCATTTAATTTAGCGATAATCGAAAAATTTTGAATTGTGAGATATTCGAACTTTTACATAATTTATAATCGCATAATAAGTTAAAAAATTTGATATTTCTTTATACACTGCAAAAAAATTCCGACTCAAATTATGGTAAGAAGTACTGGCACCTTGCGTGCGGAGTACTGTTTTGTAAAATTTTGCGGAACAAAAATATCTGGCATGCCATTATTTTTAGAGTAATATTTACTGCAAAATCACTGAACTCCTGTAATAGAATAAATATTACTGCAAAAATTACGGTATAAAAAATTTTCGGAAAATTGATTTTATGGCAAAAAGGATTTTACGGATGCTGCAATCAGGGTGCTAGTACTTTTTACAGTAATTTAATACGATAATAAGTCATGCTTTATAAAGTTGACGTTGAGATTTTCTCTGTAATTCGCAATTTTCAGACCTATGTATCCGTGTCTGTTTGTTCTTCAGGTAAAAATACATATGAGAAAACTAAATTTGCAAATGACTCAATTTCGAAAAAAATAGATCTTTAATTTCCTTGATTATCTTATAAACAACGGAAGTATTTTATTAATATTTAATTAAATAATGAAACAAGATATACAAAAGTATGATACAAAACTAACGCTACTTTTTTATCATATTCGCGTTTTTTTTACATCCCAAGTNAACAAAGCATTAAACACCTTAATAACTCGTTATCTAATCGATCAATCGGGATTTCAGGTGGTGATTCAAAGGTCTGACTTTAAATATGCCAGATACTTTTTGCAGATACTATTTTAAGTTATGAAATCTGGCACAGAAATGTTCTTTTTTTTCAATAAATATGATTTTATTAAAAGGTTACGAAATCTTTGCACTCAAAATATGTAAGAGGGGTTGCCGCTATTTAAAAATACAGTGTTAATAGTTTAGTCAAGAGAGTAGCCAAAAGTTTGAGTCCCTTGGTGTTAATTTTGCTATTTCTCTTTTGCTATATAGCATAAATTACTTAAGTCAATCAAAAACATTTTTCACACAATTATATAATTCATCTATTCAACTATAATTTCGTGTTAAAAGTAATTTCATATTATTTATTAATTATTGCCATTTAATTTAGCGATAATCAAAAAATTTTGAATTGTGAGATATTCGAACTTTTACATCATTTATAATCGCATAATAAGTTTAAAAATTTGATATTCCCTTATACACTGTTAAAAAATTCCGGCTCAAATTATGGTAAAAAGTACTGGCACCTTGCGTGCGGAGTACTTTTTTGTAAAATTTTGCGGAACAAAAATATCCGGCATGCCATTATTTTTAGAGCAATATTTACTGCAAAATCACTGAAGTCCTGTAATCGAATAAATATTACTGTAAAAATTACGGTATAAAAATTTTTCGAAAAATTGATTTTATGGCAAAAAGGATTTTACGGACGCTGCAATCAGGGTGCTAGTACTTTTTACAGTAATTTAATACGATAATAAGTCATGTTTTATAGAGTTGACGTTGAGATTTTCTCTGTAATTCGCAATTTTCAGACCTATGTATCCGTGTCTATTTGTTCTTCAGGTAAAAATACATATGAGAGAACTAAATTTGCAAATGACTCAATTTCGAAAAAAATAAATCTTTAACTTCCTTGATTATCTTATAAACGGGAGAAATATTTTATTAATATTTAATTAAATAATAAAATTAGATGCAAAAACATGATTCAGAACTAACACTACTTTTTGTCGTATTTGTATTTTTTTTATGTCCTAAGTGGTAGTTGTATCCTGAAAATTTTGAACTCCATAATTTAGCTAAGACAGCGAGTGGGGGAATATGTGGGCTTCATAATGTTTCGTTATATAGCAAGAGTTAATTACGGAAACTGTAAAAGTCGTCCACTCGAAATATGTTTTACTGAGAAAAAAAATTTTATAAAATTTATTATCATTGAGCACTTTTGAATTAAAAACAATAATATTTTTCAAGCATGTTTTAACTATTGCAGCCATTTCAAAATAGTTTACTAAACAATTTAAAGTGCCTCAATTAAGAATCAATCAGCATAATATTTCTCACAAATAGCAATTTAAAAATACTATTTTTTTATATTTATAAAAAATAATAATTTTTTCAAAATTTTTAACTAACGGAAACTGTTTGTCCAATTAATCACACATTAACTGATTATATTTTTTCTGTAAAAAATATGGGGTGTTTATAAATATTACATTATAAAAAGAATTTGTGTCTTAAAATACTTCAATCTTTGTATCATGTATATGTAATGTATCTAGATGTTGTATGTATAAAATGGAAAAAAAAATTAAAATTTTTCTTTAGTGATAATGTTTTTTTTAAAATTATAATTCGAAAATAAACATATGAAATTATCAAATCATGTAAGAGTAAACGATATTATTTTATATTAATTCACATAAACTGAAAAATCATTAAGTTATATTCGATATGAAATAGCTTAACATCACATAAAAAAGAGCAAACGATATTATCAAACATAACGCCAGACATAAAATTTCAACGAACATAAGTTAAAGAGCAAACGATATTTCATACATAATTTTCTCAACATCAATGGCAATCACAAGTAAATCATTGACTCACCGGCAGATTCTCTCTCCGAAGTCAGGTGGGATGAAATCCGAAACTAGAGTGAAGCGAGGAGCAGATGGAGCAACAGATGAGATCGACTGTTCTTTGGAAGAGCCGAGAGAAGTTGTGTCTTCCGCCTTCTTAGCTTGGTAATGACCTAGGGTGGTCAAGGTTGCACTTCCTCCCTCTCCCCACCATCCTTTCACGCTCCATTCACAGACCGAATCTCAAAAAAATGTTTTATTCCACAGTGTTCTTCTCTAACGGAAAATTCTCCGGTATCCTTCATCTCAGCCGGGGAGAGTTACGATTTTCACCTGTCTATCTTAGATACCTGTTTTTTCTTTTTGTTCTATTTATGCGCGAATAGGCTTAATTCCTAATTGTAATTCAGATAGAAGGTTTTGATGTCTGGATTCGGACGTAGGCGATTTCGAAGAGCAGACGAAAATAGATAAAATCGTGAATAAAAACTATGCATTAAACGGCTCTCATATTTTATCTGACAGTTCTCAGGAACTCATCTGAAAGTGTAATAGGTGGTTTAAAAATACGCTATTTATAAATATGAAGGTTATATGAATTTTTACTTAAAACAATATAACTCTAATCAGGTGAAAGGGATCTCGGATATTACATCTAACTGCGCTTTCATCGTTTCAAAGTCAAGTTAGGATTGCTCTCCTTTAAAAGCATCACTGCAAATATTTTAAATGGGCTTTGCCTTTATTCATATCAACAGGTGCATTCAAAAATATTTTTCCTTCTAAAAATATAAGAAAGTTAAATAAATGACAAAGATACAGTGCATATTGCAGCGGCATGCACTGTTAGAAATTTCACTGAAAAGATTGTTAAATAACAATTTATTAAATTACATACCATATTCAAACAAAGCAGTCAAATAACCATAAATAACATGATATTCAAATTGTTAACTGTGAAAAAAACCGTTTATTAACTACTTAAACCTAATACGGTTAAATAACCAAACTTTTATTGCATCAACTAGGCCCACATAATGAAGCCATTTAATTTCTTGTCGATGGGTACATATTATAGACGAGAGGGCTAGTCTTTTGACTGACATTATTTATCCGCGCTGCTGTTCTCTCATAGACTTGCGTCCTATGACCACGATCATCAGCGCTAACACCACAATATTTTCACTATTCCTTTCAACATAAAAATAGTTACCAGTGTCCTACACTCCCCAATTTGTGACCCTGGACTGACATAATATGATACTGTCATTCACGCATAGATGGCGGCACAATAAAGCTGCTAAAATATATCCAATGCCCAGTTAAATTTCATTTTTACTGTTTTGAAACCAAGATAGTCGCAAATAGATGAACCGTATAGTTTTTAGTTTTTTAACCACAATAGCTGTTAACGGTTTCAAAACCGTAAAGGTAAAAGGTGTTCTTTGCCGTAAACTTTACGGTTAATTGGATAGACGGTTATTTTACCATAATTCTATAACAATAATTCTAACAATGTGTACTTGGAATAAGTTTTCATAATCTTTAAATAGAGCTATTCATACAAATGACCCAAAGGTATCTTCATCGTTCTTTTTACTTTTTTAAAATTATTTTTTAAATTTGGACAGTTTTGGTATCAACACCGTTTGATTCCGGTTTTTCTTAGTTACATAGTTGCTTCATCATGGATAAAACCATATCTTATTCCAGTGTTTTCCAAACTACTTTGATTCAGTTCCCCCTTTTCACTATTGTTTGAAACTCACTCGCCACCCTCAATCAAAAACTCAAAACAAGTTATACACGATATTTATTCAGATTTAGATTTTTCTTAACGTGTTTTTAAATTTAAATAACAGGGCACAGAAAATGTTGATAAAATTTACATTTTTCAACTTTCACAAACTAATTATTTAAGAAAAATTCAAAAACCTCATGAAAAAGTAGAAAATAGTCTTCATATTACAGCACACTATTGTATGTTAAGTCACTTCTTGTTTAAAGCAGAAATTAACCATTTGAAATAATAAACGTAAGCTTAATTTCATTTCCAGATTAAATAAGATAATTTATTTGTAATTTTTAGAGATTAATGTCCCTAAGAATGTGTCATTTACTGGCTTATTCGACATTTTCAAGTATTTCCCCAATAAAAATACAATATTAATGACAAAATAAAGTGCTTTTCATTTAATTCATAAAATGCCAGAAACTTAAAAGGAAAAAAAAGCTTATGAGCCTTGTTTCTGAGATAGATTTTTTGGCAAATTCTGGGCAAAAAGGCAAGAAAATTTTTTAAGCTGTAGTAAAACATAATCGATATTATTATGAGTAGAAAATATAGTTTAAGTTAAGTAAAAAATTTGCTAGTACTGCCTGTAATTCTGCTACCTATTATTAAAAATTCAAAAGTTGCATTTAGCTTTGCATTTTTCTTATCCTATTTCTACTGTACAATAAATTTTTTGGATTTATTTAATGTATCATTATTATTATTATTATTATTTATCATGATTATTTTCAACTATGCCACGTTTTAAAAATATTTTTTTTAAAACTAGTTACTAGATAGATTCATTTCTGATGATTTTCTAAAACTAACCTTTTTTTAAGTAGAAAAAAGGTAAAAAATGTTGTAAAAAAGTATTTGTTTACTAGTGAAAAATTTCCACTTATCTGCAGATCTCAAACAAGGCAAGTTCTATGGCAATTCAAGGCAAAGTTCAATGTAATTGATATATATTTTAAAACAATAATATATTATTCTTGGCTTCTCATGATTGAAAAAATCTACCTATAAAAAAGCTATTGCCGTGGTCATAAATGTTTTAGTTATTTTAGAGAAAAGTTATCCCGGACATGATAATATCCTGAAAGGTTAACAAAAAATATGTTGTTTTTTTTTTTTATCGATCTCTTGGGAAGAATCAAAGTTGAAAATTCTCGCTTTCTTAAAAAAAATTGTATGGGATTATTTTAATTAAGATTCTCGATATTGATCGTTAAACAAAAAAATAATACCGAGAGTCCTATCCTTAATCTGTTTCTAATATCGTATTTTCTTCCCCCCCCCCTCGCCTAGGCAACGAGTGTGTGTGACCTCATATTATCCATTCCTCCTTTCGATTTGTTTATTTTAATTTCCAAGTAATTATTTTTCGATTCAAATGTTTACAATTTGTATTTCTTAACGTTTAAATGTTATTCAATATTATTGTTTATAACTAAAAGAATAGATTGAAATAATGCTTTTTTTATTTGAATTTCCATTTTTGTTCATGACAAGCAATTATAATTTTATTTTGAATTTTTTAACTTTCATTTAGTATTTTAATTTAAGGAAAGGTCAGATGAGCAAATGAAACAATCTGAAAAGAACTAAGAATCTGCTCATCGAGTCCTAAGGGTTGGTAAAGTATAGCAAGCCGGGGGCGAAACCCCTAACAAAAAATAGAGAGAGAGAAGTCCAACTCTTTCATTAACGCTGGATACTGATCGGTGAGATGTACTACACCAGAAAAACAACTTACAGGGTGAACATACTCAGATTTAGCAGACCATAATATGCGCCAAGATCCAGTGCATGCGCATTAGAAATAAAGTGACAGTCAGGAGATACATATCTTGGAGTAATAAATTGTAATTGTATTTAAAAAAATCAAGATACAATTGTAGTTGTAACATTGAGTTTTCTAATGCACCACTCAAAACCTTTATTTGTTTGCAGCTCTATCGGTAAACAATTTTACAGCTGGCTGAACAAGATGAGCAGAGCGAACGAAGAATTTTAATTTCTTTATGGAAAAAATAAGTTTAGATAACTTTTTTTTATCGGCTTTGTTAATTTTAAGCAGATTTTTTCAAGGTTAAATTGTTAATTTTAAGCACCCTCTTTTAGTTTAGAATTAAATGAGAAAATATGCAAATCTCAGAACTTATAATTTATTTTAAATGTTTCCTCATATCAGTTAAATCCTTTCAGTCATTCATTCCAAAAACTATTTTTATTGAAACTAATAATAATAATAACTATTAATATTAATCATAAAATGAAAATATTTCACTTACCTTTAAAAAAAAAATTTTTTTTGAAAATGGAAAAAAGAGCTAATTTTTAAAAGGACTTTTCCGTACGAGTGTTAAAATTCAAATTTTAAATTAAACAAACGATCTTACTTTGAAGGATCTAATTTATGTTGTTGTTGTTCATTTACGTCGCACTAGAGCTGTACAATATGCTATTGGCCACCGTCTGGGAAACATCCCTGAGGATGATCAAAAAGACATGCCATCACAATTTTGATCCTCTGCAGAGGGGATGGTACCCCCGCTGCGGTAGCCCGACGACCTGCACGCAAAGTCGAGCACTTTCCGGTAGAACATTTTACCCAGGACCAATACCTCACACCTTCGGTCCCTACGCAGACTGATCCAAGTGGTCACCCACCCGCACACTGACAGCAGCTNACGTTTCTCTTACATTTCGATCTATAAAGAACGCTAATAGCGGATGTGTTTCTTTGTTACACTTAGATCTAAAAAGAACACTTATAGAGGATGTGTTTCTCAGTTACATTTCGATCTATAAAGAAAGCTAATAGTGGATGTGTTTCTCTGTTACACTTATATCTAAAAAGAACTCTGATATTGGATTTGTCTCTCTTACATTTCGATCTATAAAGAACGCTAATAGCGGATGTGTTTCTTTGTTACACTTAGATCTAAAAAGAACACTTATAGAGGATGTGTTTCTCAGTTACATTTCGATCTATAAAGAAAGCTAATAGTGGATGTGTTTCTCTGTTACACTTATATCTAAAAAGAACTCTGATATTGGATTTGTCTCTCTTACATTTCGATCTATAAAGAACGCTAATAGCGGATGTGTTTCTTTGTTACACTTAGATCTAAAAAGAACACTTATAGAGGATGTGTTTCTCAGTTACATTTCGATCTATAAAGAAAGCTAATAGTGGATGTGTTTCTCTGTTACACTTATATCTAAAAAGAACTCTGATATTGGATTTGTCTCTCTTACATTTCGATCTATAAAGAACGCTAATAGCGGATGTGTTTCTTTGTTACACTTAGATCTAAAAAGAACTCTGATATTGGATTTGCCTCTGTTTCACTTCGATCAATAGAGAAAGGTGATGTTGAATATATTTTTCTGTTACACTTTAATCAATGAAGATTCCTGATAGATGTGTCTGTTACATCTTGGTCAGTAAGAAACACTGATAGTAAATATTTTTCGGGCAAAAAAAAGCATTATAACGTATGCATTCCTCTGTTATATTTTGTCAAAAAAAGTATTATGGAACTGTTTCTCTTATTTTATTTAGACCATTAAAGAAGACTGAAAGTAAATGCATTCTTTGTCACATTTTAGCAAATTAGAAACTATTAGAAGTGAATCGGAACTCTAATAGAAGATTTTATAAAAATTGGGTCCGCTGTTCAACAACGGTTATAAAATAGAATAATATAAATATAAATCAAAGTCGTGGTGGCTCAGGAGATAGAGCGTTCGCCTTCCAATGAAGCGAACCGGGTTCGAACCGGGTTCGAATCTAGTCGATACGTTAATTCATCATCTGGCTTATACCGACCCCATAGCTGACATAAAATGTCCTCAATGGTAGGCGGATCATGGGTTAGAGTCCCCTTGGCATCAGGATAACCGTGGTAAGTTTTCGTGGTTTTCCTCTCCATGTAACGCAAATGCGGGTTAGTTCCATGAAAAAGTCCTCAACGAAGGTAAATTTCTCCTAATGCTTGATTCAAAAGTTACCTTGTATTCTGGATAGCGTTCAAAGTTATAAGACTACGGTGTTTAACATTAGTAGTAGTCAACCCCAAAAAATGGATCGGCTGTTCAACGACGGTTATAAAAATGAAATAAAATAAATAGAATTTATCGTCATTAAGACTTTCGACCACTTTTTGATTAACTAGAGTATTCAAATTTCATCTGTACTCTATGCCAGATGACATTACAGGATTCAGTATTTTCCTACCCGCTACTAACTGTGTTTGTTCATAACCACGATATTATCGTCAAAATAAATGCATCATGAATTAAAATGTTGACCAATTTTGACCAGTTATTTTGTTATGTGTTGGAGGACAATGCAAGTTTCAATCATTTTTTTTGACGCTTCTGGTAGAATTCATCGAAATATTTTCGCCAATTGAAATTTACCCTCAGTTTGTAATTTTCACTTGCCTGATTCCTGATTGGCTACAGGCAGAATTAATACCGCTTAATAGAATGCAATTTTCAATCAAATTAAAGTCGAATTCAAGTCAAATGCCGATCAATAGATTACTTTTCGATTTTCTAGAGTGCTTACGCTTCAACTAAAACTCTACGCCTGGTATTGCCTACAAAGTACCAAACAAAATTTGGCATCAATCGAAATTTTGATGCTTTTCTGGAACAAACAACAGACTAAAAGTAAGAAATTGGAGCAAAATTTTTAAACAAAATTAAAACTACAAACTAAAAATGAAAGGAAACGTTTATCACCAGCAAAAGTTTCTTCAACTTTTGACAAAAGTAATATTTTCTAACGTTTCTCGTCTGAAATCTAACAGAAATAAAATCGAAAATAAAGGAAGAATAGCATGAAAACCGATTCTGAGAAAAAAAATAAAACAAATTTCATAGCAGCCATTTTCAATATGCTATAACTCTTGGACAGAATCGATTTTCAACGTTATTACTTTTTACAAATCCTCAAAATGCAACAGATGGCGATCCGATCATCATTTTTGGAGCCGTTATGGCTCAGGGGATAGAGCCGGGTTCGAATCCCAGTTGATACGAATTCAGCATCCGGCTTGCACCGACCACAGTGCTGACGTGAAATATCCTCAGTGGTAGACGGATCATGGGTTAGAGTTCCCTTGCCACCAGGCTAACCGTGGGAGGTTCTCGCGGTCTTCCTCTCCATGTAACGCAACTGCGGGTTAGCTCCATCAAAAAGTCCTCCACGAGGGCAAATTTCTCCCAATACTCGCAGGAGTTCCCTTGTCTTCTGGATTCGGTTCAAAATTACAAAGCTACGGAGTTGAACATTAGTAGTCATAAACACATAAAATTGGTTCGGCTGTTCAACGACGGTTATAAAATAAAAAGGGACATAGGCTGTTCTTCCCGCTTGATCGTAAATTATTTTCTTCATTTTTGTTCACCAGAAAAGCATAGTTGCTAAAATTTATTTGATTTTTATTATTTTATTCGTTTCTTTGAAAATTTATCCATGACATCACGTATCGTCATTAAAAGCTCATCGGTTTTCGGAAAACAAGAAGAAGAAAAAGGTCGCTATCACTGTTTAGCATTTCTTTGAAATAACGTATAAAAAATTAAAATGCATTTGCGAATTAAAAATTGAGGATTGTGAAAAATTTATAAAATGGTTGTGTAATTCAAACAAGAATAAACGAGAGTTGAGGAAATGTCCCCTATAAATTTTTCTCACATATCTATATAAATACAAAACTAAGCCCCTAATAAAATCGATTTTTTTTCCTACCATGGGGAAGAGCTACCATAAGAATGCATAAATTTATTACTCTAAGGTAAATAAAAACTTTGGTTTTATCTTATTGGTTATTTGAAAAACGTGACGTATTCTTAAAAATTCCCTACACGAAAAAGGTTCTGTTTCTACATAAATGAAAATACAGTTTTTGTACTTGTTTTTTTTATTGGGAAAGAATTTATACGTACCGTTAGAAGGCAACAACGCATTAAGTTATATGTGCTGAGTATAATTTTTTTTTCCTTTTTTTTAATATTGTATTAGGGTAAACCAACCAGTGAAGGAACACTACCCAGTGAAGGAACATTTCATATATATTGATTAAAAATAAGAATTTGAAAGTTTTTTATTAGATTGATTGGTATAACAATAGCTTACTGCCAAACAATAGGAAATCATTTAGCAATGTTTTGGATTACCTGGTTAATGAAAATAAAAGATAAACTTTAATTTCCTTGTACCTTTGGTGATGTTCCGCATCAAAAGTATGCTTAAAATACGAAAAACAACTTCNGTACCTTTAACGCTTAAACGTTACGTTTAAACGTTTTGGATTACCTGGTTAATGAAAATAAAAGATAAACTTTAATTTCCTTGTACCTTTGGTGATGTTCCGCATCAAAAGTATGCTTAAAATACGAAAAACAACTTCTAACCAGTGAGGGAACAGGCATGTTCCTTTACATGGGCATAGATTTCCCAATTAACGAACAGTATGTGTTAATATGTTGACCCTTTTAATTTTCAATTCATGATTACAAAAAAAAGTTAACATTTTCCAAGTATTTATATGTTATAATTTCAAGAATAGGCTTGTTTTTAAATATTTGTATGGCTTATAAATTCATAAAGAGCATTAAAAAATAACAAAAATTAAGTGTTCCTTTACTGGGTGTTCATTCACTGGTAAGAGCTGTTCCTTCACTTGGTCTTCTTACTACTTGTTATTTGAACCTCCAAAACTTTAAAACAATATTATGTAAGTTCTCTACAATTTTTTTTACATAATTTGCAATTAGTAACAAATCTGTTGACACTGTCATTTAACTAAAGTTACGAATTTTGAAATTAATGTGATTTTTTTAAAAGGCAAGCGAAGCTTAAGTGTTCCTTCACTGGTTAGTTTACCCTATTTTATAATTTAATAGCTGAATACCAGTTAATATCGTTTTTCGTACGGGGTGAATAAAATAAGGAAAATTGTTTTTAATTCAACACTATGAACATGCACAAAACGGAAAGACATATAACGGCACAATAAATAAAGCGAAGGTAATTCCAATTATTTGTTGTTGTTGGCGTATGCCTGTTTAGGCAGAGGGGGTGCGATTGTTCTTGTTTTTCCAGTGGCGCTATCTATGACCAAGAATTCGACTTCTGCCACACCCATACGTCACACCCGTTTATAGGGCGGACCCATTCATACATCCATTTATTCATCCACAGATCGTAATTTTGACCTGAATTAGAGAACGATCGATTTCCAATCCAGTACCACCAGAGGTATTGATTTGTTATGTGAACATGGAGGACTTTTACGACTCGACAGATTTAACGTGCATCAGTCACTTTACTACACGGGGTCTTCGGTTGGCGGGGTTCGAATCCACGAACTCTCGGACATGGGTCCAGCGCCCTACCGACCAGGCAATTCCATTTATTTATTTATTTTTTATTGTTTGATGTCCTTACCGTTGGCTTTACGTTATTAAGTTAAGCGCAACACGTTTTTTGTAGTTCACCCAATCGCAGTCAATATTAGCTGCATTCAATATCGCTTAGCATGACGCTGTTGCTCGCGACTAACTCATCATAGTTCAAAATTTACCGATATCAAGAAATTTTCTCATGTATTTAAAACTTACGAGGGACCGTAAAACACCTATATTTCTACAGAATCTGTATTAAAACAGCTAAGTATTGGTGCAGCTTTAAAAATTACCAAATATACTAATATAGCACTTTGTACATGTATTAGTACCAACTTTGATATTACCTACTCTATAACGAGGTTATATAACGCACGAAATATATTTAAAAGGGATAGCAAACTGAAACCGAATTTTTAAAAAAAATAGAATTCTTAAAAGTCTTTATATAGGACTTTAAAGCATAACCGCTTCTTTATCTGACCATTAATATACTGTTAGAATTACTTTTAAGTATTTGTGGTAAAAAGCTCTTTTATTTCTAATTCGTTAAAATACACTGCTCAAAATTATTAGGGGAAAACATGGCTCCCCTAATTTTTTTGAGCAGTGTATAATGTTACCAAAATACATTAAATATACACTGCTCAAAAAAATTAGAGGAGCACATGGCTCCCCTAATTTTTTTGAGCAGTGTATTTATACGATATTTTTTGCTACCCCTGGAAAAAAATATTTTCTGAAACTACGGAAAATCTGAAGAAAGATTCCTTATTAAACTGAACCAATTACCATAAAACCAGTAGTATATATTACCAAATTATATTGAAAACGGTTACTATATTAAAAACTGTTAGTACTATATGTTAAAATCTGTTATCCGCGTCAATATTGGTATGGCAATTCTCTAGGGGAGAGTGGGGTCAATTGTAACATTTTTTACTTAACTATTTTTAACTAACAAAAAATCCATGTGGTTATCAGGAAAGTACNGTAACAGTTCATAAATTCAACTAAAACATAGTTAATTATACATATTATCATAGTTGTGATATATTTTTTTATTGATCAAAATAGTAGTGATATTTTAGGAGTAAAAATAATAATGAGCAGAGACCTAAAGGGTTAAACTTTTAACTTTAAGGGGTTAAAAATTTTAATTTATGCTGTGAAAGGTGACAAATAAAATAATGCACATGCAACATGATGTAAATGATATAGGAAACTATTGGTGGTTCTTAAGGAGTTAAGTAATGGTTTTTTAAACATAAGATTATTTATTTTCAGCTGTTACAATCGTCCCTTTACTTATTGTTCCAATCGTCCCCAAGACTCCATTTCATCTTCATTTGTTAAAAACAATTCTAGTTAATTAATAAAACTAATCTTTTTTTTTAAATGTTAATTAAAATGTCCACTTACATATTCGGTTAATAATTTTTATTTGTTTAAGCAAAATTACTTTGTTTCAATATAATATTCTAATACCAAAAAAGTATTTATGTAGCGTGAAAATATATTTTGTGATGTAACTCTTTCAAAAGTACATATAAAAATGGCTGCCATCAGGGGTGTACATGTAGATTTATTAAATACACCTTGTGCGCCACCTAGGAACCAAATCTAGAACCCGACACTCGAAATTTTTACTCTGTTACAATTGTATCCTGTTACAATTGACCCCACTCTTCCCTATAGTTCCTCTAAACGAATCAGTACCTTTACTCCATTTATTGTACTTTTCTTTTTAGTTAATAGCTTCTTATTTATGTTAATATGCACCTGCTGTCAACTAAATTAATTAAGCATCATCGGCGTCAATATTAGTATGGCGAGCCAAGTTGGCTTCGGGCAGTGTCTCCCAAATTGTGGAACGCGTACCCCCAGGGGTACGGAAACAGTTAAGCGAGAGTACGCGTTCTTATGAGAAATATTTTGCAACACAGACAAAAATTTCAAGAAATTTTATTTAAAAACAAAGCTAGCCATGAAAATTAATTTTCAGTGGGTGGCCATTAATGTCTCCATATGAAGGTTTGACTTGAACTATACATACATCGATTTTCAACTAAAACTTATTATTAGGATAATGAAGATGTGCAATTTTTGAAGAATTTAGAGAAATTCACAGAATAATTGTTTCGTTAATGTTTCTACAACTTTAATGATATTGTTATAATGGTTGTGTTAAAAGCAGATTAAAAGCTAACGGCTAAAAGTTACTCTTAACTCTCTTATCACTACGACTTTAAACATATTACTCTAATGGAAGTGTGAAAAACGATTGAGTTTATAATATCATATTTATAATGTTATCGCTAAAATGGAAGCGTTAAATAAAATAAAGGAAAGATTTAAAAAGAAAAAAATTGGAATATTTTGCCTCAGTTGACAGAGTAGGAAAAGATAAGTTCAGAAAAAGGAAAGATACTGAAAAGAAATATTTAAATTCAGAAAAATATTTTTTTTTTATTCTCACATTTTTATTTGATTGACAACTATGACAAGGAAAACCTTTTTTTAAACAAATCTGACATAGCTAATACTGCGAGAAATTTTGAAAACAAATAGAATCACGTCAAATGCAGTTTGATTTAAAATAAAGAAAATTTTTCTAATCTTATATTCTTATTTTGTTGCATTAAACTCAGTATGTTTAAATCGCCGTCGTTTCAAATTAGGATAATTAAATTTTTTATAACATATTTTTAAAATTTATATAAGAAATCTTTTGTTAAATCTTTAAATTGTATGGTTTTTTTAAAAATTTAAATAAGAAATGTTTTATTAAATCTTCAAATTATACCATATTTTTAAAATTTAAATAAGAAATGTTTTGGTAAATATTTAAATTATACTATATTTTTAAAATTTATATAAGAAATATTTTGTTAAATTTTTAAATTATGCTATGTTTTTAAAATTTAAGTAAGAAATATGTTTTGTTAAATCTTTAAATTTTACTGTATTTTTAAAATTTAAATAAGAAATGTTTTGATAAACATTTAAATTATACCATATTTTTAAAATTTAAGTAAGAAATATTTAGTTAATTATTTAAATTATACTGTACTTTAAAAATTTCAAAAATAAATTTTTTGTTAAACCTTTAAATAATATTGTATTTTTAAAATTTAAATACGAAATGTTTTATAAAATATTTAATTTATATTATATTTTTAAAGTTTAAATAAGAAATGCTTTGTTTAATATTTAAATAATATTATATTTTTTTAAAATTTAAATAAGAAATGTTTTGTTAAATCTTTAAATTATACTATATTTTTTAAAATTTACACACGAAATGTTTTGCTGAGTGTTTAAGTACTCGAGTAAACAGTATAGTTTTTATAGGCTTTAAAAACAGGTAAAAAAAAATTGCAAATTAAAAATAATACCACAAGTAAAGCTCTTAGCAATTTAAAATAGATGAATAAACAAAAACAAGTTGAGAAAACTAAACATTAAAAAAATAATAATAATAAACAAAATAAATACAGTTAAATATTGCTTGCCAAATAAAATTAATTGATCTCTCCATGCATGAAAAGTTTATTTACGTCTTTCGTGTTAACCTAACCTATTAATGCAATCTTTTATTTATTAAGTAACCAATTAATACCTAGCATTATATTTTGTTTCATTTCATTAATTAAAATGTGTTCTATTGATTTAAGTTACCAAATTTTTAGGTTACAAATATTTTTGAATTTTTTTCATAGTATTTAATTAACATTTTAAGAAAGGACGTCTAACATGTAAATAGAAATTAAAAATAGTCACAATTTCAAATAAAGTTTAAAAAACTATAGTATTTTAAACTTTATAAAGAAGAATGTGAAAATGGAATTTTCACTCCCCTGTCGATGAAAAAAATCCAGAAAGCAGATATCCAGTTTTATCGGGAAGAGGAAAAGGGTAAAAAATGGAAAATTTAACTATCGCTACTTAGACGAGTGAGATATTGTTCCCTTTGATTTTAGTATGAAATGTCCTTAATACGAAAATGCTTTACCAACATTAGTAAATATTCAAATTATTATTTTATAAGAAAAAAAACTAATTTAATTTGTTATTTTTTAATTTTATTTTATACATATATTTTTTTTTTGAAGTTAACTGGATTTTTTAAATTCATACATTAATGATAGCCAAAATAAATGCATCATTTATTAAATTCATAGATTAATTTAATGAATTCACAAATGTTCAATTCTTTTCTGATATTTCTTGTGTTTTATTATTGGGTTTGAAGTTACTTTTTTTAAAATCTAGAAACCTATAAGAATAAAGCCTCGGTAAACTTACAGTTTTTTTAAATTAAAATTTAAAACATCCAATTTTTTTTTCTTAGTAACTTATATTTAAATCCTGTTAGTTAAAATACGGTAGATAATTATAATGCATTATTAAATAACTTTAATTTCGCTATAAATTTTGCAATTATGAAAACGTTTTTGTGTCATGGCTTTGTGTCATGAAACCTTAAAAATACAGCCTAAGTAAAATAGTTTTTTATTAAAATAAAAAGAGTTTTCTTAGAAACTTGCAGTTGAATCTTGTTTATTAAAATACGAAATTTTTAATCAATAATGCATTATTAAGTAACGTTAATTTCGTTGTAAATTTTGCAATTATAAAGCAGTCTTTTGTGTCATGAAACCTAAAAATACATCCTAAGTAAACTTACAGTTTTTTTTTCATTAAAATAAGAAGAGTGCAATTTTTTCTTAGAAACTTATATTTTAATCCTGTTTGTTAAAATACGAATGATTTAATCAATAATGCATTATTAAGTAACGTTAATTTCGTTGTAAATGTTACAATTATAAAACAATTTTTTGAAACATGGTTTTGTGTCACGAAACCTAAAAATACAACCAAAGTAAACTTACAGTTTTTCTTATTAAAATAAGAAGAGTGCAATTTTTTTCTTAGAAACTTATATTTAAGTCCTGCTTGTTAAAATACGAAAGATTTAATCATTATTGCATTATTAAGTAACGTTAATTTCGTTGTAAATTTTGCAATTATAAAACAGTTTTTTGTGTCATGGTTTCTTACCCAACAGAGTATGCGTTTGACCATTTAAATCAAGTAAACTATGCTATTTTTTCAGAGCAAAAAAAAAAACCTTTACGTTTTAAGCTTTAAATTATGATATTAATTTAACTTTACATGCACTGTTTATTTTGTTTTCAGTACACTTTGAATTAGGCTAATCTAATAACTGTTAATGTGGAAATATTATAAAATGCTTACTTTTTAATATAAATTATTTTCACACCTTATTTAAATGTATTACAAATGTAAAAGAAACCGTTAAGGTTTGTCTCATTGAATTATCACAAAGAAAAATTAATAAATAAATTTTAAAAAAAGTACCTTCAACTATAATTTGTTTCAAATTCAACGACCATCACAAAATAAACGATTTTAACTCGTTTAACGATTTAAGCTCGTTTTTTTATAATTGAATATACAAGCATGTTTTAAACTTTGTTACTTTGAACAACGCAAAATCTAATTGAAAATCAACAAAGAAAGTCGAAAATAATCGTTTCACCCTCCATGAAAAGTTCAAAAGGTTTTATTTAAATTCGTTATCTTTCTAAAGTAACGATTTAATTTTTTAAGTCAGAAAAAACTAATGATAGATGAAGTTGGAAGAAAAAGAAAGAGAAATTAATGACAATATCTTTCAAGTATTTTACATAAAAGTCGAATTTATTCTTTTTAAGAGGGTCATCAAGTGGAAAAGAGGAATTTAATTTTCTTTCAATTAAATGCCTCAAAGTTAAATTTCGAGTGCTATTAATTATTTCAACTCCTCACCTTTTATGGGTATCAAAGGAGCGAAATTGTTATTTTCGTTTTTGTTCGTAATTTACTTTAGTTTATTCTGGTGTCACTCTTTCAAAGAATGAAGAGAATATGTCTCCAGTTAAAAAAAGAAATTGATAGGGATTTTCATATAAATAATGTAGGCTTATTTTGTTTAGTCAATGCAAATTATAAGTATACTTTTAATATGGGTTGTTTCACACACTTATGACATTTTGAGGTTTAGATTTATTGGTAATAAAATTTCTCATAAACTGTTTTATCGAAAAAATATTTTTGTAAACTTGCATCACTGTCAAATAGATTTAAGTAAAATAATACTGAAAAAAAAATATTTTAGTGTCCAATTTTAATGTTAAAAGCAGCAGTTCTCAAAAACTATTTATTTGATTCGAACACTAGAAAGACTGAAACTTGGTATATACCTATATTGCCCAAAAGCTGTCAAAAGAACTGGATTGTGAAAGAATGTGTAAAGAAATTTGTTTAAAATTAATTTTTTATATTATTTATATTATTTAAAGTTATATAACAAGTTATTAGTAAACATTAACTATAAAAAAAATTATATGTTGCACAAAAAGTCACAAAATTCTAAGAAATTGTGTCATTATGTACATCATTGTTTTTCTGATTGAAATTAAAAAGCAGTCAAAATGACTTCCGTGGGCCATCTAGTGTTAAACACTATCCATTTAAAACTACATCGTTTAAATTTATGTAAAGATTTGTGTATTTTGTTATTCATAGCTTCGATCATTATTAAATAAAAAAATAAATAATAAGATTTTAATAATGTAAATTCTGAACACCTCAAGAATCACTACTGAAGAAAGTGGAACTGAAAACATCAAAACCTGTTTCATTCCCTGTAGAAAAAACGAGGATTTAAAAGACGCTTAGAAATTTAGCTTAGAAATAAGCGCTTAGAAATAAGCGCTTAGAAATTTCATCGGCCAATCAAACAGGTTTTTCATGTTTTTAATAACGCCTTCCTTACTAGTGATTCGATTGATTAAAATACCGTTGTTGTTTCTTCCAAGTTAACTTTTAACTTGCGTGTACTTTTATGATTACTTTTATGACTTCATTTTTGCTATTGCGTATACTTATCTTCATTCTTAATGCGTGTACTCTTATGACTTCATTTATGCTATTGCGTGTACTTATCTTCATTCTTAATGCGTGCACTTTTATGACTTCATTTATGCTATTGCGTGTAATTTTCTTCATTTTTAATGCGTGCACTTTTATGACTTCATTTTTGCTAATGCGTGTACTTATCTTATGCATTTCTAATGCGTATACTTTTATGACTTAAGTATTTCTGATGCGTGTACTTATCTTATGCATTTCTGATGCGTGTACTTTTATGACTTCAGTTGTGCTATTGCGTGTACTTATCTTCATTTTTAATGCGTGTACTTTTATGACTTCATTCGTGCTACTGCGTGTACTTTTCTTCATTTTTAATGCGTGCACTTTTATGAACTCATTTTTAATGCGTGTACTTTTATGACTTCATTTATGATACGTGTACTTTAATGACTTTATTTGTGCTATTGCGTGTACTTATCTTCATTTTTAATGCGTGTACTTTTATGAACTCATTTTTAATGCGTGTACTTTTATGACTTCATTTTTGCTAATGCGTGTATTTATTTTATGCATTTCTGATGCGTGTACTTTTATGACTTCATTTGTGCTATTGCGTGTACTTATCTTAATTTTTAATGCGTGTACTTTTATGACTTCAATTTTGCTAATGCGTGTACTTATCTCATGCATTTCTAATGCATGTACTTTTATGACGTAATTTTTTAATTCGAGCTCTGAAATTATGTATTAAGGGTGCTGATAGCTGAGCACTCTGTATTGTTTACGTTTATAATTTGCATTTTTTTCTGTGATGTTATAAAATATTGAAACAACGATTTAGATTTTTAGAAAATTTAGATAAATTTTGTTTCTTTAATTTTTTTTCTAAATAATTAAGACAATTCTCAAACTACTAATCGCGGGAAAATATTAACATTCGCCTTTGTGCATACAGACATATCATAAAACGCTGACTAATCCTAATTTTCTACTTTTTCTCGCCATAATTTCAGGCTACTTCCGAATATTCATCGTCAGCTTCCACAGCTGTTCGCGCAGGTGTTAAAAACAAACCTAAATCCGTGCCGAAAAGGAAGAAAAACTAAAATAAACTGTCTGCGAAGCACGATGATACGAAACGTGCCTTTTCATAAAGAGAAGATATTGATTTTCTCGTTTTAGTCCGTAAAATCTTTATCTAGGCAAACTGCCTTGTGCTTGACTTCAATGCCGCTCGTTAAAACAATAGAATTTATTTAAGTTTAGTTCGTTGAGTCGGTTTATAATTCGGTTTACGATCTGGTAACACGCTCTCTTCTAACCAGCCCTTTTCAATTAAAAAGATGAAAAGGCAAATAAAAGATTTAGTGCCGCCATGTTGGGGTTTTTTTAAAGTTTTTATTAACCCTTACTTTCGAATGATTTCACTTATAGCATTTTTTCCCCTTTACAACCAACGTTTTTTATTTATTTAGTTTTTTTTACTGATAACAAAATTGACGATGCAGAATAATTTTCTGATAAACGCACTTTATTTTCTTGATAGAAGACAAAAATAACTTTTTTGAATAATAAGTTGCTTTTTTTTGTTCCTGAAAAAATATAATTTTTTTTTGACTTCAAATTTTTCTCATAACTGAAGTCAACTAAAAACAAATCTTAAAAAAACCAAACTTAACTGAAGATTCGCAAAGTTTATTTTGTCATGTATAAAGGCATTGTTTCAATCGAAAATCAACTTCATATTTGGTCATTCCGTGATACTGGGCCTTGAAGTTTAATGAGTATATTGTTTAATCTTGTCTGATTTATTGTTGTTTTCTGTTAGGTAGCAAAAACAAACAAAGGTATAGTAGCTTTTAAATAAGATGAAAATTACCTGTATAAACTAACCTATTTATTTATTTTTTATAGTTTTTTATTCTTTTTTTTAATTTTTTTTCTTCTTGAAGTGAGCTATTTTCATGTATTAAAAATAATAACTTTTGTTAGATTGAAATACCTCTATTTTGCAAAAATATTAAAATATTTTATTTTATAACCGTCGTTGAACAGCCGATCCAATTTTTGGGTTTACGACTACTAATGCTCAACTTCATAGCCTTGTAATTTTGAACCCAATTCAGAAGACAAGCGATCCTCTGGATCAAGTATTGGGAGAAATTCGCCTTCGTGGAATACTTTTTGTTGGAACTATCCCACATTACATGGCGAGGAAAATCACAAAAACCTCCCAGGGTTAGCCAGACGGTAAGGGGATTATAACTCATGATCCGTCTACCACTGAGGATATTTTACGTCAGCACTGTGGTCGGTGCAAGCCAGATGTGAAATTCGTATAGACCAGCCATCGCTGAGTTTCGAGCCCGGTTCACCTCATTGGAAGGCGAACGCTGAGCCATCTCGGCTCAATAATAAATATTAACATATTTTGATGAAAATACATCTAGTATCTGGAATAGGCAGAATTGTCGTTACTTTAATTAAATCATTATTTTAATCACATCCCGTTACGGCAATCAAACAGTTTTTGATGTTTTTAATCCTGTCCTCCATTCTACCGATTTGTCAGGTTTTGATAGCGTTTCTGACAAGGCATTTTGAAATATGCATATATTTATAAGACGGTCATTATGTTACAGTAAGAAGAAAATACTTATCATCCTTGAATAACTTTTGGTTTACTGATTAAAAAATGGTTTAAAGACTTGAAAGACTGGCTCAAATATACTAATTAAAAATAGTTACTATTTAAGTTACGCAATAAAACTTTAAAAAATATTACTATTTTGAAATTTCATAATTCAGAAACTATTCGATTGATTGAGTTCAAATTTTCTATTTTGAGACGTGATGGCTCAGGGAATGGAGCGTTCGCCCTCCAATGAGGTGAGCCGGGTTCGAATCCCACCGATGGCTAGTCTATACGAATCCGGTTTGCACTGACCACTGTGCTGACACTAAATGTCCTCAGAGGTAGACGGATCAAGGGCTAGAGTCTCCTTACCATCAGGCTAACCGTGGGAGGTTTTTGTGGTTTTCCTCTCCATGCAAATGCTGTTTAGTACCATTCCATTAAGACAAATTTCTCCCAATACTTGATCCAGGAGTTCCCTTGTCTTCTGGATTGGGTTTCAAAATTACAAGGCTACGAAGTTGAGCATTAGTAATTGTAAACCCCCCCCCAAAAAAAAAATTGGGTCTGCTGTTCAACGACGGTTATGAAATAATATTAAAAAAAATCACATTTGTAATTTAATGAAACAAAATATTCCATCTTGACCTAGACAGAGAATACAAATTTTAGAACAAATTTAATTAACTGTCTCCGAAATTAACCCGACCCTCTAGAGGTATTATATTTCACCAACTAAAACTGTAAACTGAACAAAAACGTGCGAGAACTGACACGTTGGTTCATACCCAGCGAAGTCTAAATGCATTATTATATAAGAATTCGAAATAGCTTATTGTGATCATTAATTAAAAAGCTTGTGTCGCCCATGAAATGTCATTCACACACAAAACACACAGAAAAGACCGAGCAACGATAACGATTATTTTAAATCACGGACCCGGAGTTCTTCTTAATTAGTAGGAGAAGACTAATTAGTTAAAGTAAACGCAGTCGTCGCATAAAAATAATGACAAGAACGAAGCGCTCGAAAAGTTGTTGTAATTAATGAGCTCTGTACGGAGTTCTACGGTTGGAGTTAACTCTTCTGCCGTAGAAAATGAAGATAAGTTTGGTTTGGTATAATTTTATTACTTCTCGCTATTTTATAAAATAATTTTGATGTAGCCTGATAAACTTGTTCACCTAATGATTGAATGGATTTTGGACGCAATAAAAAGAATACCTCAATGGATTTAAACCATTTAAGTTATAACGGTTTAAACTAGGATTCTATAAAATCGTTTTACTTTTTTCTTAATTTTAAAAGTGCTTTCGTATGTCTGGGATTGAAATTGACGGTGGTTCGTTGGTCCGAAACCTCTAGAATTTGCCTCGGACCACTAGAAAATAATTGATGTGAAAAGATAATGTTCTGTTTCTTTCTTTTTTTTATGCTTTGGTCTATGTTTTTGATAGAAAATTGAATATTTCATCCTACAGTTCAAAAATCGATAGATAGTACATGGCATTTCATACATGGTATTTCATATACGATTCATACTACATGGATAATATTAGGATTAACTAACTATTAAAAGTGATTCGCTGAAGTGTGGAATCAAAATGTTTTGAAATAGAATTTTTCCACTGGCTTAGAACTCGTCATTGATTAAAATGAGACTGCAGACGATTTTCTTTCGATCACATATTTTAAAGATTATACTAGAAATATTTGCTAGCTTTTAGCTTTCATTGAGAAAAAGAAGAGCTTTTTTTTCTTATTCTGAAGAGAATTGATGCTTGACAATCTTGGCTTACTCGAAATAGAATGGAAGGAACAGTTGCTAACGTAAACAAATACCACGCTTCAACAACCAATCAGAATCGAGATACTCACACTACGTCACTTGCAGGGATCCCATTTGGCAAGATTTATCGAACACGACAATATTATTTTGAGTAGTTTTATGAACCAGAACTGAGAAGTAATGGTGCATTTGTTACCGCTTAAGTGTAGGAATGTGTTATTTTTCAGATTATTAGAGTAATCCGTTAAAGTGCCAAAATTACATAAGTTATCTGCAAACTACTTACCAGGCACTCATTAAAATCTTTGCTAAATAAGATCCTTGCTGGAACAATCGCAACTTTTCCGTACGTTTAAATTAACATAATGCTATTTAATTACTTCAACCAAACAATCAATAAATTAGTTTATAATTTAAATTAGAAAAACATATAAAGAGCCGTGGTGACTCAGGGGATAGAGCGTTCGCCTTCCAAAAATGTGAACCGGGTTCGAATCCCAGCGATGGCTGCTAGATACGAATTCCGCACTCGATTCGCACCAACCTCAAAGCTAACGTAAAATATCCTCAGTAGTAGATGGATCATGGGTTAGAGTCCCCTTGACGTCAGGCTAACCGTGGTAGGTATTCGTGGTTTTCCATGCAACGCAAATGGAGGTTAGTTTCATCAAAAAATCCTCCACAAAGGCAAATTTCCATCATTACTTGATCCAGAAGTCCCCTTGTCTTCTAGATGGGGTTCAAAATTACTAGGCTACAGAGTTGAACATTAATAGAAGTAAACCCAAAAAATTGGGTTGGCTGTTCCCGACGGTTATAAAATTACAACGGCGGTTATAAAATAAAAAATAAAAATAAGTACTATAAAATTAAAATTAAATAAAAAATAAGTAATATAAGTACTACAAGTTCAGTAAAGGTTTACGGCACATTAATGACTTTTGAGCTCTAGGGGGAAAATATTCAAAGATTTAAAAAAAGGGCTTTTAAGTTTTATAAAAAGGTTTTTATCGGATAATTAAATTAAAAGTTAGTTTAATTTTAAAAAATTCAATAGTTAAACCCCATTGTCTTTTTTTTTAAAATTATACTTTAAATAGTGAAATCTAACTATTTCGTCTACTAAAAGAAACAGAGATAATGCTTCATTGTACAAAGTCCCATTTTTAACATACATTCTTTTCTTTAATCATAAAAGAAATGAAATACGCGAAGGGAAAAAAATTTAAAAGATGTATTTTATTATTTATTCTAAAAGATTGCTTTCAGGCGAAGAAAATTTAAAATCTGGCCTTATCTGATAACAAAAGAAAGGTCAAATAAAATTCCAATATATCTTTATTAAATATATAAAAATCTTCCAAATCTCATTTATTTTTTAAAAAAAATAGATTAAATTTATCTCACTTAACTTTTTTATTGCGTTATGGATTTAGAATTTACCTTTTTTGCTTACAAAGTAAAGTGATAAATCTCTTTGATTTTGTTATCTATTTTTTTCTGTATTTTGCAAAAGCAGGAATAAAATATGTTTGAATATTGTAGAATATCATTGATCCGGACAGTTTAAAGTCTCACTGAAACTTCGAGTTTCGCATTCAAAATTGAGATTGAAATATTTGTGCTACTTCAAGTATTGAAAATTTCACAAAGACTTCAAAATGCAGTAATACTAGTCGCCTTTGGAGCTTAGCTTGCTCATCTTTCGAAATTATTTCGTATAACCTGTAAACTGTTGAGGTAACCAAACCGAATGTCCGGCACAACTTATTTAAATATTATAATTCTTCAACCCCTGCTCCAATTCTTACACCTTGATTAGTTTTAAACAATAAACTAACCAATTTTTTTTCTCCTTCTAGCTGTTACCCGCGGGTTAACGTAGCCTAGATTTACAACTAACTTAGTACATTTTCCTAGATTTTTTTAAACTTTTTTTTTTCAAATGATAAGTTTTTTTGGAAATTTATGTAGTATTTCAATAGTTCCATCAAACATATTGTCTCAAAAACGATCAAATGTATTAATTTAAATTTGTGATGAAACGTTTGAATATATTAAATTAAATTCGTGATGAAACGTTCAATTGTGTTTACACCTTAATTAGTTTTTAACAATGAATTTACCAATTTTTTTCTTCTCCTAGCTGTTACTGGCGGCTTTGCGTAACCTAGATTTATAGCTATCTTAGTAAATTTTCCTAGATTTTTTTTAAACTTTTTTTTTTTCAAATGATAAGCTTTTTTGGAAATTTATGTAGTATTTCAATAGTTCCATCAAATTATTTCATCATATAATTTCAAAAACATTCAAATGTATTAATTTAAATTTGTGATGAAACGTTTGAATGTATTAAATTAAATTCGTGATGAAACTTTCAATTGTGTTTACACCTTAATTAGTTTTAAACAATGAATTTAACAATTTTTTTCTTCTCCTAGCTGTTACTGGCGGCTTTGCGTAACCTAGATTTATAGCTAACTTAGTACATTTTCCTAGATTTTTTTTTAAACTTTTTTTTTTCAAATGATAAGCTTTTTTGGAAATTTATGTAGTATTTCAATAGTTCCATCAAATTATTTCATCATATAATTTCAAAAACATTCAAATGTATTAATTTAAATTTGTGATGAAACGTTTGAATGTATTAAATTAAATTCGTGATGAAACTTTCAATTGTGTTTACACCTTAATTAGTTTTAAACAATGAATTTAACAATTTTTTTCTTCTCCTAGCTGTTACTGGCGGCTTTGCGTAACCTAGATTTATAGCTAACTTAGTAAATTTTCCTAGATTTTTTTTTTAACTTTTTTTTTAAATGATAAGCGTTTTTGGAAATTTATGTAGTATTTCAATTGTTCCATCAAATTATTTCATCATATAATTTCAAAAACATTCAAATGTATTAATTTAAATTTGTGATGAAACGTTTGAATGTGTTAAATTAAATTTGTGATGAAACGTTTGAATGTGTTAAATTAAATTTGTGATGAAACGTTCATTTGTGTTAAGTCAAATTTGTGATATCTTAATCATCTCAATATTAATATGAGTAATATTTTTGTCCAAATGAGTATTTTGTATAAATGAGTACCAGGCTTGCTTGGGAACTAAAAACTGAGGGTTCCTCGTCCGGTTGACCACCTAACCGGAATATCTCCTCCTGCATCCAGGTCAAGAAAACTGAGATGGGCACAGTAGGCCTTGGCCCTCTATGGGCTGTAGTGCCACTGAGTTAAAAGTATTTTTTAATATAACCATTACGCATAACTATTTTATAAATATTTGTGCAAATAACTTTCACTAGATCAAATACTTCGTGTTTTTAATTTAAAGGACCAAACTTTTATCTAACCAGAGTCGAAGCAAATTTTTCTTTGACTCCAACTCCTGAAAAAAAAAATCGACTCCGATTCCACAGCCCTGACGAAATGGTACAGAAAAATTTTTTTGAAAACAATAAAAACTACATTAATTTTATTTTATTGCATTAAGTCAGTTCTCGCATCTGTGAGGCTGAATCTTGATTTCGAAGTTTTGACAACTTTCTGACTAAATACAGCTCTCAGATCTCTACTGTACAATATATGCTTCGACAATTTTCTGACCAAAAACATTATCACCAATGGTAATTTATAGCCAATCCAAAGTTTTACCCCTTTTCGGTTAACTCGAGTATTCAAATCTTTAATATAGTTTTGAGTCTTGCGATAATATAAGTTCTAAAAGTTTTCTCAGTTACAAATAACGGGCGACTGAAATCCTGCAGAAAGATTTGCAGATTATTTTTCGTCTCAGATTTAAAAAGAAATATCCGAGAAACGTTAGAAAGATCAGTGGTGGCTCAGAGAAAAGAGCTTTCACCTTCCAATGAGGTGAACCGGGTTCGAATCCCAGTGATGGCTGGCTGATACGACTTCCGCACCCAGCTCACACTGACCACGGTACTGACATAAAATATCCTCAGTGGTAGATGGATCATGGTTTAGAGTCCATTTGCCTTCAAGCTTAACCGTATGAGGTTTTCGTGGTTTTCCTATCTATGTAACGCAAATGCGGGTTAGTTCCATTAAAAAGTCTTCCACGAAGGTAAATTTCTCTCTATACTTGATCCAGGCATTCTCTTGTCTTCTGGATTGAGTTTAAAATTACAAGGCTACTGAGTTGAACATTGGTAGTCGTAAACCTATAAAATTGGGTCGGCTGTTCAACAACTGATATAAAATGAAAAAAAATTAGGAAAAAGTATTGATCAAAAGTAAAAGGAAAGATTCTCATTTCTATTCTCATTGATGATTCTCGATTGAATTCACCTTTTCCTATTCTCCTTTTGAATTCTGACAAAAAGAAGAAGAAAAAAGGTGACATTAATCCATTTTGCAGATCATCCAGCCTCTCTTAACAATTTAATGTACCTTCAATTTCATACATTGAGAATGAAGAAAGTTCAAATTGTTTTTAAAGGGGAAGAGGAAAATCCTTTGCTGTAAATGCAGAAGTTGAAATTCGCATATTCTGAACTGTCCGAAATTTTTATGGAAAAAAATTGACAGACAAAATATTAAAGAAAATTGTTTTTCAAAAGTTTCGAAAATTCTATTTATTTGGTTATTGGTTGGATTCAATCGATTTTTCTAAATCAACTAAAAAAACTTAATCAACTAG